>NW_027506978.1:0-327500 GCF_052324685.1 Brachyhypopomus gauderio | reverse complement strand
GGACCACCCAGTCAGCGTCCGCCATGTCTCCAGTACAGGAGAGCACTCGTAGCGCTGCCTGAGGCGGGGTTGATGAGCTAGAGTCCACACGTGGCCCTCCCCATCACCGCCCGCCATGCCTCCGGTAAGGGAGAGCACTCGTAGCGCTGTATGGGGTTGGTTCGAAGACTAGTAGGTACCCGTCACCCGACGAAAAATGGAAGGCAACGGCCACACACGCGCAACCGCTTTGACGACGTCTGAGCCCAGGAAGACAAAGGTGGCGTGAGCCTCCTGCGAACCTCCCAACGCGGGTCTGGTCCTTTACGGGCACAGTCCCGATTTATAGCAACAGACGTAGGGTGCGTGGTGGTGCCGTGAGCCTGAGGTCACCGAATGTGGAAAACCCCACGCACGCCGACAGAGAGAGAGGGCCTCGCGGCCCAGACTCACGCCATTGTGCGTGTGGAAACCGGCCGTAACCGTGTTTTTTAGCGCTTCGCACGAGCCAGAGAGTACCGAGGAGGTGCGCTCGAGATGGGGGGCTGTTTGGAGAGAACAGACCAGCTTGCGCCATCGCTGTTCAGGCGTTAAACATATGATGATCTCCAGTCCGGTACCGAAGCGCACAACCCTTTCCCCAGAGGCCCGAGGAGACGCACAGAGGCTGGGAGGAGGCGCGCCGGGCGGCGCTACCCGTTAATGATCCTTCCGCAGGTTCACCTACGGAAACCTTGTTACGACTTTTACTTCCTCTAGTTAGCGCAGCAACGTCCCAATCCCAATCTATTAAGTGGCCAATTGACGGCCCCAAAGGGGGGCTGCGCGCCGAAGCCCCCAGATTTTTGCCGGGTCGGTGGATGGGTCAGGCCTCGAGGGGGGGACCCCCAAAGACGAGGGGAGTTGTCCCCCCGCCTCTAGCGCCCCCATGAGGCCGGCAATAAATTATTGAAAAACGGGCGTTTTTCGAGCGATACGCAGTTCGGCCACAGTGTGGAGCACATCCAAATAAATTGGAAGTGGGATAGGTAAGTAAAAAACGTCCCACTTCCAATTTATTTTTCCGATTATTATGGGATGCCTAATCAAATAGATTGCAAATGGGATGTTTTGTGATTACCTATCCCACTTCCAATCTATTTCAGCTATTATGGGATGCCTATTCAAATAGATTGCAATTGGGATGTTTTGTGATTACCTGTCCCACTTCCAATCTATTTCAGCTATTATGGGATGCCTATTCAAATAGATTGCAATTGGGATGTTTTGTGATTACCTATCCCACTTCCAATCTATTTCAGCTATTATGGGATGCCTATTCAAATAGATTGCAATTGGGATGTTTTGTGATTACCTATCCCACTTCCAATCTATTTCAGCTATTATGGGATGCCTATTCAAATAGATTGCAATTGGGATGTTTTGTGATTACCTATCCCACTTCCAATCTATTTCAGCTATTATGGGATGCCTATTCAAATAGATTGCAATTGGGATGTTTTGTGATTACCTATCCCACTTCCAATCTATTTCAGCTATTATGGGATGCCTATTCAAATAGATTGCAATTGGGATGTTTTGTGATTACCTATCCCACTTCCAATTTATTTCCATTATTATGGGATGCCTATTCAAATAGATTGCAATTGGGATGTTTTGTGATTACCTATCCCACTTCCAATCTATTTCAGCTATTATGGGATGCCTATTCAAATAGATTGCAATTGGGATGTTTTGTGATTACCTATCCCACTTCCAATCTATTTCAGCTATTATGGGATGCCTATTCAAATAGATTGCAATTGGGATGTTTTGTGATTACCTATCCCACTTCCAATCTATTTCAGCTATTATGGGATGCCTATTCAAATAGATTGCAATTGGGATGTTTTGTGATTACCTATCCCACTTCCAATCTATTTCAGCTATTATGGGATGCCTATTCAAATAGATTGCAATTGGGATGTTTTGTGATTACCTATCCCACTTCCAATTTATTTCCATTATTATGGGATGCCTATTCAAATAGATTGCAATTGGGATGTTTTGTGATTACCTATCCCACTTCCAATCTATTTCAGCTATTATGGGATGCCTATTCAAATAGATTGCAATTGGGATGTTTTGTGATTACCTATCCCACTTCCAATCTATTTCAGCTATTATGGGATGCCTATTCAAATAGATTGCAATTGGGATGTTTTGTGATTACCTATCCCACTTCCAATTTATTTCCATTATTATGGGATGCCTATTCAAATAGATTGCAATTGGGATGTTTTGTGATTACCGATCCCACTTCCAATCTATTTCAGCTATTATGGGATGCCTATTCAAATAGATTGCAATTGGGATGTTGGCCACTACCCACCCCAGGTGGGCTTGTACAAGTTCAGGAATGTCGTAGGGGTCCGAAACTTGATAGGGGGGTAGTGTGGGACCCCCTAAACAACATATTGAAGCCCCGCCCCCTAAAAGTGGGCGTGGCCGGAAGTAGGTGTTCCCATGGGCCGATCGGCTCGAGACTTGATAGGGGGGTAGTGTGGGACCCCTAAAACAACATATTTAAGCCCCGCCCCTAAAAGTGGGCGTGACCGGAAGTAGGTGTTCCCATGGGCCGATCGGCTCAAAACTTTGCAGGGGAGTTCTATTTGGGACCACAAACAACATACTAAAAGCTCGTGTCTGTAGGTGGTCGGGAAGTTGAAAAACGAACCAGGAAGTGGAACAGGAAGTGACTTTCCCGAGGTCGTAGGGTCATGAAATTTCATGGGGGATGTCTGGGGGGGCACTGGAGCAACATACTGGAAGCACGAGTCTGAAAGCCAAGCGGAATTTTTACACCACTAACCCAAACTCTATTGCATCCCAATTCCAATTTATTTCCATCAGTTAAATAAATTGGAATTGGGATGCCATTCAAATAAATTGGAATTGGACGATTTGTACTTACCGATCCCAATTCCAATCTATTTGAATGGGATCCCATTCAAATAAATTGGAATTGGACGATTTGTACTTACCGATCCCAATTCCAATCTATTTGAATGGGATCCCATTCAAATAAATTGGAATTGGACAATTTGTACTTACCGATCCCAATTCCAATCTATTTCAATGGGACCCCATTCAAATAAATTGGAATTGGACAATTTGTACTTACCGATCCCAATTCCAATCTATTTGAATGGGATCCCAATTCCAATTTATTTCCATCACTTAAATAAATTGGAATTGGGATGCCATTCAAATAAATTGGAATTGGACAATTTGTACTTACCGATCCCAATTCCAATCTATTTGAATGGGATCCCAATTCCAATTTATTTCCATCACTTAAATAAATTGGAATTGGGATGCCATTCAAATAAATTGGAATTGGACGATTTGTACTTACCGATCCCAATTCCAATCTATTTCAATGAAACCCCATTCAAATAAATTGGAATTGGACAATTTGTACTTACCGATCCCAATTCCAATCTATTTCAATGGGACCCCATTCAAATAAATTGGAATTGGACAATTTGTGCTTACCGATCCCAATTCCAATCTATTTGAATGGGATCCCAATTCCAATTTATTTCCATCACTTAAATAAATTGGAATTGGGATGCCATTCAAATAAATTGGAATTGGACAATTTGTACTTACCGATCCCAATTCCAATCTATTTCAATGGGATCCCAATTCCAATTTATTTCCATTAC
Source organism: Brachyhypopomus gauderio (assembly GCF_052324685.1). Lineage (NCBI taxonomy): Eukaryota > Metazoa > Chordata > Actinopteri > Gymnotiformes > Hypopomidae > Brachyhypopomus > Brachyhypopomus gauderio. Next base: position 323,811 of record NW_027506978.1, on the reverse strand, counting down.
TTAAATAAATTGGAATTGGGATGCCATTCAAATAAATTGGAATTGGACGATTTGTACTTACCGATCCCAATTCCAATCTATTTCAATGGGATCCCAATTCCAATTTATTTCCATTACTTAAATAAATTGGAATTGGGATGCCATTCAAATAAATTGGAATTGGACGATTTGTACTTACAGATCCCAATTCCAATCTATTTCAATGAAACCCCATTCAAATAAATTGGAATTGGACAATTTGTACTTACCGATCCCAATTCCAATCTATTTCAATGGGACCCCATTCAAATAAATTGGAATTGGACAATTTGTACTTACCGATCCCAATTCCAATCTATTTGAATTGGATCCCAATTCCAATTTATTTCCATCAGTCAAATAAATTGGAATTGGGATGCCATTCAAATACATTGATTTCTAAGTTTTTTTTTTCTTATCACTAAAACACTTCAAAAACCATTTATCCATGCTCCCCATGTCTGGTTTATGCAAGCTGGGTGTTCAGAGTTGTCAGACTGTGGTGTCCAAAACCCCACTATTTTGATGACTTGAATAAATTGGAAGTGGGATCTCCAGATCTCAGCTTTGGAACATGATATCACAATTCTTTTACCACTCCTCTCTAAGTTTGAGTCCCCCTGACTCCCTGTGTGAGTTTGGTGAAGTTTGCAGAAAGTCAAAATTTTGGCTCAAAAAAACTCACACACTAACCCCTTAGAGTTTTTTTGAGCCAAAATTTTGACTTTCTGCAATCTTCTCCAAACTCACACAGTGAGTCAGGCACACCTAAACTTAGTGCTGAGCATTGAAATTTTCAAGCTATGTCATTCTGAAGCTGAGATATAGAGATCCCACTTCCAATTTATTCAAGTCATCAAAATAGTGGGGTATTGGACAGTGGAATTTCAAAACTCTGACCACTCAGTTTGCATCAGACAGACATGGGGAGTATGGATAAATGGTTTTCTAAGCTTAAAATAAGTGTTTTGTAAAATAACTTATAACCTCATTTTACTGCATCCCAATTCCAATTTATTTCCATCAGTTAAATAAATTGGAATTGGGATGCCATTCAAATAAATTGGAATTGGACAATTTGTACTTACCAATCCCAATTCCAATCTATTTCAATGAAACCCCATTCAAATAAATTGGAATTGGACAATTTGTACTTACCGATCCCAATTCCAATCTATTTCAATGGGATCCCAATTCCAATTTATTTCCTTCACTTAAATAAATTGGAATTGGGATGCCATTCAAATAAATTGGAATTGGACAATTTGTACTTACCAATCCCAATTCCAATCTATTTCAATGAAACCCCATTCAAATAAATTGGAATTGGACAATTTGTACTTACCGATCCCAATTCCAATCTATTTCAATGGGATCCCAATTCCAATTTATTTCCATCAGTTAAATAAATTGGAATTGGGATGCCATTCAAATAAATTGGAATTGGACAATTTGTACTTACCAATCCCAATTCCAATCTATTTCAATGAAACCCCATTCAAATAAATTGGAATTGGACAATTTGTACTTACCGATCCCAATTCCAATCTATTTCAATGGGATCCCAATTCCAATTTATTTCCTTCACTTAAATAAATTGGAATTGGGATGCCATTCAAATAAATTGGAATTGGACAATTTGTACTTACCAATCCCAATTCCAATCTATTTCAATGAAACCCCATTCAAATAAATTGGAATTGGACAATTTGTACTTACCGATCCCAATTCCAATCTATTTCAATGGGACCCCATTCAAATACATTGGAATTGGACGATTTGTACTTACCAATCCCAATTCCAATCTATTTCAATGAAACCCCATTCAAATAAATTGGAATTGGTCGATTTGTACTTACCAATCCCAATTCCAATCTATTTCAATGGGACCCCATTCAAATAAATTGGAATTGGACAATTTGTACTTACCGATCCCAATTCCAATCTATTTCAATGGGACCCCATTCAAATAAATTGGAATTGGACAATTTGTACTTACCGATCCCAATTCCAATCTATTTCAATGGGATCCCAATTCCAATTTATTTCCATCACTTAAATAAATTGGAATTGGGATGCCATTCAAATAAATTGGAATTGGACGATTTGTACTTACCGATCCCAATTCCAATCTATTTCAATGGGACCCCATTCAAATAGATTGGAATTGGACGATTTGTACTTACCGATCCCAATTCCAATCTATTTGAATGGGATCCCAATTCCAATTTATTTCCATCAGTCAAATAAATTGGAATTGGGATGCCATTCAAATAAATTGGAATTGGACGATTTGTACTTACCGATCCCAATTCCAATCTATTTGAATGGGACCCCATTCAAATAAATTGGAATTGGACGATTTGTACTTACCGATCCCAATTCCAATCTATTTCAATGGGACCCCATTCAAATAAATTGGAATTGGACGATTTGTACTTACCGATCCCAATTCCAATCTATTTCAATGGGACCCCATTCAAATAAATTGGAATTGGACGATTTGTACTTACCAATCCCAATTCCAATCTATTTCAATGGGACCCCATTCAAATAAATTGGAATTGGACGATTTGTACTTACCGATCCCAATTCCAATCTATTTCAATGGGACCCCATTCAATAGATTGGAATTGGACGATTTGTACTTACCGATCCCAATTCCAATCTATTTGAATGGGATCCCAATTCCAATTTATTTCCATCAGTCAAATAAATTGGAATTGGGATGCCATTCAAATACATTGATTTCTAAGTTTTTTTTCTTATCACTAAAACACTTCAAAAATCATTTATCCATGCTCCCCATGTCTGGTTTATGCAAGTTGGGTGTTCAGAGTGGTCAGACTGTGGTGTCCAAAACCCCACTATTTTGATGACTTGAATAAATTGGAAGTGGGATCTCCAGATCTCAGCTTTGGAACATGATAGCACAATTCTTTTACCACTCCTCTCTAAGTTTGAGTCCTCCTAACTCACTGTGTGAGTTTGGTGAAGTTTGCAGAAAGTCAAAATTTTGGCTCAAAAAAACTCACACACTAACCCCTTAGAGTTTTTTTGAGCCAAAATTTTGACTTTCTGCAATCTTCTCCAAACTCACACAGTGAGTCAGGCACACCTAAACTTAGTGCTGAGCGTTGAAATTTTCAAGCTATGTCATTCTAAGGCTGAGATCTGGCGATCCCACTTCCAATTTATTCAAGTCATCAAAATAGTGGGGTATTGGACAGTGGAATTTCAAAACTCTGACCACTCAGTTTGCATCAGACAGACATGGGGAGTATGGATAAATGGTTTTCTAAGCTTAAAATAAGTGTTTTTTAAAATAACTTATAACCTCATTTTACTGCATCCCAATTCCAATTTATTTGACAGGTGGAAATAAATTGGAATTGGGATGCCATTCAAATAAATTGGAATTGGACGATTTGTACTTACCAATCCCAATTGCAATCTATTTGAATGGGATCCCAATTCCAATTTATTTCCATGTGTCAAATAGATTGGAATTGGGATGATTCATGATTACCATCCCTTTTCCAATACACTCACTCACACACTCATACACACTCACTCACACACAAACACACACACACTCATGCACACACACATACACACACTCACACACACACAGACTCATACACACTCACTCACACACAGACTCATACACACACATATACACACTCACTCACACACACACTCATACACACACACATATACACACACACACACACACACACACACACACACACACATACACACACTCATACACACACACACACACATGTCTGAGTCCCATTGACTCACTGTGTGAATGTGTTGAAGTTTGCACAAAGTCATAATTTGGCTGAAAAAAAACTGCATCCCAATTCCAATTTATTTGACTGATGGAAATAAATTGGAATTGGGATGCCATTCAAATAAATTGGGATTGGGATCTTTTGTACTTACCAATCCCAATTCCAATTTATTTGAATGGGATCCCAATTCCAATTTATTTCCATCAGTCAAATAAATTGGAATTGGGATGCCATTCAAATAAATTGGAATTGGACGATTTGTACTTACCGATCCCAATTCCAATCTATTTGAATGGGATCCCAATTCCAATTTATTTCCATCACTTAAATAAATTGGAATTGGGATGCCATTCAAATAAATTGGAATTGGACGATTTGTACTTACCGATCCCAATTCCAATCTATTTCAATGGGACCCCATTCAAATAAATTGGAATTGGACAATTTGTACTTACCAATCCCAATTCCAATCTATTTGAATGGGACCCCATTCAAATAAATTGGAATTGGACAATTTGTACTTACCGATCCCAATTCCAATCTATTTGAATGGGACCCCATTCAAATAAATTGTAATTGGACGATTTGTACTTACCGATCCCAATTCCAATCTATTTCAATGGAACCCCATTCAAATAAATTGGAATTGGACAATTTGTACTTACCAATCCCAATTCCAATCTATTTGAATGGGACCCCATTCAAATAAATTGGAATTGGACAATTTGTACTTACCGATCCCAATTCCAATCTATTTGAATGGGACCCCATTCAAATAAATTGTAATTGGACGATTTGTACTTACCAATCCCAATTGCAATCTATTTCAATGGGACCCCATTCAAATAAATTGGAATTGGACGATTTGTACTTACCGATCCCAATTCCAATCTATTTCAATGGGACCCCATTAAAATAAATTGGAATTGGACGATTTGTACTTACCAATCCCAATTCCAATCTATTTGAAGGGGACCCTATTCAAATAAATTGGAATTGGACAATTTGTACTTACCGATCCCAATTCCAATCTATTTCAATGGGACCCCATTCAAATAAATTGGAATTGGACGATTTGTACTTACCAATCCCAATTCCAATCTATTTCAATGGGATCCCAATTCCAATTTATTTCCATCAGTCAAATAAATTGGAATTGGGATGACATTCAAATACATTGATTTCTAAGTTTTTTTTTTCTTATCACTAAAACACTTCAAAAACCATTTATCCATGCTCCCCATGTCTGATTTATGCAAGCTGGGTGTTCAGAGTTGTCAGACTGTGGTGTCCAAAACCCCACTATTTTGATGACTTGAATAAATTGGAAGTGGGATCTCCAGATCTCAGCTTTGGAACATGATAGCACGATTCTTTTACAACTCCTCTCTAAGTTTGAGTCCTCCTAACTCACTGTGTGAGTTTGGTGAAGTTTGAAGAAAGTCAAAATTTTGCCTCAAAAAAACTCACACACTAACCCCTTAGAGTTTTTTTGAGCCAAAATTTTGACTTTCTGCAATCTTCTCCAAACTCACACAGTGAGTCAGGCACACCTAAACTTAGTGCTGAGCATTGAAATTTTCAAGCTATGTCATTCTAAGGCTGAGATCTGACGATCCCACTTCCAATTTATTCAAGTCATCAAAATAGTGGGGTATTGGACAGTGGAACTTCAAAACTCTAACCACTCAGTTTGCATCAGACAGACATGGGGAGTATGGATAAATGGTTTTCTAAGCTTAAAATAAGTGTTTTTTAAAATAACTTATAACCTCATTTTACTGCATCCCAATTCCAATTTATTTCCATCAGTTAAATAAATTGGAATTGGGATGCCATTCAAATAAATTGGAATTGGACGATTTGTACTTACCGATCCCACTTCCAATCTATTTGAATGGGATCCCAATTCCAATTTATTTCCATCAGTCAAATAAATTGGAATTGGGATGCCATTCAAATAGATTGGAATTGGGATCGGTAAGTACAAATCGTCCAATTCCAATCTATTTGAATGGGGTCCCATTCAAATAGATTGGAATTGGGATCGGTAAGTACACAACGTCCCACTTCCAATCTATTTGAATGATGTCCCACTTCCAATCTATTTCCCTGTGTCTAATAGATTGGAATTGGGATGAGTCATGATTACCATCCCTTTTCCAATACACACACACACATACACACTCACTCACACACACTCATACACACTCACACACACACACAAACACACACACACACACACTCATACACACACATATACACACTCACTCACACACACACTCATACACACACTCATACACACTCACTCATACACACACATACACACTCACTCACACACACACACACTCACACACACTCACACACACATGTATGAGTCCCCCTGACTCACTGTGTGCATGTGGTGAAGTTTGCACAAAGTCATAATTTGGCTGAAAAAACAGCATCCCAATTCCAATCTATTTGACACGTGGAAATAAATTGGAATTGGGATGCTATTCAAATAGATTGGAATTGGGATCGGTAAGTACAAATCGTCCAATTCCAATCTATTTGAATGGGGTCCCATTCAAATAGATTGGAATTGGGATCGGTAAGTACAAATCGTCCAATTCCAATCTATTTGAATGGGGTCCCATTCAAATAGATTGGAATTGGGATCGGTAAGTACAAATCGTCCAATTCCAATCTATTTGAATGGGGTCCTTAAGGCCTACGACTACAGCGCAATAGATTAATGGCTGCCATACGCCAACGCTTCGAGCTACGGACTTGCAACTTGGGATGGTCCATCGGGCCATCACAGAGACGACCTCGACCGATTTTGGGACCTCTACGTCAAATTTTGGCCCCTCAGGGGCCCCAAATGTATGAAAATTTGGGTTTGACCTTAAGGCCTACGACTACAGCGCAATAGATTAATGGCTGCCATACGCCAACGCTTCGAGCTACGGACTTGCAACTTGGGATGGTCCATCGGGCCATCACAGAGACGACCTCGACCGATTTTGGGACCTCTACGTCAAATTTTGGGCCCTCAGGGGCCCCAAATGTATGAAAATTTGGGTTTGACCTTAAGGCCTACGACTACAGCGCAATAGATTAAGGGCTGCCATACGCCAACGCTTCGAGCTACGGACTTGCAACTCGGGTTGATCCATCGGGCCATCACAGAGACGACCTCGACCGATTTTGGGACCTCTACGTCAAATTTTGGCCCCTCAGGGGCCCCAAATGTATGAAAATGTGTATTTGACCTTAAGGCCTACGACTACAGCGCAATAGATTAATGGCTGCCATACGCCAACGCTTCGAGCTACGGACTTGCAACTTGGGATGGTCCATCGGGCCATCACAGAGACGACCTCGACCGATTTTGGGACCTCTACGTCAAATTTTGGGCCCTCAGGGGCCCCAAATGTATGAAAATTTGGGTTTGACCTTAAGGCCTACGACTACAGCGCAATAGATTAAGGGCTGCCATACGCCAACGCTTCGAGCTACGGACTTGCAACTCGGGTTGATCCATCGGGCCATCACAGAGACGACCTCGACCGATTTTGGGACCTCTACGTCAAATTTTGGCCCCTCAGGGGCCCCAAATGTATGAAAATGTGTATTTGACCTTAAGGCCTACGACTACAGCGCAATAGATTAATGGCTGCCATACGCCAACGCTTCGAGCTACGGACTTGCAACTTGGGATGGTCCATCGGGCCATCACAGAGACGACCTCGACCGATTTTGGGACCTCTACGTCAAATTTTGGCCCCTCAGGGGCCCCAAATGTATGAAAATTTGGGTTTGACCTTAAGGCCTACGACTACAGCGCAATAGATTAAGGGCTGCCATACGCCAACGCTTCGAGCTACGGACTTGCAACTCGGGTTGATCCATCGGGCCATCACAGAGACGACCTCGACCGATTTTGGGACCTCTACGTCAAATTTTGGCCCCTCAGGGGCCCCAAATGTATGAAAATGTGTATTTGACCTTAAGGCCTACGACTACAGCGCAATAGATTAATGGCTGCCATACGCCAACGCTTCGAGCTACGGACTTGCAACTTGGGATGGTCCATCGGGCCATCACAGAGACGACCTCGACCGATTTTGGGACCTCTACGTCAAATTTTGGCCCCTCAGGGGCCCCAAATGTATGAAAATTTGTATTTGACCTTAAGGCCTACGACTACAGCGCCATAGATTAATGGCTGCCATACGCCAACGCTTCGAGCTACGGACTTGCAACTTGGGATGGTCCATCGGGCCATCACAGAGACGACCTCGACCGATTTTGGGACCTCTACGTCAAATTTTGGCCCCTCAGGGGCCCCAAATGTATGAAAATTTGTATTTGACCTTAAGGCCTACGACTACAGCGCCATAGATTAATGGCTGCCATACGCCAACGCTTCGAGCTACGGACTTGCAACTTGGGATGGTCCATCGGGCCATCACAGAGACGACCTCGACCGATTTTGGGACCTCTACGTCAAATTTTGGCCCCTCAGCATCCCCAAATGTATGCTCGTGACCTCTCTGTGTTAGAAAAAAATCACTTTCAAAAGTTAGCCACGCCCAATCCGTATGACCTAAGGGTCTGTGCTCGGAGTATCTTCCTCAGTGGGTGGGGTATATTAACACTCTGGAAGCACGTGTGGATACGTGCAGGTTTGGTCCTTCAGGGGCCCCGCACACATGGTCTTGTGCTTTAAGTGTTAGAGGAGATTCTGCCTAAAAGTGCAAATTCAAATGATAGCCACACCCAAACCATATGACCTATGAGTCTGTGCATGCACTATCTTTATCAATTTGTTGGGTCTAATAACACTCTGCAGGCACGTGTGGATACGTGCAGGTTTGGTCCTTCAGGGGCCCCGCACACATGGTCTTGTGCTTTAAGTGTTAGAGGAGATTCTGCCTAAAAGTGCAAATTCAAATGATAGCCACACCCAAACCATATGACCTATGAGTCTGTGCATGCACTATCTTTATCAATTTGTTGGGTCTAATAACACTCTGCAGGCACGTGTGGATACGTGCAGGTTTGGTCCTTCAGGGGCCCCGCACACATGGTCTTGTGCTTTAAGTGTTAGAGGAGATTCTGCCTAAAAGTGCAAATTCAAATGATAGCCACACCCAAACCATATGACCTTTGAGTCTGTGCATGCACTATCTTTATCAATTTGTTGGGTCTAATAACACTCTGCAGGCATGTGTGGATACGTGCAGGTTTGGTCCCTCAGGGGCCCCGCACACATGGTCTTGTGCTGTGTTAGAAGAGTTACTGCCTAAAAGAGCAAATTCAAATGATAGCCACACCCAAACCATATGACCTTTGGGTCTGTGCATGCACTATCTTTATCAATTTGTTGGGTCTAATAACACTCTGCAGGCACGTGTGGATACGTGCAGGTTTAGACTCTCAGGGGCCACAAGTGTGTGTGTTGCTCCTATTAAAAAAGGCCTACACAGCAACACGTTGACTGCTGCCAAACGCCAACACTTCGAGCTACAGACCTGTATCTCAGGATCCTGCATCGGGCCATCACAGAGACGACCTCGACCGATTTTGGGACCCCTAGGTTAAATTTTGGGCCCTCAGCGGCCCCAAATGTATGTACATTTCTGTTTGACCTTTGGCCTACGACTACAGCGCAATATCTTTTAGGCTGCCATACGCCAACGCTTTGAGCTACGGACTTGCAACTCGGGATCCTCCATCGGGCCATCACAGAGACGACCTCGACCGATTTTGGGACCCCTACGTCAAATTTTGGCCCCTCAGCGGCCCCAAATGTATGAAAATATGCGTTTAAACTTTAGGCCTCTCCCTACAGTGCAATATCTTTTTTGCTGCCATACGCCAACGCTTCGAGCTACGGACTTGGGCCTTGGGATCCTCTTTTAGGCCATAACATACATGACCTCGACCGATTTTGGGACCCCTAGGTTAAATTTTGGCCCCTCAGCGGCCCCAAATGTATGAAAATATGCGTTTAAACTTTAGGCCTCTCCCTACAGTGCAATATCTTTTTTGCTGCCATACGCCAACGCTTCGAGCTACGGACTTGGGCCTTGGGATCCTCTTTTAGGCCATAACATACATGACCTCGACCGATTTTGGGACCCCTACGTCAAATTTTGGCCCCTCAGCGGCCCCAAATGTATGAAAATTTGCGTTTAAACTTTAGGCCTCTCCCTACAGTGCATTATCTTTTTTGTTGCCATACGCCAACGCTTTGAGCTACGGACTTGGGCCTTGGGATCCTCTTTTAGGCCATAACATACATGACCCCGACCGATTTTGGGACCTTTACGTCAAATTTTGGCCCTTCAGCGGCCCCAAATGTATGCTTGTGACTGTTCTGTGTTAGAAAAAAAACACCTTTAAAACTTAGCCACGCCCAAACGGTATGACCTAGGGCTCCGTGCTTACAGTATGTTGTTCCAAAGCCCTCTCAGACATCCCTTATGAAATTTCATGACCCTCCGACCTCGGGAAAGTCACTTCCTGTTCCACTTCCTGGTTCGTTTTTTGACTTCCCGCCCACTTACGGACACGAGCTTTTAGTATGTTGTTTGGGGTCCCTAACATAACTCCCCTGCAAAGTTTCGAGCCGATTGGCCCATGGGAACACCTACTTCCGGCCACGCCCACTTTTGGGGGCGGGGCTTAAATATGTTGTTTTAGGGGCCCCACACTACTCCCCTATGAAGTCTCAAGCCGATCGGCCTATGGGAACACCTACTTCCGGCCACGCCCACTTTTTGGGGGCGGGGCTTCAATATGTTGTTTTAGGGGTCCCACACTACCCCCCTATCAAGTTTCGGGCCCCTACGATATTCGGTTCTCTTCCTGTGCTCTTAACTCTAATTCTGAACTTTGTACACGCCCACCTGGGGTGGGTGGTGGCCAACATCCCAATTGCAATCTATTGTGTGTCTAACCATCCCACTTGCCATCTATTTAAGCATGCCAACAGGTAATTGCTTTTTCAATGTGTCCACGAAAAATGAATGGAAATAGATTGGGATTGGGATGCGGCCAATCAGGGTTTAGGGAGGAGCTTCGAAGTCGGGGCGTCGAATGCTGGTTCGTCCCGGGGCCCTCGACCACATATCCGAAAACCGCATGTCTAGGCCCTTCCAGAGCCTTGTAAAAAAATCAGAAAAAAATATTCCTGAAAATTATTTTCAATGGACTAGGTGAATAGGATTTGTGTCCACGAACCATCTATGAGCACTATGTGAGATAAATTGGAATTGGGATGCGGCCAATCAGGGTTTAGGGAGGAGCTTCGAAGTCGGGGCGTCGAATGCTGGTTCGTCCCGGGGCCCTCGACCACATATCCGAAAACCGCATGTCTAGGCCCTTCCAGAGCCTTGTAAAAAAATCAGAAAAAAATATTCCTGAAAATTATTTTCAATGGACTAGGTGAATAGGATTTGTGTCCACGAACCATCTATGAGCACTATGTGAGATAAATTGGAATTGGGATGCGAAAGGGTTAGTAAGGATTTGGTTGGGCGGTGTGAAAATTCCGCTTGGCGTTCGGACTCGGGCTTACAGTATGTTGTGCCGGAGCCCTCTCAGACACCCCCTATGAAATTTCATGACCCTACGACCTCGGGAAAGTCACTTCCTGTTCCACTTCCTGGTTCGTTTTTCGACTTCCCGACCACCTACGGACACGAGCTTTTAATATGTTGTTTGTGGTCCCTAACAGAACTACCCTGCAAAGTTTCGAGCCGATCGGCCCATGGGAACACCTACTTCCGGCCACGCCCACTTTTGGGGGCGGGGCTTAAATATGTTGTTTAGGGGGTCCCACACTACTCCCCTATCAAGTCTCGAGCCGATCGGCCCATGGGAACATCTACTTCCGGCCACGCCCACTTTTGGGGGCGGGGCTTCAATATGTTGTTTAGGGGGTCCCACACTACCCCCCCACCAAGTTTCGGACCCCTACGACCTTCGGTTCTCTTCCTGTGCCCCTACCTTTAATTCCTGAACTTGTACACGCCCACCTGGGGTGGGTGGTGGCCAACATCCCAATTGCAATCTATTTCAATACCAAGCAAACACATGGTATAAACTAGAAATGGGATGTGGGTGGAGTTTGGGGGAGGTGTGTTGAAACCTCCCACTTGCAATCTATTTGAATAGCATGCCAACACATTGAATAAATTGGAAGTGGGATCCCTTGCCAGCTTGCCCATTATGCCACGTGCCACGACCTAAAACTGACTTCGGATCAGTGGCCGGTATCGGGCGTGGTCCACGGACAGCGCGAGGGCGCCCCTACAGGCGTCCACGAAGCCCCTATTGACTTACCAGTGTGGTCAGTAAGGAAATCACAAAGGTGTCCATTCGGCAATTTAGTTAAACGGCAATTGGGATCCAAATTCGGGTTACAATCCCATTGCCCCACTATTGCGTACAATGGCAATTTATTTAGTTCATCAAAATCCCAAAAGCCCACTACGTTTACTTACTCTAGATGATCAAGTTTGATCGACTTCTCAGCACTACACCAAGGCCCACGAGGGGTCCCGGTGCGGCCGATCCGAGGACCTCACTAAACCATCCGATCGGTAGTAGCGACGGGCGGTGTGTACAAAGGGCAGGGACTTAATCAACGCGAGCTTGTGACTCACGCTTACTGGGAATTCCTCGTTCATGGGGAATAATTGCAATCCCCAGTCCCAATCACGATTGGGTTTCAGCGGATTACCCGCGCCTCTCGGCGAAGGGTAGGCACATGCTGAGCCAACCATTGTGGCGCGCGTGCAGCCCCGGACATCTAAGGGCATCACAGACCTGTTATTGCTCCATCTCGTGTGGCTGAACGCCACTTGTCCCTCTAAGAAGTTGATGCAGACCACGGAGGGCCGCATAACTAGTTAGCATGCCGGAGTCTCGTTCGTTATCGGAATTAACCAGACAAATCGCTCCACCAACTAAGAACGGCCATGCACCACCACCCACAGAATCGAGAAAGAGCCATCAATCTGTCAATCCTTTCCGTGTCCGGGCCGGGTGAGGTTTCCCGTGTTGAGTCAAATTAAGCCGCAGGCTCCACTCCTGGTGGTGCCCTTCCGTCAATTCCTTTAAGTTTCAGCTTTGCAACCATACTCCCCCCGGAACCCAAAGACTCGTGGTTTCCCGCACGCTGCCCGGCGGGTCATGGGAATAACGCCGCCGGATCGCGGGTTGGCATAGTTTACGGTCGGAACTACGACGGTATCTGATCGTCTTCGAACCTCCGACTTTCGTTCTTGATTAATGAAAACATTCTTGGCAAATGCTTTCGCTTTCGTCCGTCTTGCGCCGGTCCAAGAATTTCACCTCTAGCGGCGCAATACGAATGCCCCCGGCCGTCCCTCTTAATCATGGCCCTGGTTCCGGAAACCCACAAAATAGAACCGGAGTCCTATTCCATTATTCCTAGCTCAGGTATTCGGGCGAGTAGCGGCCCGCTTTGAACACTCTAATTTTTTCAAAGTAAACGCTCCGGACCCCGACCGGACACCCAGCCAAGGGCATCCGAGGGGCACCGGGAGGCAGGGTCTGGGACAGGCGGTGGCTCGCCTCGCGGCGGACCGTCAGCCCACTCCCGAAATCCAACTACGAGCTTTTTAACTGCAGCAACTTTAATATACGCTATTGGAGCTGGAATTACCGCGGCTGCTGGCACCAGACTTGCCCTCCAATGGGTCCTCACCCATGGGTTTAGGATACGCTCATTCCGATTACAGGGCCTCGAAAGAGACCTGTATCGTTATTTTTCGTCACTACCTCCCCGTGTCGGGAATGGGTAATTTGCGCGCCTGCTGCCTTCCTTGGATGTGGTAGCCGTTTCTCAGGCTCCCTCTCCGGAATCGAACCCTGATTCCCCGTTACCCGTGGTCACCATGGTAGGCGACTATAGTACCATCGAAAGTTGATAGGGCAGACATTCGAATGAGACGTCGCCGCCGCGGAGGGCGCGCGATCGGCCCGAGGTTATCTAGAGTCACCAAAGCGGCCGGGGGGCCCGCGCCCCGCCGGATGGGTTTTGGATCTGATAAATGCACGCATCCCCCAGAGGGGTCAGCGCTCGTTTGCATGTATTAGCTCTAGAATTACCACAGTTATCCGAGTAACGTGTGGAGCGATCAAAGGAACCATGACTGATTTAATGAGCCATTCGCAGTTTCACTGTACCGGCCGTGTGTACTTAGACCTGCATGGCTTAATCTTTGAGACAAGCATATGTTACTGGCAGGATCAACCAGGTAGCTGCACCGCGGTGGTGAAAGGGACACCAGCTAACGTCGCGGCCACCTCGGCGTGCTCCATCCCCCGGGCAGGGTCAGGGGCCCACCTCGGTACCGGACGCCCACCATCGGTGCAGCAGGGGTGCGCCGTCAGCGTGGGGGAGAGAGCCCTCGTCAGCTCCCAGCACGCGCGCGCGCTACTGTGGGACGTAACCGAGAAATGAGTGATTCCGTGACCAGGCGGGGTGAGGCCAAGCATGTGTTGAACTAACCCGATCCACTGCTGGCTCTCACCCGTACACCATGGACGCCGATAGCGGACACCTGTGTAGACAGACCGGCCTTCAACGCTTCCCTCAGACGGTTCCGGGTGAGGATCGTGTCTTTTCAGACCGAGGCCCCCCCATAGAGGCATGCCCGCTGGTTTGGGGAGGAACTACCCGGGCGGCACAGAAGGCTTCAACCCTAGGCCCAACCCAAGGCCTGTGTCTCGGTCATCATGATCATACCGAGGCTGCCGACCTCCCATCCTGAAGGAGCGCACACACCTCATGGGAGAGTTTTTGATAGGTATGTCATGTCGAGGCTGCCGTCCTCAATGAGCGCAGTCACCCCTTTTGTACAGCTTTCGTTGGTGAACGATCATACCCGAGAGGCTGCCGACCTACCCGTCCTGAAGGAGCGCATCCACCTCTCGCCCTATTCCTGTACCTAGGTATGTCGCACCGAGGTTGTGGCTCTATCCCATATATTCATTCATGAGCTCACACCTCATTGTACATTGCGCATTGGTTTGACCGGTTGTCTTTCTTATGACAGGGAGAAACCTTAAGTGGTAACCCGAGAGCCTAACCCCTGGCGGGCATCGTATGCCAATAGATCGGGAGAGCTCCGAACGCCCTCGAGATTGACACTCTCCCTAAAAACCTGCTGGTAGGTTTTTGCAATCCACCGTACGCGTTTTCCTCCACGGCCGGGGAGGTTCTCGCCAGCCATGCCCGCCAAGGCAAATCTTCCCTCGGACACACCTCGGACGCTCGACCCCTGAAAAGGCCTGGCTGAACCAAGTGATGGTCGATGCTACTGGTATAACTGAAAAACCCCTGGCGGACTTGGGTTCGGATAACGGTCTTAGAGCGCACCTAGGTACTGTGCCATTGGATCCGGTAAGGCCAGCCGAAACCAGCATCTTCCGGGCTTGCGCACAGCACCCTCCGGATACGCACAGGCCGAGGTAGAGCATGTGAGGCTGGTGCCTGGAGGTCGGCGAGACCTCCAGTGTTAGGGGGGTCACCACTCCACCCCTAACCGGTGAAAGTGTTAGAGTCAGGCTAATGTTACCTTCACGCACCGCCTTGCATCCAGGCCTTATGAATGGGATAACCATTATAAGGTTAGGATGAACTCAAGAGACATGCTCTCCTATATACCTGCTGGTAGGTGTTTGCAATGCACCGTATGCGTTTTCCTCCACGGCCGGGGAGGTACTCGCCAGCCATGCCCGCCAAGGCAAATCTTCCCTCGGACACACCTCGGACGCTCGACCCCCGAAAAGGCCTGGCTGATCAAAGTGATGGTCGATGCTACTGGTATAACTGAAAAACCCCTGGCGGACTTGGGTTCGGATAACGGTCTTAGAGCGCACCTAGGTACTGTGCCATTGGATCCGGTAAGGCCAGCCGAAACCAGCATCTTCCGGGCTTGCGCACAGCACCCTCCGGATACGCACAGGCCGAGGTGGAGCATGCAGGCTGGAGGTTGGACAGACCTCCATAAGGGGGGTCACCACTCTTACACCCATGCCCAGCAGTGGCATTTCGGTCGGGCGCAAGCAGTGGTTCGAAGGCCTGAGAGACACGGATGTCTTTGACCTCCATCAGCAGGGGTCACTTATCCCTCCCCTTAAGCCGTCAAGGTGCATTAGAGTCGGGCTAGTTCACCTTAACGCACTGCCTTTCTTCTGATCCTTATTATGGTACAATCATATAAGGCTCAGAAAGCATGCTCCCCTATATACCTGCTGGTAGGTGTTTGCATTACACCGTTAGCGCATTCCTCCAGGGTCGGGGAGATGCCAGACAGCCATGCCCGCCAAGGCAAATCTTCCCTCGGACACACCTCTGAGACTCGATTGCCGAAAGGGCATGGCTGATTCAATAAGTGGTTCGTGGCAATGGTATAACACCTACCATTCTCAAACACATGGGGGGGGTTTACGGCCTTAGAGCGCACCTAGGTGCTATACCATTGGATCCGGTAAGGCCAGCCGAAACCAGCATCTTCCGGGCTTGCGCATAGCACCCTCCGGATACGCACAGGTCGAAATACATTACGTGAGGATGGAGGTAGGACGACCTCCATAAGGGGGAGCATCACGCCTCCACCCTTGCCCAGCGTGGGCACTTTGCTCGGGCACAGCCCGTGTCATTTAAAGGCCTGGATCTTTTCAGACCTCCGGGGGGGGCCTCACTCCCCCCCTACTTTGCTCAGAGGGAGCCTCTTACTCGGATAAAGTGATATAGTGTCTGCCATTGCAGGCCTGGATCATCTGTGACTTCCAGGGAGAGGCCTCTCAACTCCTCTCTTAAGCCGAAGCGTGCACTTTAAACGGATAAAGTGTGTGGCATTACATGCCTTTAAGCCTGGAACCTTTCTGACATCCACATATAGGGCCCTCATGCTTAATCATAAGCCCAACATGTACACTTTAATCGGATAAAGTGTGTGACATTACATGCTTTCATGCATGGAGCCTTTCTGACATCCACACATAGGGCCCTCATGCTTAATCATAAGCCCAACATGTACACTTTAATCGGATAAAGTGTGTGACATTACATGCTTTCATGCATGGAGCCTTTCTGACATCCACACATAGGGCCCTCATGCTTAATCATAAGCCCAAATGTGCACTTTAATCGGATAAAGTGTGTGACATTACATGCTTTCATGCATGGAGCCTTTCTGACATCCACAGAGAGGCCCCTCATCCTCTCTCATAAGCCCAAGAGTGTCATTTAGTCGGATAAATTGTGTGGCATTACATGCCTTTATTCCTGGATCCTTCCTCACATCCAGAGAGAGGCATACCAACCTACTCTCATAAGCCCAACATGTACACTTTAATCGGATAAAGTGTGTGACATTACATGCTTTCATGCATGGAGCCTTTCTGACATCCACACATAGGGCCCTCATGCTTAATCATAAGCCCAACATGTACACTTTAATCGGATAAAGTGTGTGACATTACATGCTTTCATGCATGGAGCCTTTCTGACATCCACACATAGGGCCCTCATGCTTAATCATAAGCCCAAATGTGCACTTTAATCGGATAAAGTGTGTGACATTACATGCTTTCATGCATGGAGCCTTTCTGACATCCACAGAGAGGCCCCTCATCCTCTCTCATAAGCCCAAGAGTGTCATTTAGTCGGATAAATTGTGTGGCATTACATGCCTTTATTCCTGGATCCTTCCTCACATCCAGAGAGAGGCATACCAACCTACTCTCATAAGCCCAACATGTACACTTTAATCGGATAAAGTGTGTGACATTACATGCTTTCATGCATGGAGCCTTTCTGACATCCACACATAGGGCCCTCATGCTTAATCATAAGCCCAAATGTGCACTTTAATCGGATAAAGTGTGTGGCATTACATGCTTTCATGCATGGAGCCTTTCTGACATCCACACATAGGGCCCTCATGCTTAATCATAAGCCCAAATGTGCACTTTAAT
Source organism: Brachyhypopomus gauderio (assembly GCF_052324685.1). Taxonomy (NCBI): domain Eukaryota; kingdom Metazoa; phylum Chordata; class Actinopteri; order Gymnotiformes; family Hypopomidae; genus Brachyhypopomus; species Brachyhypopomus gauderio. Next base: position 305,980 of record NW_027506978.1, on the reverse strand, counting down.
CGGATAAAGTGTGTGACATTACATGCCTTTAAGCCTGGAACCTTTCTGACATCCACATATAGGGCCCTCATGCTTAATCATAAGCCCAAATGTGCACTTTAATCGGATAAAGTGTGTGACATTACATGCCTTTAAGCCTGGAACCTTTCTGACATCCACATATAGGGCCCTCATGCTTAATCATAAGCCCAACATGTACACTTTAATCGGATAAAGTGTGTGGCATTACATGCTTTCATGCATGGAGCCTTTCTGACATCCACACATAGGGCCCTCATGCTTAATCATAAGCCCAAATGTGCACTTTAATCGGATAAAGTGTGTGACATTACATGCCTTTAAGCCTGGAACCTTTCTGACATCCACATATAGGGCCCTCATGCTTAATCATAAGCCCAACATGTACACTTTAATCGGATAAAGTGTGTGGCATTACATGCTTTCATGCATGGAGCCTTTCTGACATCCACACATAGGGCCCTCATGCTTAATCATAAGCCCAAATGTGCACTTTAATCGGATAAAGTGTGTGACATTACATGCCTTTAAGCCTGGAACCTTTCTGACATCCACATATAGGGCCCTCATGCTTAATCATAAGCCCAAATGTGCACTTTAATCGGATAAAGTGTGTGACATTACATGCCTTTAAGCCTGGAACCTTTCTGACATCCACATATAGGGCCCTCATGCTTAATCATAAGCCCAACATGTACACTTTAATCGGATAAAGTGTGTGGCATTACATGCTTTCATGCATGGAGCCTTTCTGACATCCACACATAGGGCCCTCATGCTTAATCATAAGCCCAAATGTGCACTTTAATCGGATAAAGTGTGTGACATTACATGCCTTTAAGCCTGGAACCTTTCTGACATCCACATATAGGGCCCTCATGCTTAATCATAAGCCCAACATGTACACTTTAATCGGATAAAGTGTGTGGCATTACATGCTTTCATGCATGGAGCCTTTCTGACATCCACACATAGGGCCCTCATGCTTAATCATAAGCCCAAATGTGCACTTTAATCGGATAAAGTGTGTGACATTACATGCCTTTAAGCCTGGAACCTTTCTGACATCCACATATAGGGCCCTCATGCTTAATCATAAGCCCAACATGTACACTTTAATCGGATAAAGTGTGTGACATTACATGCCTTTAAGCCTGGAACCTTTCTGACATCCACATATAGGGCCCTCATGCTTAATCATAAGCCCAACATGTACACTTTAATCGGATAAAGTGTGTGACATTACATGCTTTCATGCATGGAGCCTTTCTGACATCCACAGAGAGGCCCCTCATCCTCTCTCATAAGCCCAAGAGTGTCATTTAGTCGGATAAATTGTGTGGCATTACATGCCTTTATTCCTGGATCCTTCCTCACATCCAGAGAGAGGCATACCAACCTACTCTCATAAGCCCAAAAGTGCACTTTATTCGGATAAAGTGTGCAAAATTCCATGCATGGATCATTTGTGAGATCCATAAAGAGGCCTCTCAAATCCTCTAAAATGCCCAGGGAGTGACCTTTGGTCGGGCAAAGCGTGCGCCATAATCCTTGTCTTCATTTATGGTATACCATATATGTGGCTTTCAGAAGACCCTCTCCCCTATATACCTGATGGTAGGTGTTTGCATATCACCCATTCATAAAATCATCCAGACAGGGGGAATGAGATGCATGTCCGTCTGGGTGCACATTCGGCGGGCACTGTCAGAGGATCGAGGCCTCTGGATGATCCACCCCTTGGTCAAAATTGGAACATAGTGCGATTTTTGAACACAAAATCATACGTATGGTATAACATTTTTATCGACATAGAATTATTTTCGCCGAAAACTGACGCCTATGGTATACCAAATGAAGCGACATAGAATATTTTCCACTTGAAAACTTCGTGCTGCTGGTATATTTATGGACTTTGTGCATATTCTGAAGATTACTACTTGTATATGGTCTAACTCAGGAAGGGAAATAGACTAATTTCCAACAAAAACCTCATGCTACTGGTAAATTTAAGGACTCTGTGCATTGCCTGAAGATTACTACTTGTATAAGGTATAACTCAGGAAGGGAAATAGACTAATTTCCAACAAAAACCTCATGCTACTGGTATATTTAAGGACTCTGTGCATTGCCTGATATGACACTTCAGAGTCAATTTACACCTATTTCTAAGCAAGATAGAAAAAAAAACTGACAATTTTTCTTGATCCTGGGGATGTACCCGAGCTAAAGAGCATGTTTTTCGGACACTTTTATGCTTTTTTCCCTTAAAGCCACCACCTGGCAATGTTATAGCATTGGACTCTGTGCATTTCCTGAAGAAAATATCTTGTGTATGGTCTAACAAAGTAAGGGACATAGACTAATTCACTCATAAAACTCCATGCTTCTGGTATATTTATGGACTTTGTGCAAATTCTGACTTGAAAACCTCCACATGATGTTGGTATAATAACTTTACCTCATGCCCAGATGAGTGCACCTTCATTGGACACTCCAAGTGGACAGATGTGTCTGGAGGAGCCACCCAGTGGCAAATGCGTATGGTATAACAGAAAAAATGGACTTAGTGCATTTTCTGATCAGACACTTCAGACTGGATTTACACCTATTTCTAAGCAAGATAGAGAAAAAAACTGACAATTTTTCTTGATCCTGGGGATGTACCTGAGCTAAAGAGCATGTTTTTTGGACACTTTTATGCTTTTTTCACTAAAAGCCACCACCTGCTGCTGGTATATTTAAGGACTCTGTGCATTGCCTGAAGATTACTACTTGTATATGGTCTAACTCAGGAAGGGAAATAGACTAATTTCCAACAAAAACCTCATGCTACTGGTAAATTTAAGGACTCTGTGCATTGCCTGAAGATTACTACTTGTATATGGTCTAACTCAGGAAGGGAAATAGACTAATTTCCAACAAAAACCTCATGCTACTGGTAAATTTAAGGACTCTGTGCATTGCCTGAAGATTACTACTTGTATATGGTCTAACTCAGGAAGGGAAATAGACTAATTTCCAACAAAAACCTCATGCTACTGGTAAATTTAAGGACTCTGTGCATTGCCTGAAGATTACTACTTGTATATGGTCTAACTCAGGAAGGGAAATAGACTAATTTCCAACAAAAACCTCATGCTACTGGTAAATTTAAGGACTCTGTGCATTGCCTGAAGATTACTACTTGTATATGGTCTAACTCAGGAAGGGAAATAGACTAATTTCCAACAAAAACCTCATGCTACTGGTATATTTAAGGACTCTGTGCATTGCCTGATATGACACTTCAGAGTCAATTTACACCTATTTCTAAGCAAAATAGAAAAAAAAACTGACAATTTTTCTTGATCCTGGGGATGTACCCGAGCTAAAGAGCATGTTTTTCGGACACTTTTATGCTTTTTTCCCTTAAAGCCACCACCTGGCAATGTTATAGCATTGGACTCTGTGCATTTCCTGAAGAAAATATCTTGTGTATGGTCTAACAAAGTAAGGGACATAGACTAATTCACTCATAAAACTCCATGCTTCTGGTATATTTATGGACTTTGTGCAATTTCTGACTTGAAAACCTCCACATGATGTTGGTATAATAACTTTACCTCATGCCCAGATGAGTGCACCTTCATCGGACACTTCAACTAGGCTGAGGTGTCTGGAGGAGCCACCCAGTGGCACGTACATATGGTATAACAGAAAAAAAACGATGGAGTACCGGTGACATCTTGTGGACTTTAAGAGTCAATGCGCCTTCCAAATAAGATTAAACTGTGCACTTTTTTTCTAACAGCATTTAACCATGGTATAATTTAAACTAAACTCTCCTCTTTTATTCTAAGTTCATTTGGCCATGGTATATTTTATTTAAAATGGCCTTTTTTACTCAAAGTGTCTTTTCTACTGGTATATTTAATTTAAAAAGGCCTCTATTTTATTCTAAGTGTCTATGCCTCTGGTATATTTAATTTAAAAAGGCCTCTTTTTTATTCTAAGTGTCTATGCCTCTGGTATATTTAATTTAAAAAGGCCTCTTTTTTATTCTAAGTGTCTATGCCTCTGGTATATTTAATTTAAAAAGGCCTCTTTTTTATTCTAAGTGTCTATGCCTCTGGTATATTTAATTTAAAAAGGCCTCTATTTTATTCTAAGTGTCTATGCCTCTGGTATATTTAATTTAAAAAGGCCTCTATTTTATTCTAAGTGTCTATGCCTCTGGTATATTTAATTTAAAAAGGTCTCTATTTTAGTCTAAGTGTCTATGCTACTGGTATATTTTATTTAAAACGGCCTCTATTTTAGTCTAAGTGTCTATGCCTCTGGTATATTTAATTTTAAAAGGCCTCTATTTTAGTCTAAGTGTCTATGCCTCTGGTATATTTAATTTAAAAAGGCCTCTATTTTATTCTAAGTGTCTATGCTACTGGTATATTTTATTTAAAACGGCCTCTTTTTTATTCTAAGTGTCTATGCTGCTGGTATATTCTTGGACTTTGAAAAATCTTAACAGCGCCTAACCCTTAATCCTGGGGAGCCGGGGCGGAGTCCTGGGGAGAACTTTTACCAATCTACAGTAAAAAAAATGTCATGGTACCCATCGCAGTACCCATCGTCGCGGTGGTACCCATCGTCATTGGGAGTGTGGCATCCTGGGAAGTCCGGCCAGCATCACTGAGAATCGAGGCAGAATCCTGGGGAGCCGAGGCGGAGTCCTGGGGAGAACATTTACCAATCTACAGTAAAAAAAATGTCATGGTACCCATCGCAGTACCCATCATCGCGGTGGTACCCATCGTCATTGGGAGTGTGGCATCCTGGGAAGCCTGGCAGGTGTCACTGCGAACCACTGCAGAATCCTGGGGAGCCGGGGCAAAGTCCTGAGGAGAACTTTTACCAATCTACAGTAAAAAAAATGTCATGGTACCCATCACAGTACCCATCGTCGCAGTGGTACCCATTGTCATTGGGAGTGTGGCATCCTGGGAAGTCCGGCTGGCATCACTGAGAATCGAGGCAGAATCCTGGGGAGCCGGGGCGGAGTCCTGGGGAGAACTTTTACCAATCTACAGTAAAAAAAATGTCATGGAACCCATCTCAGTACCCATCGTCGCGGTGGTACCCATCGTCATTGGGAGTGTGGCATCCTGGGAAGCCCGGCCGGCGTCACTGCGAACCGGTGCAGAATCCTGGGGAGCCGGGGCGGAGTCTTGGGGAGAACATTTACCAATCTACAGTAAAAAAATGTCATGGAACCCATCGCAGTACCCATCGTCGCGGTGGTACCCATCGTCATTGGGAGTGTGGCATCCTGGGAAGCCTGGCCGGCGTCACTGCGAACCAGTGCAGAATCCTGGGGAGCCGGGGCGGAGTCCTGGGGAGAACTTTTACCCATGTACAGTAAAAAAAATGTCATGGTACCCATCGCAGTACCCATCGTCGCGGTGGTACCCATCGTCATTGGGAGTGTGGCATCCTGGGAAGCCCGGCCGGCATCACTGGGAACTGGGGCAGAATCCTGGGGAGCCAGGGCGGAGTCCTGGGGAGAACTTTTACCAATCTACAGTAAAAAAAATGTCATGGTACCCATCGCAGTACCCATCGTCGCGGTGGTACCCATCGTCATTGGGAGTGTGGCATCCTGGGAAGTCCGGTCGACATAACTGAGAATCGAGGCAGAATCCTGGGGAGCCGGGGCGGAGTCCTGCGGATAACTTTTACCAATCTACAGTAAAAAAATTGTCATGGTACCCATCGCAGTACCCATCGTCGCGGTGGTACCCATCGTCATTGGGAGTGTGGCATCCTGGGAAGCCTGGCCGGCGTCACTGCGAACCAGTGCAGAATCCTGGGGAGCCGGGGCGGAGTCCTGGGGAGAACTTTTACCCATCTACAGTAAAAAATGTCATGGAACCCATCGCAGTACCCATCGTCGCGGTGGTACCCATCGTCATTGGGAGTGTGGCATCCTGGGAAGCCTGGCAGGCGTCACTGCGAACCGGTGCAGAATCCTGGGGAGCCGGGGCGGAGTCTTGGGGAGAACATTTACCAATCTACAGTAAAAAATGTCATGGAACCCATCGCAGTACCCATCGTCGCGGTGGTACCCATCGTCATTGGGAGTGTGGCATCCTGGGAAGCCTGGCCGGCGTCACTGCGAACCAGTGCAGAATCCTGGGGAGCCGGGGCGGAGTCCTGGGGAGAACTTTTACCCATCTACAGTAAAAAAAATGTCATGGTACCCATCGCAGTACCCATCGTCGCGGTGGTACCCATCGTCATTGGGAGTGTGGCATCCTGGGAAGCCCGGCCGGCATCACTGGGAACTGGGGCAGAATCCTGGGGAGCCAGGGCGGAGTCCTGGGGAGAACTTTTACCAATCTACAGTAAAAAAAATGTTATGGTACCCATCGCAGTACCCATCGTCACGGTAGTACCCCTCATCATTGGGAGTGTGGCATCCTGGGAAGTCCGGTCGGCATAACTGAGAATCGAGGCAGAATCCTGGGGAGCCGGGGCGGAGTCCTGGGGAGAACATTTACCAATCTACAGTAAAAAAATGTCATGGTACCCATCGCAGTACCCATCATCGCGGTGGTACCCATTGTCATTGGGAGTGTGGCATCCTGGGAAGTCCGGCTGGCATCAATGAGAATCGAGGCAGAATCCTGGGGAGCCGGGGCGGAGTCCTGGGGAGAACTTTTACCAATCTACAGTAAAAAAATGTCATGGAACCCATCGCAGTACCCATTGTCGCGGTGGTACCCATCGTCATTGGGAGTGTGGCATCCTGGGAAGCCTGGCCGGCGTCACTGCGAACCAGTGCAGAATCCTGGGGAGCCGGGGCGGAGTCCTGGGGAGAACTTTTACCCATCTACAGTAAAAAAAATGTCATGGTACCCATCGCAGTACCCATCGTCGCGGTGGTACCCATCGTCATTGGGAGTGTGGCATCCTGGGAAGCCTGGCAGGCGTCACTGCGAACCACTGCAGAATCCTGGGGAGCCGGGGCGGAGTCCTGAGGAGAACTTTTACCAATCTACAGTAAAAAAAATGTTATGGTACCCATCGCAGTACCCATCGTCGCGGTGGTACCCATCGTCATTGGGAGTGTGGCATCCTGGGAAGCCTGGCAGGCGTCACTGCGAACCACTGCAGAATCCTGGGGAGCCGAGGCGGAGTCCTGGGGAGAACTTTTACCAATCTACAGTAAAAAAAATGTTATGGTACCCATCGCAGTACCCATCGTCGCGGTGGTACCCATCGTCATTGGGAGTGTGGCATCCTGGGAAGCCTGGCCGGCATAACTGCGAACCAGTGCAGAATCCTGGGGAGCCGGGGCGGAGTCCTGGGGATAACTTTTACCAATCTACAGTAAAAAAAATGTCATGGTACCCATCACAGTACCCATCGTCGCGGTGGTACCCATCGTCATTGGGAGTGTGGCATCCTGGGATGTCTGGCTGGCATCACTGGGAACCGGGCCAGAATCCTGGGGAGCCGGGGCGGAGTCCTGAGGAGAACTTTTACCAATCTACAGTAAAAAAAATGTCATGGTACCTATCACAGTACCCATCGTCGCGGTGGTATACCATTGTCATTGGGAGTGTGGCATCCTGGGAAGTCCGGATGGCATCACTGAGAATCGAGGCAGAATCCTGGGGAGCCGAGGCGGAGTCCTGGGGAGAACTTTTACCAATCTACAGTAAAAAAAATGTCATGGTACCCATTGCAGTACCCATTGTCGTGGTAGTACCCATCGTCATTGGGAGTGTGGCATCCTGGGAAGCCCAGCCGGCATCACTGCGAACCGGTGGAGAATCCTGGGGAGCCGGGGCGGAGTCCTGGGGAGAACTTTTACCAATCTACAGTAAAAAAAATGTCATGGTACCCATCGCAGTACCCATCGTCGCGGTGGTACCCATCGTCATTGGGAGTGTGGCATCCTGGGAAGTCCGGCCAGCATCACTGAGAATCGAGGCAGAATCCTGGGGAGCCGAGGCGGAGTCCTGGGGAGAACATTTACCAATCTACAGTAAAAAAAATGTCATGGTACCCATCGCAGTACCCATCATCGCGGTGGTACCCATCGTCATTGGGAGTGTGGCATCCTGGGAAGCCTGGCAGGTGTCACTGCGAACCACTGCAGAATCCTGGGGAGCCGGGGCAAAGTCCTGAGGAGAACTTTTACCAATCTACAGTAAAAAAAATGTCATGGTACCCATCACAGTACCCATCGTCGCAGTGGTACCCATTGTCATTGGGAGTGTGGCATCCTGGGAAGTCCGGCTGGCATCACTGAGAATCGAGGCAGAATCCTGGGGAGCCGGGGCGGAGTCCTGGGGAGAACTTTTACCAATCTACAGTAAAAAAAATGTCATGGAACCCATCTCAGTACCCATCGTCGCGGTGGTACCCATCGTCATTGGGAGTGTGGCATCCTGGGAAGCCCGGCCGGCGTCACTGCGAACCGGTGCAGAATCCTGGGGAGCCGGGGCGGAGTCTTGGGGAGAACATTTACCAATCTACAGTAAAAAAATGTCATGGAACCCATCGCAGTACCCATCGTCGCGGTGGTACCCATCGTCATTGGGAGTGTGGCATCCTGGGAAGCCTGGCCGGCGTCACTGCGAACCAGTGCAGAATCCTGGGGAGCCGGGGCGGAGTCCTGGGGAGAACTTTTACCCATCTACAGTAAAAAAAATGTCATGGTACCCATCGCAGTACCCATCGTCGCGGTGGTACCCATCGTCATTGGGAGTGTGGCATCCTGGGAAGCCCGGCCGGCATCACTGGGAACTGGGGCAGAATCCTGGGGAGCCAGGGCGGAGTCCTGGGGAGAACTTTTACCAATCTACAGTAAAAAAAATGTTATGGTACCCATCGCAGTACCCATCGTCACGGTAGTACCCCTCATCATTGGGAGTGTGGCATCCTGGGAAGTCCGGTCGGCATAACTGAGAATCGAGGCAGAATCCTGGGGAGCCGGGGCGGAGTCCTGGGGAAAACTTTTACCAATCTACAGTAAAAAAAATGTCATGGTACCCATCGCAGTACCCATTGTCGCGGTAGTACCCATCGTCATTGGGAGTGTGGCATCCTGGGAAGCCCAGCTGGCATCACTGCGAACCGGTGGAGTATCCTGGGGAGCCGGGGCGGAGTCCTGGGGAGAACTTTTACCAATCTACAGTAAAAAAAATGTCATGGTACCCATCGCAGTACCCATCGTCGCGGTGGTACCCATCGTCATTGGGAGTGTGTCATCCTGGGAAGTCCGGCCAGCATCACTGAGAATCGAGGCAGAATCCTGGGGAGCCGAGGCGGAGTCCTGGGGAGAACATTTACCAATCTACAGTAAAAAAATGTCATGGTACCCATCGCAGTACCCATCATCGCGGTGGTACCCATCGTCATTGGGAGTGTGGCATCCTGGGAAGCCTGGCAGGTGTCACTGCGAACCACTGCAGAATCCTGGAGAGCCGGGGCAAAGTCCTGAGGAGAACTTTTACCAATCTACAGTAAAAAAAATGTCATGGTACCCATCACAGTACCCATCGTCGCGGTGGTACCCATTGTCATTGGGAGTGTGGCATCCTGGGAAGTCCGGCTGGCATCACTGAGAATCGAGGCAGAATCCTGGGGAGCCGGGGCGGAGTCCTGGGGAGAACTTTTACCAATCTACAGTAAAAAAATGTCATGGAACCCATCTCAGTACCCATCGTCGCGGTGGTACCCATCGTCATTGGGAGTGTGGCATCCTGGGAAGCCCGGCCGGTGTCACTGCGAACCGGTGCAGAATCCTGGGGAGCCGGGGCGGAGTCTTGGGGAGAACATTTACCAATCTACAGTAAAAAAATGTCATGGAACCCATCGCAGTACCCATTGTCGCGGTGGTACCCATCGTCATTGGGAGTGTGGCATCCTGGGAAGCCTGGCCGGCGTCACTGCGAACCAGTGCAGAATCCTGGGGAGCCGGGGCGGAGTCCTGGGGAGAACTTTTACCCATCTACAGTAAAAAAAATGTCATGGTACCCATCGCAGTACCCATCGTCGCGGTGGTACCCATCGTCATTGGGAGTGTGGCATCCTGGGAAGCCTGGCAGGCGTCACTGCGAACCACTGCAGAATCCTGGGGAGCCGGGGCGGAGTCCTGAGGAGAACTTTTACCAATCTACAGTAAAAAAAATGTCATGGTACCCATCACAGTACCCATCGTCGCGGTGGTACCCATTGTCATTGGGAGTGTGGCATCCTGGGAAGTCCGGATGGCATCACTGAGAATCGAGGCAGAATCCTGGGGAGCCGAGGCGGAGTCCTGGGGAGAACTTTTACCAATCTACAGTAAAAAAAATGTTATGGTACCCATCGCAGTACCCATCGTCGCGGTGGTACCCATCGTCATTGGGAGTGTGGCATCCTGGGAAGCCTGGCCGGCATAACTGCGAACCAGTGCAGAATCCTGGGGAGCCGGGGCGGAGTCCTGGGGATAACTTTTACCAATCTACAGTAAAAAAAATGTCATGGTACCCATCACAGTACCCATCGTCGCGGTGGTACCCATCGTCATTGGGAGTGTGGCATCCTGGGATGTCTGGCTGGCATCACTGGGAACCGGGCCAGAATCCTGGGGAGCCGGGGCGGAGTCCTGAGGAGAACTTTTACCAATCTACAGTAAAAAAAATGTCATGGTACCTATCACAGTACCCATCGTCGCGGTGGTATACCATTGTCATTGGGAGTGTGGCATCCTGGGAAGTCCGGATGGCATCACTGAGAATCGAGGCAGAATCCTGGGGAGCCGAGGCGGAGTCCTGGGGAGAACTTTTACCAATCTACAGTAAAAAAAATGTCATGGTACCCATCGCAGTACCCATTGTCGTGGTAGTACCCATCGTCATTGGGAGTGTGGCATCCTGGGAAGCCCAGCCGGCATCACTGCGAACCGGTGGAGAATCCTGGGGAGCCGGGGCGGAGTCCTGGGGAGAACTTTTACCAATCTACAGTAAAAAAAATGTCATGGTACCCATCGCAGTACCCATCGTCGCGGTGGTACCCATCGTCATTGGGAGTGTGGCATCCTGGGAAGTCCGGCCAGCATCACTGAGAATCGAGGCAGAATCCTGGGGAGCCGAGGCGGAGTCCTGGGGAGAACATTTACCAATCTACAGTAAAAAAAATGTCATGGTACCCATCGCAGTACCCATCATCGCGGTGGTACCCATCGTCATTGGGAGTGTGGCATCCTGGGAAGCCTGGCAGGTGTCACTGCGAACCACTGCAGAATCCTGGGGAGCCGGGGCAAAGTCCTGAGGAGAACTTTTACCAATCTACAGTAAAAAAAATGTCATGGTACCCATCACAGTACCCATCGTCGCAGTGGTACCCATTGTCATTGGGAGTGTGGCATCCTGGGAAGTCCGGCTGGCATCACTGAGAATCGAGGCAGAATCCTGGGGAGCCGGGGCGGAGTCCTGGGGAGAACTTTTACCAATCTACAGTAAAAAAAATGTCATGGAACCCATCTCAGTACCCATCGTCGCGGTGGTACTCATCGTCATTGGGAGTGTGGCATCCTGGGAAGCCCGGCCGGCGTCACTGCGAACCGGTGCAGAATCCTGGGGAGCCGGGGCGGAGTCTTGGGGAGAACATTTACCAATCTACAGTAAAAAAATGTCATGGAACCCATCGCAGTACCCATCGTCGCGGTGGTACCCATCGTCATTGGGAGTGTGGCATCCTGGGAAGCCTGGCCGGCGTCACTGCGAACCAGTGCAGAATCCTGGGGAGCCGGGGCGGAGTCCTGGGGAGAACTTTTACCCATGTACAGTAAAAAAAATGTCATGGTACCCATCGCAGTACCCATCGTCGCGGTGGTACCCATCGTCATTGGGAGTGTGGCATCCTGGGAAGCCCGGCCGGCATCACTGGGAACTGGGGCAGAATCCTGGGGAGCCAGGGCGGAGTCCTGGGGAGAACTTTTACCAATCTACAGTAAAAAAAATGTCATGGTACCCATCGCAGTACCCATCGTCGCGGTGGTACCCATCGTCATTGGGAGTGTGGCATCCTGGGAAGTCCGGTCGACATAACTGAGAATCGAGGCAGAATCCTGGGGAGCCGGGGCGGAGTCCTGCGGATAACTTTTACCAATCTACAGTAAAAAAATTGTCATGGTACCCATCGCAGTACCCATCGTCGCGGTGGTACCCATCGTCATTGGGAGTGTGGCATCCTGGGAAGCCTGGCCGGCGTCACTGCGAACCAGTGCAGAATCCTGGGGAGCCGGGGCGGAGTCCTGGGGAGAACTTTTACCCATCTACAGTAAAAAATGTCATGGAACCCATCGCAGTACCCATCGTCGCGGTGGTACCCATCGTCATTGGGAGTGTGGCATCCTGGGAAGCCTGGCAGGCGTCACTGCGAACCGGTGCAGAATCCTGGGGAGCCGGGGCGGAGTCTTGGGGAGAACATTTACCAATCTACAGTAAAAAATGTCATGGAACCCATCGCAGTACCCATCGTCGCGGTGGTACCCATCGTCATTGGGAGTGTGGCATCCTGGGAAGCCTGGCCGGCGTCACTGCGAACCAGTGCAGAATCCTGGGGAGCCGGGGCGGAGTCCTGGGGAGAACTTTTACCCATCTACAGTAAAAAAAATGTCATGGTACCCATCGCAGTACCCATCGTCGCGGTGGTACCCATCGTCATTGGGAGTGTGGCATCCTGGGAAGCCCGGCCGGCATCACTGGGAACTGGGGCAGAATCCTGGGGAGCCAGGGCGGAGTCCTGGGGAGAACTTTTACCAATCTACAGTAAAAAAAATGTTATGGTACCCATCGCAGTACCCATCGTCGCGGTAGTACCCCTCGTCATTGGGAGTGTGGCATCCTGGGAAGTCCGGTCGGCATAACTGAGAATCGAGGCAGAATCCTGGGGAGCCGGGGCGGAGTCCTGGGGATAACTTTTACCAATCTACAGTAAAAAAAATGTCATGGTACCCATCGCAGTACCCATCGTTGCAGTGGTACCCATCGTCATTGGGAGTGTGGCATCCTGGGAAGCCCGGCCGGCATCACTGCGAACCAGTGCAGAATCCTGGGGAGCCGGGGCGGAGTCCTGGGGAGAACTTTTACCAATCTACAGTAAAAAAAATGTCATGGTACCCATCACAGTACCCATCGTCGCGGTGGTACCCATCGTCATTGGGAGTGTGGCATCCTGGGAAGTCTGGCTGGCATCACTGGGAACCGGGCCAGAATCCTGGGGAGCCGGGGCTGAGTCCTGGGGAAAACTTTTACCAATCTACAGTAAAAAAAATGTCATGGTACCCATCGCAGTACCCATTGTCGCGGTAGTACCCATCGTAATTGGGAGTGTGGCATCCTGGGAAGCCCAGCCGGCATCACTGCGAACCGGTGGAGAATCCTGGGGAGCCGGGGCGGAGTCCTGGGGAGAACTTTTACCAATCTACAGTAAAAAAAATGTCATGGAACCCATCTCAGTACCCATCGTCGCGGTGGTACCCATCGTCATTGGGAGTGTGGCATCCTGGGAAGCCCGGCCGGCGTCACTGCGAACCGGTGCAGAATCCTGGGGAGCCGGGGCGGAGTCTTGGGGAGAACATTTACCAATCTACAGTAAAAAAATGTCATGGAACCCATCGCAGTACCCATCGTCGCGGTGGTACCCATCGTCATTGGGAGTGTGGCATCCTGGGAAGCCTGGCCGGCGTCACTGCGAACCAGTGCAGAATCCTGGGGAGCCGGGGCGGAGTCCTGGGGAGAACTTTTACCCATCTACAGTAAAAAAAATGTCATGGTACCCATCGCAGTACCCATCGTCGCGGTGGTACCCATCGTCATTGGGAGTGTGGCATCCTGGGAAGCCTGGCAGGCGTCACTGCGAACCACTGCAGAATCCTGGGGAGCCGGGGCGGAGTCCTGAGGAGAACTTTTACCAATCTACAGTAAAAAAAATGTCATGGTACCTATCACAGTACCCATCGTCGCGGTGGTATACCATTGTCATTGGGAGTGTGGCATCCTGGGAAGTCCGGATGGCATCACTGAGAATCGAGGCAGAATCCTGGGGAGCCGAGGCGGAGTCCTGGGGAGAACTTTTACCAATCTACAGTAAAAAAAATGTCATGGTACCCATCGCAGTACCCATTGTCGTGGTAGTACCCATCGTCATTGGGAGTGTGGCATCCTGGGAAGCCCAGCCGGCATCACTGCGAACCGGTGGAGAATCCTGGGGAGCCGGGGCGGAGTCCTGGGGAGAACTTTTACCCATGTACAGTAAAAAAAATGTCATGGTACCCATCGCAGTACCCATCGTCGCGGTGGTACCCATCGTCATTGGGAGTGTGGCATCCTGGGAAGTCCGGTCGACATAACTGAGAATCGAGGCAGAATCCTGGGGAGCCGAGGCGGAGTCCTGGGGAGAACATTTACCAATCTACAGTAAAAAAAATGTCATGGTACCCATCGCAGTACCCATCATCGCGGTGGTACCCATCGTCATTGGGAGTGTGGCATCCTGGGAAGCCTGGCCGGCGTCACTGCGAACCAGTGCAGAATCCTGGGGAGCCGGGGCGGAGTCCTGGGGAGAACTTTTACCCATCTACAGTAAAAAAAATGTCAAGGTACCCATCGCAGTACCCATCGTCGCGGTGGTACCCATCGTCATTGGGAGTGTGGCATCCTGGGAAGCCTGGCAGGCGTCACTGCGAACCGGTGCAGAATCCTGGGGAGCCGGGGCGGAGTCTTGGGGAGAACATTTACCAATCTACAGTAAAAAATGTCATGGAACCCATCGCAGTACCCATCGTCGCGGTGGTACCCATCGTCATTGGGAGTGTGGCATCCTGGGAAGCCTGGCCGGCGTCACTGCGAACCAGTGCAGAATCCTGGGGAGCCGGGGCGGAGTCCTGGGGAGAACTTTTACCCATCTACAGTAAAAAAAATGTCATGGTACCCATCGCAGTACCCATCGTCGCGGTGGTACCCATCGTCATTGGGAGTGTGGCATCCTGGGAAGCCCGGCCGGCATCACTGGGAACTGGGGCAGAATCCTGGGGAGCCAGGGCGGAGTCCTGGGGAGAACTTTTACCAATCTACAGTAAAAAAAATGTTATGGTACCCATCGCAGTACCCATCGTCACGGTAGTACCCCTCATCATTGGGAGTGTGGCATCCTGGGAAGTCCGGTCGGCATAACTGAGAATCGAGGCAGAATCCTGGGGAGCCGGGGCGGAGTCCTGGGGAGAACATTTACCAATCTACAGTAAAAAAATGTCATGGTACCCATCGCAGTACCCATCATCGCGGTGGTACCCATTGTCATTGGGAGTGTGGCATCCTGGGAAGTCCGGCTGGCATCACTGAGAATCGAGGCAGAATCCTGGGGAGCCGAGGCGGAGTCCTGGGGAGAACTTTTACCAATCTACAGTAAAAAAAATGTTATGGTACCCATCGCAGTACCCATCGTCGCGGTGGTACCCATCGTCATTGGGAGTGTGGCATCCTGGGATGTCTGGCTGGCATCACTGGGAACCGGGCCAGAATCCTGGGGAGCCGGGGCGGAGTCCTGAGGAGAACTTTTACCAATCTACAGTAAAAAAAATGTCATGGTACCTATCACAGTACCCATCGTCGCGGTGGTATACCATTGTCATTGGGAGTGTGGCATCCTGGGAAGTCCGGATGGCATCACTGAGAATCGAGGCAGAATCCTGGGGAGCCGAGGCGGAGTCCTGGGGAGAACTTTTACCAATCTACAGTAAAAAAAATGTCATGGTACCCATCGCAGTACCCATTGTCGTGGTAGTACCCATCGTCATTGGGAGTGTGGCATCCTGGGAAGCCCAGCCGGCATCACTGCGAACCGGTGGAGAATCCTGGGGAGCCGGGGCGGAGTCCTGGGGAGAACTTTTACCAATCTACAGTAAAAAAAATGTCATGGTACCCATCGCAGTACCCATCGTCGCGGTGGTACCCATCGTCATTGGGAGTGTGGCATCCTGGGAAGTCCGGCCAGCATCACTGAGAATCGAGGCAGAATCCTGGGGAGCCGGGGCAAAGTCCTGAGGAGAACTTTTACCAATCTACAGTAAAAAAAATGTCATGGTACCCATCACAGTACCCATCGTCGCAGTGGTACCCATTGTCATTGGGAGTGTGGCATCCTGGGAAGTCCGGCTGGCATCACTGAGAATCGAGGCAGAATCCTGGGGAGCCGGGGCGGAGTCCTGGGGAGAACTTTTACCCATCTACAGTAAAAAAAATGTCATGGTACCCATCGCAGTACCCATCGTCGCGGTGGTACCCATCGTCATTGGGAGTGTGGCATCCTGGGAAGCCTGGCAGGCGTCACTGCGAACCGGTGCAGAATCCTGGGGAGCCGGGGCGGAGTCTTGGGGAGAACATTTACCAATCTACAGTAAAAAATGTCATGGAACCCATCGCAGTACCCATCGTCGCGGTGGTACCCATCGTCATTGGGAGTGTGGCATCCTGGGAAGCCTGGCCGGCGTCACTGCGAACCAGTGCAGAATCCTGGGGAGCCGGGGCGGAGTCCTGGGGAGAACTTTTACCCATCTACAGTAAAAAAAATGTCATGGTACCCATCGCAGTACCCATCGTCGCGGTGGTACCCATCGTCATTGGGAGTGTGGCATCCTGGGAAGCCCGGCCGGCATCACTGGGAACTGGGGCAGAATCCTGGGGAGCCAGGGCGGAGTCCTGGGGAGAACTTTTACCAATCTACAGTAAAAAAAATGTTATGGTACCCATCGCAGTACCCATCGTCACGGTAGTACCCCTCATCATTGGGAGTGTGGCATCCTGGGAAGTCCGGTCGGCATAACTGAGAATCGAGGCAGAATCCTGGGGAGCCGGGGCGGAGTCCTGGGGAGAACATTTACCAATCTACAGTAAAAAAATGTCATGGTACCCATCGCAGTACCCATCATCGCGGTGGTACCCATTGTCATTGGGAGTGTGGCATCCTGGGAAGTCCGGCTGGCATCACTGAGAATCGAGGCAGAATCCTGGGGAGCCGGGGCGGAGTCCTGGGGAGAACTTTTACCAATCTACAGTAAAAAAATGTCATGGAACCCATCGCAGTACCCATTGTCGCGGTGGTACCCATCGTCATTGGGAGTGTGGCATCCTGGGAAGCCTGGCCGGCGTCACTGCGAACCAGTGCAGAATCCTGGGGAGCCGGGGCGGAGTCCTGGGGAGAACTTTTACCCATCTACAGTAAAAAAAATGTCATGGTACCCATCGCAGTACCCATCGTCGCGGTGGTACCCATCGTCATTGGGAGTGTGGCATCCTGGGAAGCCTGGCAGGCGTCACTGCGAACCACTGCAGAATCCTGGGGAGCCGGGGCGGAGTCCTGAGGAGAACTTTTACCAATCTACAGTAAAAAAAATGTCATGGTACCTATCACAGTACCCATCGTCGCGGTGGTACCCATTGTCATTGGGAGTGTGGCATCCTGGGAAGTCCGGATGGCATCACTGAGAATCGAGGCAGAATCCTGGGGAGCCGAGGCGGAGTCCTGGGGAGAACTTTTACCAATCTACAGTAAAAAAAATGTTATGGTACCCATCGCAGTACCCATCGTCGCGGTGGTACCCATCGTCATTGGGAGTGTGGCATCCTGGGAAGCCTGGCCGGCATAACTGCGAACCAGTGCAGAATCCTGGGGAGCCGGGGCGGAGTCCTGGGGATAACTTTTACCAATCTACAGTAAAAAAAATGTCATGGTACCCATCACAGTACCCATCGTCGCGGTGGTACCCATCGTCATTGGGAGTGTGGCATCCTGGGATGTCTGGTTGGCATCACTGGGAACCGGGCCAGAATCCTGGGGAGCCGGGGCGGAGTCCTGAGGAGAACTTTTACCAATCTACAGTAAAAAAAATGTCATGGTACCTATCACAGTACCCATCGTCGCGGTGGTATACCATTGTCATTGGGAGTGTGGCATCCTGGGAAGTCCGGATGGCATCACTGAGAATCGAGGCAGAATCCTGGGGAGCCGAGGCGGAGTCCTGGGGAGAACTTTTACCAATCTACAGTAAAAAAAATGTCATGGTACCCATTGCAGTACCCATTGTCGTGGTAGTACCCATCGTCATTGGGAGTGTGGCATCCTGGGAAGCCCAGCCGGCATCACTGCGAACCGGTGGAGAATCCTGGGGAGCCGGGGCGGAGTCCTGGGGAGAACTTTTACCAATCTACAGTAAAAAAAATGTCATGGTACCCATCGCAGTACCCATCGTCGCGGTGGTACCCATCGTCATTGGGAGTGTGGCATCCTGGGAAGTCCGGCCAGCATCACTGAGAATCGAGGCAGAATCCTGGGGAGCCGAGGCGGAGTCCTGGGGAGAACATTTACCAATCTACAGTAAAAAAAATGTCATGGTACCCATCGCAGTACCCATCATCGCGGTGGTACCCATCGTCATTGGGAGTGTGGCATCCTGGGAAGCCTGGCAGGTGTCACTGCGAACCACTGCAGAATCCTGGGGAGCCGGGGCAAAGTCCTGAGGAGAACTTTTACCAATCTACAGTAAAAAAAATGTCATGGTACCCATCACAGTACCCATCGTCGCAGTGGTACCCATTGTCATTGGGAGTGTGGCATCCTGGGAAGTCCGGCTGGCATCACTGAGAATCGAGGCAGAATCCTGGGGAGCCGGGGCGGAGTCCTGGGGAGAACTTTTACCAATCTACAGTAAAAAAAATGTCATGGAACCCATCTCAGTACCCATCGTCGCGGTGGTACCCATCGTCATTGGGAGTGTGGCATCCTGGGAAGCCCGGCCGGCGTCACTGCGAACCGGTGCAGAATCCTGGGGAGCCGGGGCGGAGTCTTGGGGAGAACATTTACCAATCTACAGTAAAAAAATGTCATGGAACCCATCGCAGTACCCATCGTCGCGGTGGTACCCATCGTCATTGGGAGTGTGGCATCCTGGGAAGCCTGGCCGGCGTCACTGCGAACCAGTGCAGAATCCTGGGGAGCCGGGGCGGAGTCCTGGGGAGAACTTTTACCCATGTACAGTAAAAAAAATGTCATGGTACCCATCGCAGTACCCATCGTCGCGGTGGTACCCATCGTCATTGGGAGTGTGGCATCCTGGGAAGCCCGGCCGGCATCACTGGGAACTGGGGCAGAATCCTGGGGAGCCAGGGCGGAGTCCTGGGGAGAACTTTTACCAATCTACAGTAAAAAAAATGTCATGGTACCCATCGCAGTACCCATCGTCGCGGTGGTACCCATCGTCATTGGGAGTGTGGCATCCTGGGAAGTCCGGTCGACATAACTGAGAATCGAGGCAGAATCCTGGGGAGCCGGGGCGGAGTCCTGCGGATAACTTTTACCAATCTACAGTAAAAAAATTGTCATGGTACCCATCGCAGTACCCATCGTCGCGGTGGTACCCATCGTCATTGGGAGTGTGGCATCCTGGGAAGCCTGGCCGGCGTCACTGCGAACCAGTGCAGAATCCTGGGGAGCCGGGGCGGAGTCCTGGGGAGAACTTTTACCCATCTACAGTAAAAAATGTCATGGAACCCATCGCAGTACCCATCGTCGCGGTGGTACCCATCGTCATTGGGAGTGTGGCATCCTGGGAAGCCTGGCAGGCGTCACTGCGAACCGGTGCAGAATCCTGGGGAGCCGGGGCGGAGTCTTGGGGAGAACTTTTACCAATCTACAGTAAAAAAAATGTCATGGTACCCATCGCAGTACCCATCGTCGCGGTGGTACCCATCGTCATTGGGAGTGTGGCATCCTGGGAAGTCCGGTCGACATAACTGAGAATCGAGGCAGAATCCTGGGGAGCCGGGGCGGAGTCCTGCGGATAACTTTTACCAATCTACAGTAAAAAAATTGTCATGGTACCCATCGCAGTACCCATCGTCGCGGTGGTACCCATCGTCATTGGGAGTGTGGCATCCTGGGAAGCCTGGCCGGCATCACTGCGAACCAGTGCAGAATCCTGGGGAGCCGGGGCGGAGTCCTGGGGAGAACTTTTACCCATCTACAGTAAAAAATGTCATGGAACCCATCGCAGTACCCATCGTCGCGGTGGTACCCATCGTCATTGGGAGTGTGGCATCCTGGGAAGCCTGGCAGGCGTCACTGAGAATCGAGGCAGAATCCTGGGGAGCCGAGGCGGAGTCCTGGGGAGAACATTTACCAATCTACAGTAAAAAAATGTCATGGTACCCATCGCAGTACCCATCATCGCGGTGGTACCCATCGTCATTGGGAGTGTGGCATCCTGGGAAGCCTGGCAGGTGTCACTGCGAACCACTGCAGAATCCTGGAGAGCCGGGGCAAAGTCCTGAGGAGAACTTTTACCAATCTACAGTAAAAAAAATGTCATGGTACCCATCACAGTACCCATCGTCGCGGTGGTACCCATTGTCATTGGGAGTGTGGCATCCTGGGAAGTCCGGCTGGCATCACTGAGAATCGAGGCAGAATCCTGGGGAGCCGGGGCGGAGTCCTGGGGAGAACTTTTACCAATCTACAGTAAAAAAATGTCATGGAACCCATCTCAGTACCCATCGTCGCGGTGGTACCCATCGTCATTGGGAGTGTGGCATCCTGGGAAGCCCGGCCGGTGTCACTGCGAACCGGTGCAGAATCCTGGGGAGCCGGGGCGGAGTCTTGGGGAGAACATTTACCAATCTACAGTAAAAAAATGTCATGGAACCCATCGCAGTACCCATTGTCGCGGTGGTACCCATCGTCATTGGGAGTGTGGCATCCTGGGAAGCCTGGCCGGCGTCACTGCGAACCAGTGCAGAATCCTGGGGAGCCGGGGCGGAGTCCTGGGGAGAACTTTTACCCATCTACAGTAAAAAAAATGTCATGGTACCCATCGCAGTACCCATCGTCACGGTGGTACCCATCGTCATTGGGAGTGTGGCATCCTGGGAAGCCTGGCAGGCGTCACTGCGAACCACTGCAGAATCCTGGGGAGCCGGGGCGGAGTCCTGAGGAGAACTTTTACCAATCTACAGTAAAAAAAATGTCATGGTACCTATCACAGTACCCATCGTCGCGGTGGTACCCATTGTCATTGGGAGTGTGGCATCCTGGGAAGTCCGGATGGCATCACTGAGAATCGAGGCAGAATCCTGGGGAGCCGAGGCGGAGTCCTGGGGAGAACTTTTACCAATCTACAGTAAAAAAAATGTTATGGTACCCATCGCAGTACCCATCGTCGCGGTGGTACCCATCGTCATTGGGAGTGTGGCATCCTGGGAAGCCTGGCCGGCATAACTGCGAACCAGTGCAGAATCCTGGGGAGCCGGGGCGGAGTCCTGGGGATAACTTTTACCAATCTACAGTAAAAAAAATGTCATGGTACCCATCGCAGTACCCATCGTTGCAGTGGTACCCATCGTCATTGGGAGTGTGGCATCCTGGGAAGCCCGGCCGGCATCACTGCGAACCAGTGCAGAATCCTGGGGAGCCGGGGCGGAGTCCTGGGGAGAACTTTTACCAATCTACAGTAAAAAAAATGTCATGGTACCCATCACAGTACCCATCGTCGCGGTGGTACCCATCGTCATTGGGAGTGTGGCATCCTGGGAAGTCTGGCTGGCATCACTGGGAACCGGGCCAGAATCCTGGGGAGCCGGGGCTGAGTCCTGGGGAAAACTTTTACCAATCTACAGTAAAAAAAATGTCATGGTACCCATCGCAGTACCCATTGTCGCGGTAGTACCCATCGTCATTGGGAGTGTGGCATCCTGGGAAGCCCAGCCGGCATCACTGCGAACCGGTGGAGAATCCTGGGGAGCCGGGGCGGAGTCCTGGGGAGAACTTTTACCAATCTACAGTAAAAAAAATGTCATGGTACCCATCGCAGTACCCATCGTCGCGGTGGTACCCATCGTCATTGGGAGTGTGGCATCCTGGGAAGTCCGGCCAGCATCACTGAGAATCGAGGCAGAATCCTGGGGAGCCGAGGCGGAGTCCTGGGGAGAACATTTACCAATCTACAGTAAAAAAAATGTCATGGTACCCATCGCAGTACCCATCATCGCGGTGGTACCCATCGTCATTGGGAGTGTGGCATCCTGGGAAGCCTGGCAGGTGTCACTGCGAACCACTGCAGAATCCTGGGGAGCCGGGGCAAAGTCCTGAGGAGAACTTTTACCAATCTACAGTAAAAAAAATGTCATGGTACCCATCACAGTACCCATCGTCGCAGTGGTACCCATTGTCATTGGGAGTGTGGCATCCTGGGAAGTCCGGCTGGCATCACTGAGAATCGAGGCAGAATCCTGGGGAGCCGGGGCGGAGTCCTGGGGAGAACTTTTACCAATCTACATTAAAAAAAATGTCATGGAACCCATCTCAGTACCCATCGTCGCGGTGGTACCCATCGTCATTGGGAGTGTGGCATCCTGGGAAGTCCGGCCAGCATCACTGCGAACCGGTGCAGAATCCTGGGGAGCCGGGGCGGAGTCTTGGGGAGAACATTTACCAATCTACAGTAAAAAAATGTCATGGAACCCATCGCAGTACCCATCGTCGCGGTGGTACCCATCGTCATTGGGAGTGTGGCATCCTGGGAAGCCTGGCCGGCGTCACTGCGAACCAGTGCAGAATCCTGGGGAGCCGGGGCGGAGTCCTGGGGAGAACTTTTACCCATCTACAGTAAAAAAAATGTCATGGTACCCATCGCAGTACCCATCGTCGCGGTGGTACCCATCGTCATTGGGAGTGTGGCATCCTGGGAAGCCTGGCAGGCGTCACTGCGAACCACTGCAGAATCCTGGGGAGCCGGGGCGGAGTCCTGAGGAGAACTTTTACCAATCTACAGTAAAAAAAATGTCATGGTACCTATCACAGTACCCATCGTCGCGGTGGTATACCATTGTCATTGGGAGTGTGGCATCCTGGGAAGTCCGGATGGCATCACTGAGAATCGAGGCAGAATCCTGGGGAGCCGAGGCGGAGTCCTGGGGAGAACTTTTACCAATCTACAGTAAAAAAAATGTCATGGTACCCATCGCAGTACCCATTGTCGTGGTAGTACCCATCGTCATTGGGAGTGTGGCATCCTGGGAAGCCCAGCCGGCATCACTGCGAACCGGTGGAGAATCCTGGGGAGCCGGGGCGGAGTCCTGGGGAGAACTTTTACCAATCTACAGTAAAAAAAATGTCATGGTACCCATCGCAGTACCCATCGTCGCGGTGGTACCCATCGTCATTGGGAGTGTGGCATCCTGGGAAGCCCGGCCGGCATCACTGGGAACTGGGGCAGAATCCTGGGGAGCCAGGGCGGAGTCCTGGGGAGAACTTTTACCAATCTACAGTAAAAAAAATGTCATGGTACCCATCGCAGTACCCATCGTTGCAGTGGTACCCATCGTCATTGGGAGTGTGGCATCCTGGGAAGCCCGGCCGGCATCACTGCGAACCAGTGCAGAATCCTGGGGAGCCGGGGCGGAGTCCTGGGGAGAACTTTTACCAATCTACAGTAAAAAAAATGTCATGGTACCCATCACAGTACCCATCGTCGCGGTGGTACCCATCGTCATTGGGAGTGTGGCATCCTGGGAAGTCTGGCTGGCATCACTGGGAACCGGGCCAGAATCCTGGGGAGCCGGGGCTGAGTCCTGGGGAAAACTTTTACCAATCTACAGTAAAAAAAATGTCATGGTACCCATCGCAGTACCCATTGTCGCGGTAGTACCCATCGTCATTGGGAGTGTGGCATCCTGGGAAGCCCAGCCGGCATCACTGCGAACCGGTGGAGAATCCTGGGGAGCCGGGGCGGAGTCCTGGGGAGAACTTTTACCAATCTACAGTAAAAAAAATGTCATGGTACCCATCGCAGTACCCATCGTCGCGGTGGTACCCATCGTCATTGGGAGTGTGGCATCCTGGGAAGTCCGGCCAGCATCACTGAGAATCGAGGCAGAATCCTGGGGAGCCGAGGCGGAGTCCTGGGGAGAACATTTACCAATCTACAGTAAAAAAAATGTCATGGTACCCATCGCAGTACCCATCATCGCGGTGGTACCCATCGTCATTGGGAGTGTGGCATCCTGGGAAGCCTGGCAGGTGTCACTGCGAACCACTGCAGAATCCTGGGGAGCCGGGGCAAAGTCCTGAGGAGAACTTTTACCAATCTACAGTAAAAAAAATGTCATGGTACCCATCACAGTACCCATCGTCGCAGTGGTACCCATTGTCATTGGGAGTGTGGCATCCTGGGAAGTCCGGCTGGCATCACTGAGAATCGAGGCAGAATCCTGGGGAGCCGGGGCGGAGTCCTGGGGAGAACTTTTACCAATCTACAGTAAAAAAAATGTCATGGAACCCATCTCAGTACCCATCGTCGCGGTGGTACCCATCGTCATTGGGAGTGTGGCATCCTGGGAAGTCCGGCCAGCATCACTGCGAACCGGTGCAGAATCCTGGGGAGCCGGGGCGGAGTCTTGGGGAGAACATTTACCAATCTACAGTAAAAAAATGTCATGGAACCCATCGCAGTACCCATCGTCGCGGTGGTACCCATCGTCATTGGGAGTGTGGCATCCTGGGAAGCCTGGCCGGCGTCACTGCGAACCAGTGCAGAATCCTGGGGAGCCGGGGCGGAGTCCTGGGGAGAACTTTTACCCATCTACAGTAAAAAAAATGTCATGGTACCCATCGCAGTACCCATCGTCGCGGTGGTACCCATCGTCATTGGGAGTGTGGCATCCTGGGAAGCCTGGCAGGCGTCACTGCGAACCACTGCAGAATCCTGGGGAGCCGGGGCGGAGTCCTGAGGAGAACTTTTACCAATCTACAGTAAAAAAAATGTCATGGTACCTATCACAGTACCCATCGTCGCGGTGGTATACCATTGTCATTGGGAGTGTGGCATCCTGGGAAGTCCGGATGGCATCACTGAGAATCGAGGCAGAATCCTGGGGAGCCGAGGCGGAGTCCTGGGGAGAACTTTTACCAATCTACAGTAAAAAAAATGTCATGGTACCCATCGCAGTACCCATTGTCGTGGTAGTACCCATCGTCATTGGGAGTGTGGCATCCTGGGAAGCCCAGCCGGCATCACTGCGAACCGGTGGAGAATCCTGGGGAGCCGGGGCGGAGTCCTGGGGAGAACTTTTACCAATCTACAGTAAAAAAAATGTCATGGTACCCATCGCAGTACCCATCGTCGCGGTGGTACCCATCGTCATTGGGAGTGTGGCATCCTGGGAAGCCCGGCCGGCATCACTGGGAACTGGGGCAGAATCCTGGGGAGCCAGGGCGGAGTCCTGGGGAGAACTTTTACCAATCTACAGTAAAAAAAATGTCATGGTACCCATCGCAGTACCCATCGTCGCGGTGGTACCCATCGTCATTGGGAGTGTGGCATCCTGGGAAGTCCGGCCAGCATCACTGAGAATCGAGGCAGAATCCTGGGGAGCCGAGGCGAAGTCCTGGGGAGAACATTTACCAATCTACAGTAAAAAAAATGTCATGGTACCCATCGCAGTACCCATCGTCGCGGTGGTACCCATCGTCATTGGGAGTGTGGCATCCTGGGAAGCCCGGCCGGCATCACTGGGAACTGGGGCAGAATCCTGGGGAGCCAGGGCGGAGTCCTGGGGATAACTTTTACCAATCTACAGTAAAAAAATGTCATGGTACCCATCGCAGTACCCATCGTCGCGGTGGTACCCATCGTCATTGGGAGTGTGGCATCCTGGGAAGTCCGGCCAGCATCACTGAGAATTGAGGCAGAATCCTGGGGAGCCGAGGCGGAGTCCTGGGGAGAACATTTACCAATCTACAGTAAAAAAATGTCATGGTACCCATCGCAGTACCCATCATCGCGGTGGTACCCATCGTCATTGGGAGTGTGGCATCCTGGGAAGCCTGGCAGGTGTCACTGCGAACCACTGCAGAATCCTGGAGAGCCGGGGCAAAGTCCTGAGGAGAACTTTTACCAATCTACAGTAAAAAAAATGTCATGGTACCCATCACAGTACCCATCGTCGCGGTGGTACCCATTGTCATTGGGAGTGTGGCATCCTGGGAAGTCCGGCTGGCATCACTGAGAATCGAGGCAGAATCCTGGGGAGCCGGGGCGGAGTCCTGGGGAGAACTTTTACCAATCTACAGTAAAAAAATGTCATGGAACCCATCTCAGTACCCATCGTCGCGGTGGTACCCATCGTCATTGGGAGTGTGGCATCCTGGGAAGCCCGGCCGGCGTCACTGCGAACCGGTGCAGAATCCTGGGGAGCCGGGGCGGAGTCTTGGGGAGAACATTTACCAATCTACAGTAAAAAAATGTCATGGAACCCATCGCAGTACCCATTGTCGCGGTGGTACCCATCGTCATTGGGAGTGTGGCATCCTGGGAAGCCTGGCCGGCGTCACTGCGAACCAGTGCAGAATCCTGGGGAGCCGGGGCGGAGTCCTGGGGAGAACTTTTACCCATCTACAGTAAAAAAAATGTCATGGTACCCATCGCAGTACCCATCGTCGCGGTGGTACCCATCGTCATTGGGAGTGTGGCATCCTGGGAAGCCTGGCAGGCGTCACTGCGAACCACTGCAGAATCCTGGGGAGCCGGGGCGGAGTCCTGAGGAGAACTTTTACCAATCTACAGTAAAAAAAATGTCATGGTACCTATCACAGTACCCATCGTCGCGGTGGTACCCATTGTCATTGGGAGTGTGGCATCCTGGGAAGTCCGGATGGCATCACTGAGAATCGAGGCAGAATCCTGGGGAGCCGAGGCGGAGTCCTGGGGAGAACTTTTACCAATCTACAGTAAAAAAAATGTCATGGTACCCATCGCAGTACCCATTGTCGTGGTAGTACCCATCGTCATTGGGAGTGTGGCATCCTGGGAAGCCCAGCCGGCATCACTGCGAACCGGTGGAGAATCCTGGGGAGCCGGGGCGGAGTCCTGGGGAGAACTTTTACCAATCTACAGTAAAAAAAATGTCATGGTACCCATCGCAGTACCCATCGTCGCGGTGGTACCCATCGTCATTGGGAGTGTGGCATCCTGGGAAGCCCGGCCGGCATCACTGGGAACTGGGGCAGAATCCTGGGGAGCCAGGGCGGAGTCCTGGGGAGAACTTTTACCAATCTACAGTAAAAAAAATGTCATGGTACCCATCGCAGTACCCATCGTCGCGGTGGTACCCATCGTCATTGGGAGTGTGGCATCCTGGGAAGTCCGGCCAGCATCACTGAGAATCGAGGCAGAATCCTGGGGAGCCGAGGCGAAGTCCTGGGGAGAACATTTACCAATCTACAGTAAAAAAAATGTCATGGTACCCATCGCAGTACCCATCGTCGCGGTGGTACCCATCGTCATTGGGAGTGTGGCATCCTGGGAAGCCCGGCCGGCATCACTGGGAACTGGGGCAGAATCCTGGGGAGCCAGGGCGGAGTCCTGGGGATAACTTTTACCAATCTACAGTAAAAAAATGTCATGGTACCCATCGCAGTACCCATCGTCGCGGTGGTACCCATCGTCATTGGGAGTGTGGCATCCTGGGAAGTCCGGCCAGCATCACTGAGAATTGAGGCAGAATCCTGGGGAGCCGAGGCGGAGTCCTGGGGAGAACATTTACCAATCTACAGTAAAAAAAATGTCATGGTACACATCGCAGTACCCATCATCGCGGTGGTACCCATCGTCATTGGGAGTGTGGCATCCTGGGAAGCCTGGCAGGTGTCACTGCGAACCACTGCAGAATCCTGGGGAGCCGGGGCAAAGTCCTGAGGAGAACTTTTACCAATCTACAGTAAAAAAAATGTCATGGTACCCATCACAGTACCCATCGTCGCGGTGGTACCCATTGTCATTGGGAGTGTGGCATCCTGGGAAGTCCGGCTGGCATCACTGAGAATCGAGGCAGAATCCTGGGGAGCCGGGGCGGAGTCCTGGGGAGAACTTTTACCAATCTACAGTAAAAAAAATGTCATGGAACCCATCTCAGTACCCATCGTCGCGGTGGTACCCATCGTCATTGGGAGTGTGGCATCCTGGGAAGCCCGGCTGGCGTCACTGCGAACCGGTGCAGAATCCTGGGGAGCCGGGGCGGAGTCTTGGGGAGAACATTTACCAATCTACAGTAAAAAAATGTCATGGAACCCATCGCAGTACCCATCGTCGCGGTGGTACCCATCGTCATTGGGAGTGTGGCATCCTGGGAAGCCTGGCCGGCGTCACTGCGAACCAGTGCAGAATCCTGGGGAGCCGGGGCGGAGTCCTGGGGAGAACTTTTACCCATCTACAGTAAAAAAAATGTCATGGTACCCATCGCAGTACCCATCGTCGCGGTGGTACCCATCGTCATTGGGAGTGTGGCATCCTGGGAAGCCTGGCAGGCGTCACTGCGAACCACTGCAGAATCCTGGGGAGCCGGGGCGGAGTCCTGAGGAGAACTTTTACCAATCTACAGTAAAAAAAATGTCATGGTACCTATCACAGTACCCATCGTCGCGGTGGTACCCATTGTCATTGGGAGTGGGGCATCCTGGGAAGTCCAGATGGCATCACTGAGAATCGAGGCAGAATCCTGGGGAGCCGAGGCGGAGTCCTGGGGAGAACTTTTACCAATCTACAGTAAAAAAAATGTCATGGTACCCATCGCAGTACCCATCGTCGCGGTGGTACCCATCGTCATTGGGAGTGTGGCATCCTGGGAAGTCCGGCCAGCATCACTGAGAATCGAGGCAGAATCCTGGGGAGCCGAGGCGGAGTCCTGGGGAGAACATTTACCAATCTACAGTAAAAAAAATGTCATGGTACCCATCGCAGTACCCATCGTCGCGGTGGTACCCATCGTCATTGGGAGTGTGGCATCCTGGGAAGCCTGGCAGGCGTCACTGCGAACCACTGCAGAATCCTGGGGAGCCGGGGCGGAGTCCTGAGGAGAACTTTTACCAATCTACAGTAAAAAAAATGTCATGGTACCTATCACAGTACCCATCGTCGCGGTGGTACCCATTGTCATTGGGAGTGTGGCATCCTGGGAAGTCCAGATGGCATCACTGAGAATCGAGGCAGAATCCTGGGGAGCCGAGGCGGAGTCCTGGGGAGAACTTTTACCAATCTACAGTAAAAAAAATGTCATGGTACCCATCGCAGTACCCATCATCGCGGTGGTACCCATCGTCATTGGGAGTGTGGCATCCTGGGAAGCCTGGCAGGTGTCACTGCGAACCACTGCAGAATCCTGGGGAGCCGGGGCAAAGTCCTGAGGAGAACTTTTACCAATCTACAGTAAAAAAAATGTCATGGTACCCATCACAGTACCCATCGTCGCAGTGGTACCCATTGTCATTGGGAGTGTGGCATCCTGGGAAGTCCGGCTGGCATCACTGAGAATCGAGGCAGAATCCTGGGGAGCCGGGGCGGAGTCCTGGGGAGAACTTTTACCAATCTACAGTAAAAAAAATGTCATGGAACCCATCTCAGTACCCATCGTCGCGGTGGTACCCATCGTCATTGGGAGTGTGGCATCCTGGGAAGCCCGGCCGGCGTCACTGCGAACCGGTGCAGAATCCTGGGGAGCCGGGGCGGAGTCTTGGGGAGAACATTTACCAATCTACAGTAAAAAAATGTCATGGAACCCATCGCAGTACCCATCGTCGCGGTGGTACCCATCGTCATTGGGAGTGTGGCATCCTGGGAAGCCTGGCCGGCGTCACTGCGAACCAGTGCAGAATCCTGGGGAGCCGGGGCGGAGTCCTGGGGAGAACTTTTACCCATGTACAGTAAAAAAAATGTCATGGTACCCATCGCAGTACCCATCGTCGCGGTGGTACCCATCGTCATTGGGAGTGTGGCATCCTGGGAAGCCCGGCCGGCATCACTGGGAACTGGGGCAGAATCCTGGGGAGCCAGGGCGGAGTCCTGGGGAGAACTTTTACCAATCTACAGTAAAAAAAATGTCATGGTACCCATCGCAGTACCCATCGTCGCGGTGGTACCCATCGTCATTGGGAGTGTGGCATCCTGGGAAGTCCGGTCGACATAACTGAGAATCGAGGCAGAATCCTGGGGAGCCGGGGCGGAGTCCTGCGGATAACTTTTACCAATCTACAGTAAAAAAATTGTCATGGTACCCATCGCAGTACCCATCGTCGCGGTGGTACCCATCGTCATTGGGAGTGTGGCATCCTGGGAAGCCTGGCCGGCGTCACTGCGAACCAGTGCAGAATCCTGGGGAGCCGGGGCGGAGTCCTGGGGAGAACTTTTACCCATCTACAGTAAAAAATGTCATGGAACCCATCGCAGTACCCATCGTCGCGGTGGTACCCATCGTCATTGGGAGTGTGGCATCCTGGGAAGCCTGGCAGGCGTCACTGCGAACCGGTGCAGAATCCTGGGGAGCCGGGGCGGAGTCTTGGGGAGAACTTTTACCAATCTACAGTAAAAAAAATGTCATGGTACCCATCGCAGTACCCATCGTCGCGGTGGTACCCATCGTCATTGGGAGTGTGGCATCCTGGGAAGTCCGGTCGACATAACTGAGAATCGAGGCAGAATCCTGGGGAGCCGGGGCGGAGTCCTGCGGATAACTTTTACCAATCTACAGTAAAAAAATTGTCATGGTACCCATCGCAGTACCCATCGTCGCGGTGGTACCCATCGTCATTGGGAGTGTGGCATCCTGGGAAGCCTGGCCGGCGTCACTGCGAACCAGTGCAGAATCCTGGGGAGCCGGGGCGGAGTCCTGGGGAGAACTTTTACCCATCTACAGTAAAAAATGTCATGGAACCCATCGCAGTACCCATCGTCGCGGTGGTACCCATCGTCATTGGGAGTGTGGCATCCTGGGAAGCCTGGCAGGCGTCACTGAGAATCGAGGCAGAATCCTGGGGAGCCGAGGCGGAGTCCTGGGGAGAACATTTACCAATCTACAGTAAAAAAATGTCATGGTACCCATCGCAGTACCCATCATCGCGGTGGTACCCATCGTCATTGGGAGTGTGGCATCCTGGGAAGCCTGGCAGGTGTCACTGCGAACCACTGCAGAATCCTGGAGAGCCGGGGCAAAGTCCTGAGGAGAACTTTTACCAATCTACAGTAAAAAAAATGTCATGGTACCCATCACAGTACCCATCGTCGCGGTGGTACCCATTGTCATTGGGAGTGTGGCATCCTGGGAAGTCCGGCTGGCATCACTGAGAATCGAGGCAGAATCCTGGGGAGCCGGGGCGGAGTCCTGGGGAGAACTTTTACCAATCTACAGTAAAAAAATGTCATGGAACCCATCTCAGTACCCATCGTCGCGGTGGTACCCATCGTCATTGGGAGTGTGGCATCCTGGGAAGCCCGGCCGGTGTCACTGCGAACCGGTGCAGAATCCTGGGGAGCCGGGGCGGAGTCTTGGGGAGAACATTTACCAATCTACAGTAAAAAAATGTCATGGAACCCATCGCAGTACCCATTGTCGCGGTGGTACCCATCGTCATTGGGAGTGTGGCATCCTGGGAAGCCTGGCCGGCGTCACTGCGAACCAGTGCAGAATCCTGGGGAGCCGGGGCGGAGTCCTGGGGAGAACTTTTACCCATCTACAGTAAAAAAAATGTCATGGTACCCATCGCAGTACCCATCGTCACGGTGGTACCCATCGTCATTGGGAGTGTGGCATCCTGGGAAGCCTGGCAGGCGTCACTGCGAACCACTGCAGAATCCTGGGGAGCCGGGGCGGAGTCCTGAGGAGAACTTTTACCAATCTACAGTAAAAAAAATGTCATGGTACCTATCACAGTACCCATCGTCGCGGTGGTACCCATTGTCATTGGGAGTGTGGCATCCTGGGAAGTCCGGATGGCATCACTGAGAATCGAGGCAGAATCCTGGGGAGCCGAGGCGGAGTCCTGGGGAGAACTTTTACCAATCTACAGTAAAAAAAATGTTATGGTACCCATCGCAGTACCCATCGTCGCGGTGGTACCCATCGTCATTGGGAGTGTGGCATCCTGGGAAGCCTGGCCGGCATAACTGCGAACCAGTGCAGAATCCTGGGGAGCCGGGGCGGAGTCCTGGGGATAACTTTTACCAATCTACAGTAAAAAAAATGTCATGGTACCCATCGCAGTACCCATCGTTGCAGTGGTACCCATCGTCATTGGGAGTGTGGCATCCTGGGAAGCCCGGCCGGCATCACTGCGAACCAGTGCAGAATCCTGGGGAGCCGGGGCGGAGTCCTGGGGAGAACTTTTACCAATCTACAGTAAAAAAAATGTCATGGTACCCATCACAGTACCCATCGTCGCGGTGGTACCCATCGTCATTGGGAGTGTGGCATCCTGGGAAGTCTGGCTGGCATCACTGGGAACCGGGCCAGAATCCTGGGGAGCCGGGGCTGAGTCCTGGGGAAAACTTTTACCAATCTACAGTAAAAAAAATGTCATGGTACCCATCGCAGTACCCATTGTCGCGGTAGTACCCATCGTCATTGGGAGTGTGGCATCCTGGGAAGCCCAGCCGGCATCACTGCGAACCGGTGGAGAATCCTGGGGAGCCGGGGCGGAGTCCTGGGGAGAACTTTTACCAATCTACAGTAAAAAAAATGTCATGGTACCCATCGCAGTACCCATCGTCGCGGTGGTACCCATCGTCATTGGGAGTGTGGCATCCTGGGAAGTCCGGCCAGCATCACTGAGAATCGAGGCAGAATCCTGGGGAGCCGAGGCGGAGTCCTGGGGAGAACATTTACCAATCTACAGTAAAAAAAATGTCATGGTACCCATCGCAGTACCCATCATCGCGGTGGTACCCATCGTCATTGGGAGTGTGGCATCCTGGGAAGCCTGGCAGGTGTCACTGCGAACCACTGCAGAATCCTGGGGAGCCGGGGCAAAGTCCTGAGGAGAACTTTTACCAATCTACAGTAAAAAAAATGTCATGGTACCCATCACAGTACCCATCGTCGCAGTGGTACCCATTGTCATTGGGAGTGTGGCATCCTGGGAAGTCCGGCTGGCATCACTGAGAATCGAGGCAGAATCCTGGGGAGCCGGGGCGGAGTCCTGGGGAGAACTTTTACCAATCTACAGTAAAAAAAATGTCATGGAACCCATCTCAGTACCCATCGTCGCGGTGGTACCCATCGTCATTGGGAGTGTGGCATCCTGGGAAGTCCGGCCAGCATCACTGCGAACCGGTGCAGAATCCTGGGGAGCCGGGGCGGAGTCTTGGGGAGAACATTTACCAATCTACAGTAAAAAAATGTCATGGAACCCATCGCAGTACCCATCGTCGCGGTGGTACCCATCGTCATTGGGAGTGTGGCATCCTGGGAAGCCTGGCCGGCGTCACTGCGAACCAGTGCAGAATCCTGGGGAGCCGGGGCGGAGTCCTGGGGAGAACTTTTACCCATCTACAGTAAAAAAAATGTCATGGTACCCATCGCAGTACCCATCGTCGCGGTGGTACCCATCGTCATTGGGAGTGTGGCATCCTGGGAAGCCTGGCAGGCGTCACTGCGAACCACTGCAGAATCCTGGGGAGCCGGGGCGGAGTCCTGAGGAGAACTTTTACCAATCTACAGTAAAAAAAATGTCATGGTACCTATCACAGTACCCATCGTCGCGGTGGTATACCATTGTCATTGGGAGTGTGGCATCCTGGGAAGTCCGGATGGCATCACTGAGAATCGAGGCAGAATCCTGGGGAGCCGAGGCGGAGTCCTGGGGAGAACTTTTACCAATCTACAGTAAAAAAAATGTCATGGTACCCATCGCAGTACCCATTGTCGTGGTAGTACCCATCGTCATTGGGAGTGTGGCATCCTGGGAAGCCCAGCCGGCATCACTGCGAACCGGTGGAGAATCCTGGGGAGCCGGGGCGGAGTCCTGGGGAGAACTTTTACCAATCTACAGTAAAAAAAATGTCATGGTACCCATCGCAGTACCCATCGTCGCGGTGGTACCCATCGTCATTGGGAGTGTGGCATCCTGGGAAGCCCGGCCGGCATCACTGGGAACTGGGGCAGAATCCTGGGGAGCCAGGGCGGAGTCCTGGGGAGAACTTTTACCAATCTACAGTAAAAAAAATGTCATGGTACCCATCGCAGTACCCATCGTTGCAGTGGTACCCATCGTCATTGGGAGTGTGGCATCCTGGGAAGCCCGGCCGGCATCACTGCGAACCAGTGCAGAATCCTGGGGAGCCGGGGCGGAGTCCTGGGGAGAACTTTTACCAATCTACAGTAAAAAAAATGTCATGGTACCCATCACAGTACCCATCGTCGCGGTGGTACCCATCGTCATTGGGAGTGTGGCATCCTGGGAAGTCTGGCTGGCATCACTGGGAACCGGGCCAGAATCCTGGGGAGCCGGGGCTGAGTCCTGGGGAAAACTTTTACCAATCTACAGTAAAAAAAATGTCATGGTACCCATCGCAGTACCCATTGTCGCGGTAGTACCCATCGTCATTGGGAGTGTGGCATCCTGGGAAGCCCAGCCGGCATCACTGCGAACCGGTGGAGAATCCTGGGGAGCCGGGGCGGAGTCCTGGGGAGAACTTTTACCAATCTACAGTAAAAAAAATGTCATGGTACCCATCGCAGTACCCATCGTCGCGGTGGTACCCATCGTCATTGGGAGTGTGGCATCCTGGGAAGTCCGGCCAGCATCACTGAGAATCGAGGCAGAATCCTGGGGAGCCGAGGCGGAGTCCTGGGGAGAACATTTACCAATCTACAGTAAAAAAAATGTCATGGTACCCATCGCAGTACCCATCATCGCGGTGGTACCCATCGTCATTGGGAGTGTGGCATCCTGGGAAGCCTGGCAGGTGTCACTGCGAACCACTGCAGAATCCTGGGGAGCC
Organism: Brachyhypopomus gauderio; assembly: GCF_052324685.1. NCBI lineage: Eukaryota > Metazoa > Chordata > Actinopteri > Gymnotiformes > Hypopomidae > Brachyhypopomus > Brachyhypopomus gauderio. The sequence continues at coordinate 271,107 of NW_027506978.1, read as the reverse complement.
GGGGCAAAGTCCTGAGGAGAACTTTTACCAATCTACAGTAAAAAAAATGTCATGGTACCCATCACAGTACCCATCGTCGCAGTGGTACCCATTGTCATTGGGAGTGTGGCATCCTGGGAAGTCCGGCTGGCATCACTGAGAATCGAGGCAGAATCCTGGGGAGCCGGGGCGGAGTCCTGGGGAGAACTTTTACCAATCTACAGTAAAAAAAATGTCATGGAACCCATCTCAGTACCCATCGTCGCGGTGGTACCCATCGTCATTGGGAGTGTGGCATCCTGGGAAGTCCGGCCAGCATCACTGCGAACCGGTGCAGAATCCTGGGGAGCCGGGGCGGAGTCTTGGGGAGAACATTTACCAATCTACAGTAAAAAAATGTCATGGAACCCATCGCAGTACCCATCGTCGCGGTGGTACCCATCGTCATTGGGAGTGTGGCATCCTGGGAAGCCTGGCCGGCGTCACTGCGAACCAGTGCAGAATCCTGGGGAGCCGGGGCGGAGTCCTGGGGAGAACTTTTACCCATCTACAGTAAAAAAAATGTCATGGTACCCATCGCAGTACCCATCGTCGCGGTGGTACCCATCGTCATTGGGAGTGTGGCATCCTGGGAAGCCTGGCAGGCGTCACTGCGAACCACTGCAGAATCCTGGGGAGCCGGGGCGGAGTCCTGAGGAGAACTTTTACCAATCTACAGTAAAAAAAATGTCATGGTACCTATCACAGTACCCATCGTCGCGGTGGTATACCATTGTCATTGGGAGTGTGGCATCCTGGGAAGTCCGGATGGCATCACTGAGAATCGAGGCAGAATCCTGGGGAGCCGAGGCGGAGTCCTGGGGAGAACTTTTACCAATCTACAGTAAAAAAAATGTCATGGTACCCATCGCAGTACCCATTGTCGTGGTAGTACCCATCGTCATTGGGAGTGTGGCATCCTGGGAAGCCCAGCCGGCATCACTGCGAACCGGTGGAGAATCCTGGGGAGCCGGGGCGGAGTCCTGGGGAGAACTTTTACCAATCTACAGTAAAAAAAATGTCATGGTACCCATCGCAGTACCCATCGTCGCGGTGGTACCCATCGTCATTGGGAGTGTGGCATCCTGGGAAGCCCGGCCGGCATCACTGGGAACTGGGGCAGAATCCTGGGGAGCCAGGGCGGAGTCCTGGGGAGAACTTTTACCAATCTACAGTAAAAAAAATGTCATGGTACCCATCGCAGTACCCATCGTCGCGGTGGTACCCATCGTCATTGGGAGTGTGGCATCCTGGGAAGTCCGGCCAGCATCACTGAGAATCGAGGCAGAATCCTGGGGAGCCGAGGCGAAGTCCTGGGGAGAACATTTACCAATCTACAGTAAAAAAAATGTCATGGTACCCATCGCAGTACCCATCGTCGCGGTGGTACCCATCGTCATTGGGAGTGTGGCATCCTGGGAAGCCCGGCCGGCATCACTGGGAACTGGGGCAGAATCCTGGGGAGCCAGGGCGGAGTCCTGGGGATAACTTTTACCAATCTACAGTAAAAAAATGTCATGGTACCCATCGCAGTACCCATCGTCGCGGTGGTACCCATCGTCATTGGGAGTGTGGCATCCTGGGAAGTCCGGCCAGCATCACTGAGAATTGAGGCAGAATCCTGGGGAGCCGAGGCGGAGTCCTGGGGAGAACATTTACCAATCTACAGTAAAAAAATGTCATGGTACCCATCGCAGTACCCATCATCGCGGTGGTACCCATCGTCATTGGGAGTGTGGCATCCTGGGAAGCCTGGCAGGTGTCACTGCGAACCACTGCAGAATCCTGGAGAGCCGGGGCAAAGTCCTGAGGAGAACTTTTACCAATCTACAGTAAAAAAAATGTCATGGTACCCATCACAGTACCCATCGTCGCGGTGGTAGCCATTGTCATTGGGAGTGTGGCATCCTGGGAAGTCCGGCTGGCATCACTGAGAATCGAGGCAGAATCCTGGGGAGCCGGGGCGGAGTCCTGGGGAGAACTTTTACCAATCTACAGTAAAAAAATGTCATGGAACCCATCTCAGTACCCATCGTCGCGGTGGTACCCATCGTCATTGGGAGTGTGGCATCCTGGGAAGCCCGGCCGGCGTCACTGCGAACCGGTGCAGAATCCTGGGGAGCCGGGGCGGAGTCTTGGGGAGAACATTTACCAATCTACAGTAAAAAAATGTCATGGAACCCATCGCAGTACCCATTGTCGCGGTGGTACCCATCGTCATTGGGAGTGTGGCATCCTGGGAAGCCTGGCCGGCGTCACTGCGAACCAGTGCAGAATCCTGGGGAGCCGGGGCGGAGTCCTGGGGAGAACTTTTACCCATCTACAGTAAAAAAAATGTCATGGTACCCATCGCAGTACCCATCGTCGCGGTGGTACCCATCGTCATTGGGAGTGTGGCATCCTGGGAAGCCTGGCAGGCGTCACTGCGAACCACTGCAGAATCCTGGGGAGCCGGGGCGGAGTCCTGAGGAGAACTTTTACCAATCTACAGTAAAAAAAATGTCATGGTACCTATCACAGTACCCATCGTCGCGGTGGTACCCATTGTCATTGGGAGTGTGGCATCCTGGGAAGTCCGGATGGCATCACTGAGAATCGAGGCAGAATCCTGGGGAGCCGAGGCGGAGTCCTGGGGAGAACTTTTACCAATCTACAGTAAAAAAAATGTTATGGTACCCATCGCAGTACCCATCGTCGCGGTGGTACCCATCGTCATTGGGAGTGTGGCATCCTGGGAAGCCTGGCCGGCATAACTGCGAACCAGTGCAGAATCCTGGGGAGCCGGGGCGGAGTCCTGGGGATAACTTTTACCAATCTACAGTAAAAAAAATGTCATGGTACCCATCGCAGTACCCATCGTTGCAGTGGTACCCATCGTCATTGGGAGTGTGGCATCCTGGGAAGCCCGGCCGGCATCACTGCGAACCAGTGCAGAATCCTGGGGAGCCGGGGCGGAGTCCTGGGGAGAACTTTTACCAATCTACAGTAAAAAAAATGTCATGGTACCCATCACAGTACCCATCGTCGCGGTGGTACCCATCGTCATTGGGAGTGTGGCATCCTGGGAAGTCTGGCTGGCATCACTGGGAACCGGGCCAGAATCCTGGGGAGCCGGGGCTGAGTCCTGGGGAAAACTTTTACCAATCTACAGTAAAAAAAATGTCATGGTACCCATCGCAGTACCCATTGTCGCGGTAGTACCCATCGTCATTGGGAGTGTGGCATCCTGGGAAGCCCAGCCGGCATCACTGCGAACCGGTGGAGAATCCTGGGGAGCCGGGGCGGAGTCCTGGGGAGAACTTTTACCAATCTACAGTAAAAAAAATGTCATGGTACCCATCGCAGTACCCATCGTCGCGGTGGTACCCATCGTCATTGGGAGTGTGGCATCCTGGGAAGTCCGGCCAGCATCACTGAGAATCGAGGCAGAATCCTGGGGAGCCGAGGCGGAGTCCTGGGGAGAACATTTACCAATCTACAGTAAAAAAAATGTCATGGTACCCATCGCAGTACCCATCATCGCGGTGGTACCCATCGTCATTGGGAGTGTGGCATCCTGGGAAGCCTGGCAGGTGTCACTGCGAACCACTGCAGAATCCTGGGGAGCCGGGGCAAAGTCCTGAGGAGAACTTTTACCAATCTACAGTAAAAAAAATGTCATGGTACCCATCACAGTACCCATCGTCGCAGTGGTACCCATTGTCATTGGGAGTGTGGCATCCTGGGAAGTCCGGCTGGCATCACTGAGAATCGAGGCAGAATCCTGGGGAGCCGGGGCGGAGTCCTGGGGAGAACTTTTACCAATCTACAGTAAAAAAAATGTCATGGTACCCATCGCAGTACCCATCGTTGCAGTGGTACCCATCGTCATTGGGAGTGTGGCATCCTGGGAAGCCCGGCCGGCATCACTGCGAACCAGTGCAGAATCCTGGGGAGCCGGGGCGGAGTCCTGGGGAGAACTTTTACCAATCTACAGTAAAAAAAATGTCATGGTACCCATCACAGTACCCATCGTCGCGGTGGTACCCATCGTCATTGGGAGTGTGGCATCCTGGGAAGTCTGGCTGGCATCACTGGGAACCGGGCCAGAATCCTGGGGAGCCGGGGCTGAGTCCTGGGGAAAACTTTTACCAATCTACAGTAAAAAAAATGTCATGGTACCCATCGCAGTACCCATTGTCGCGGTAGTACCCATCGTCATTGGGAGTGTGGCATCCTGGGAAGCCCAGCCGGCATCACTGCGAACCGGTGGAGAATCCTGGGGAGCCGGGGCGGAGTCCTGGGGAGAACTTTTACCAATCTACAGTAAAAAAAATGTCATGGTACCCATCGCAGTACCCATCGTCGCGGTGGTACCCATCGTCATTGGGAGTGTGGCATCCTGGGAAGTCCGGCCAGCATCACTGAGAATCGAGGCAGAATCCTGGGGAGCCGAGGCGGAGTCCTGGGGAGAACATTTACCAATCTACAGTAAAAAAAATGTCATGGTACCCATCGCAGTACCCATCATCGCGGTGGTACCCATCGTCATTGGGAGTGTGGCATCCTGGGAAGCCTGGCAGGTGTCACTGCGAACCACTGCAGAATCCTGGGGAGCCGGGGCAAAGTCCTGAGGAGAACTTTTACCAATCTACAGTAAAAAAAATGTCATGGTACCCATCACAGTACCCATCGTCGCAGTGGTACCCATTGTCATTGGGAGTGTGGCATCCTGGGAAGTCCGGCTGGCATCACTGAGAATCGAGGCAGAATCCTGGGGAGCCGGGGCGGAGTCCTGGGGAGAACTTTTACCAATCTACAGTAAAAAAAATGTCATGGAACCCATCTCAGTACCCATCGTCGCGGTGGTACCCATCGTCATTGGGAGTGTGGCATCCTGGGAAGCCCGGCCGGCGTCACTGCGAACCGGTGCAGAATCCTGGGGAGCCGGGGCGGAGTCTTGGGGAGAACATTTACCAATCTACAGTAAAAAAATGTCATGGAACCCATCGCAGTACCCATCGTCGCGGTGGTACCCATCGTCATTGGGAGTGTGGCATCCTGGGAAGCCTGGCCGGCGTCACTGCGAACCAGTGCAGAATCCTGGGGAGCCGGGGCGGAGTCCTGGGGAGAACTTTTACCCATCTACAGTAAAAAAAATGTCATGGTACCCATCGCAGTACCCATCGTCGCGGTGGTACCCATCGTCATTGGGAGTGTGGCATCCTGGGAAGCCTGGCAGGCGTCACTGCGAACCACTGCAGAATCCTGGGGAGCCGGGGCGGAGTCCTGAGGAGAACTTTTACCAATCTACAGTAAAAAAAATGTCATGGTACCTATCACAGTACCCATCGTCGCGGTGGTATACCATTGTCATTGGGAGTGTGGCATCCTGGGAAGTCCGGATGGCATCACTGAGAATCGAGGCAGAATCCTGGGGAGCCGAGGCGGAGTCCTGGGGAGAACTTTTACCAATCTACAGTAAAAAAAATGTCATGGTACCCATCGCAGTACCCATTGTCGTGGTAGTACCCATCGTCATTGGGAGTGTGGCATCCTGGGAAGCCCAGCCGGCATCACTGCGAACCGGTGGAGAATCCTGGGGAGCCGGGGCGGAGTCCTGGGGAGAACTTTTACCAATCTACAGTAAAAAAAATGTCATGGTACCCATCGCAGTACCCATCGTCGCGGTGGTACCCATCGTCATTGGGAGTGTGGCATCCTGGGAAGCCCGGCCGGCATCACTGGGAACTGGGGCAGAATCCTGGGGAGCCAGGGCGGAGTCCTGGGGAGAACTTTTACCAATCTACAGTAAAAAAAATGTCATGGTACCCATCGCAGTACCCATCGTCGCGGTGGTACCCATCGTCATTGGGAGTGTGGCATCCTGGGAAGTCCGGCCAGCATCACTGAGAATCGAGGCAGAATCCTGGGGAGCCGAGGCGAAGTCCTGGGGAGAACATTTACCAATCTACAGTAAAAAAAATGTAATGGTACCCATCGCAGTACCCATCGTCGCGGTGGTACCCATCGTCATTGGGAGTGTGGCATCCTGGGAAGCCCGGCCGGCATCACTGGGAACTGGGGCAGAATCCTGGGGAGCCAGGGCGGAGTCCTGGGGATAACTTTTACCAATCTACAGTAAAAAAATGTCATGGTACCCATCGCAGTACCCATCGTCGCGGTGGTACCCATCGTCATTGGGAGTGTGGCATCCTGGGAAGTCCGGCCAGCATCACTGAGAATTGAGGCAGAATCCTGGGGAGCCGAGGCGGAGTCCTGGGGAGAACATTTACCAATCTACAGTAAAAAAAATGTCATGGTACACATCGCAGTACCCATCATCGCGGTGGTACCCATCGTCATTGGGAGTGTGGCATCCTGGGAAGCCTGGCAGGTGTCACTGCGAACCACTGCAGAATCCTGGGGAGCCGGGGCAAAGTCCTGAGGAGAACTTTTACCAATCTACAGTAAAAAAAATGTCATGGTACCCATCACAGTACCCATCGTCGCGGTGGTACCCATTGTCATTGGGAGTGTGGCATCCTGGGAAGTCCGGCTGGCATCACTGAGAATCGAGGCAGAATCCTGGGGAGCCGGGGCGGAGTCCTGGGGAGAACTTTTACCAATCTACAGTAAAAAAAATGTCATGGAACCCATCTCAGTACCCATCGTCGCGGTGGTACCCATCGTCATTGGGAGTGTGGCATCCTGGGAAGCCCGGCTGGCGTCACTGCGAACCGGTGCAGAATCCTGGGGAGCCGGGGCGGAGTCTTGGGGAGAACATTTACCAATCTACAGTAAAAAAATGTCATGGAACCCATCGCAGTACCCATCGTCGCGGTGGTACCCATCGTCATTGGGAGTGTGGCATCCTGGGAAGCCTGGCCGGCGTCACTGCGAACCAGTGCAGAATCCTGGGGAGCCGGGGCGGAGTCCTGGGGAGAACTTTTACCCATCTACAGTAAAAAAAATGTCATGGTACCCATCGCAGTACCCATCGTCGCGGTGGTACCCATCGTCATTGGGAGTGTGGCATCCTGGGAAGCCTGGCAGGCGTCACTGCGAACCACTGCAGAATCCTGGGGAGCCGGGGCGGAGTCCTGAGGAGAACTTTTACCAATCTACAGTAAAAAAAATGTCATGGTACCTATCACAGTACCCATCGTCGCGGTGGTACCCATTGTCATTGGGAGTGGGGCATCCTGGGAAGTCCAGATGGCATCACTGAGAATCGAGGCAGAATCCTGGGGAGCCGAGGCGGAGTCCTGGGGAGAACTTTTACCAATCTACAGTAAAAAAAATGTCATGGTACCCATCGCAGTACCCATCGTCGCGGTGGTACCCATCGTCATTGGGAGTGTGGCATCCTGGGAAGTCCGGCCAGCATCACTGAGAATCGAGGCAGAATCCTGGGGAGCCGAGGCGGAGTCCTGGGGAGAACATTTACCAATCTACAGTAAAAAAAATGTCATGGTACCCATCGCAGTACCCATCATCGCGGTGGTACCCATCGTCATTGGGAGTGTGGCATCCAGGGGAAGCCTGGCCGGCGTCACTGCGAACCAGTGCAGAATCCTGGGGAGCCGGGGCGGAGTCCTGGGGAGAACTTTTACCCATCTACAGTAAAAAAAATGTCATGGTACCCATCGCAGTACCCATCGTCGCGGTGGTACCCATCGTCATTGGGAGTGTGGCATCCTGGGAAGCCTGGCAGGCGTCACTGCGAACCACTGCAGAATCCTGGGGAGCCGGGGCGGAGTCCTGAGGAGAACTTTTACCAATCTACAGTAAAAAAAATGTCATGGTACCTATCACAGTACCCATCGTCGCGGTGGTACCCATTGTCATTGGGAGTGTGGCATCCTGGGAAGTCCAGATGGCATCACTGAGAATCGAGGCAGAATCCTGGGGAGCCGAGGCGGAGTCCTGGGGAGAACTTTTACCAATCTACAGTAAAAAAAATGTCATGGTACCCATCGCAGTACCCATCGTCGCGGTGGTACCCATCGTCATTGGGAGTGTGGCATCCTGGGAAGCCTGGCCGGCGTCACTGCGAACCAGTGCAGAATCCTGGGGAGCCGGGGCGGAGTCCTGGGGAGAACTTTTACCCATGTACAGTAAAAAAAATGTCATGGTACCCATCGCAGTACCCATCGTCGCGGTGGTACCCATCGTCATTGGGAGTGTGGCATCCTGGGAAGCCCGGCCGGCATCACTGGGAACTGGGGCAGAATCCTGGGGAGCCAGGGCGGAGTCCTGGGGAGAACTTTTACCAATCTACAGTAAAAAAAATGTTATGGTACCCATCGCAGTACCCATCGTCGCGGTAGTACCCCTCGTCATTGGGAGTGTGGCATCCTGGGAAGTCCGGTCGGCATAACTGAGAATCGAGGCAGAATCCTGGGGAGCCGGGGCGGAGTCCTGGGGATAACTTTTACCAATCTACAGTAAAAAAAATGTCATGGTACCCATCGCAGTACCCATCGTCGCGGTGGTACCCATCGTCATTGGGAGTGTGGCATCCTGGGAAGCCTGGCCGGCGTCACTGGGAACCAGTGCAGAATCCTGGGGAGCCGGGGCGGAGTCCTGGGGAGAACTTTTACCAATCTACAGTAAAAAAAATGTCATGGTACCTATCACAGTACCCATCGTCGCGGTGGTACCCATTGTCATTGGGAGTGGGGCATCCTGGGAAGTCCAGATGGCATCACTGAGAATCGAGGCAGAATCCTGGGGAGCCGAGGCGGAGTCCTGGGGAGAACTTTTACCAATCTACAGTAAAAAAAATGTCATGGTACCCATCGCAGTACCCATCGTCGCGGTGGTACCCATCGTCATTGGGAGTGTGGCATCCTGGGAAGTCCGGCCAGCATCACTGAGAATCGAGGCAGAATCCTGGGGAGCCGAGGCGGAGTCCTGGGGAGAACATTTACCAATCTACAGTAAAAAAAATGTCATGGTACCCATCGCAGTACCCATCATCGCGGTGGTACCCATCGTCATTGGGAGTGTGGCATCCAGGGGAAGCCTGGCCGGCGTCACTGCGAACCAGTGCAGAATCCTGGGGAGCCGGGGCGGAGTCCTGGGGAGAACTTTTACCCATCTACAGTAAAAAAAATGTCATGGTACCCATCGCAGTACCCATCGTCGCGGTGGTACCCATCGTCATTGGGAGTGTGGCATCCTGGGAAGCCTGGCAGGCGTCACTGCGAACCACTGCAGAATCCTGGGGAGCCGGGGCGGAGTCCTGAGGAGAACTTTTACCAATCTACAGTAAAAAAAATGTCATGGTACCTATCACAGTACCCATCGTCGCGGTGGTACCCATTGTCATTGGGAGTGTGGCATCCTGGGAAGTCCAGATGGCATCACTGAGAATCGAGGCAGAATCCTGGGGAGCCGAGGCGGAGTCCTGGGGAGAACTTTTACCAATCTACAGTAAAAAAAATGTCATGGTACCCATCGCAGTACCCATCGTCGCGGTGGTACCCATCGTCATTGGGAGTGTGGCATCCTGGGAAGCCTGGCCGGCGTCACTGCGAACCAGTGCAGAATCCTGGGGAGCCGGGGCGGAGTCCTGGGGAGAACTTTTACCCATGTACAGTAAAAAAAATGTCATGGTACCCATCGCAGTACCCATCGTCGCGGTGGTACCCATCGTCATTGGGAGTGTGGCATCCTGGGAAGCCCGGCCGGCATCACTGGGAACTGGGGCAGAATCCTGGGGAGCCAGGGCGGAGTCCTGGGGAGAACTTTTACCAATCTACAGTAAAAAAAATGTTATGGTACCCATCGCAGTACCCATCGTCGCGGTAGTACCCCTCGTCATTGGGAGTGTGGCATCCTGGGAAGTCCGGTCGGCATAACTGAGAATCGAGGCAGAATCCTGGGGAGCCGGGGCGGAGTCCTGGGGATAACTTTTACCAATCTACAGTAAAAAAAATGTCATGGTACCCATCGCAGTACCCATCGTCGCGGTGGTACCCATCGTCATTGGGAGTGTGGCATCCTGGGAAGCCTGGCCGGCGTCACTGGGAACCAGTGCAGAATCCTGGGGAGCCGGGGCGGAGTCCTGGGGAGAACTTTTACCAATCTACAGTAAAAAAAATGTCATGGAACCCATCTCAGTACCCATCGTCGCGGTGGTACCCATCGTCATTGGGAGTGTGGCATCCTGGGAAGCCCGGCCGGCGTCACTGCGAACCGGTGCAGAATCCTGGGGAGCCGGGGCGGAGTCTTGGGGAGAACATTTACCAATCTACAGTAAAAAAATGTCATGGAACCCATCGCAGTACCCATCGTCGCGGTGGTACCCATCGTCATTGGGAGTGTGGCATCCTGGGAAGCCTGGCCGGCGTCACTGCGAACCAGTGCAGAATCCTGGGGAGCCGGGGCGGAGTCCTGGGGAGAACTTTTACCCATCTACAGTAAAAAAAATGTCATGGTACCCATCGCAGTACCCATCGTCGCGGTGGTACCCATCGTCATTGGGAGTGTGGCATCCTGGGAAGCCTGGCAGGCGTCACTGCGAACCACTGCAGAATCCTGGGGAGCCGGGGCAGAGTCCTGAGGAGAACTTTTACCAATCTACAGTAAAAAAAATGTCATGGTACCTATCACAGTACCCATCGTCGCGGTGGTACCCATTGTCATTGGGAGTGTGGCATCCTGGGAAGTCCAGATGGCATCACTGAGAATCGAGGCAGAATCCTGGGGAGCCGAGGCGGAGTCCTGGGGAGAACTTTTACCAATCTACAGTAAAAAAAATGTCATGGTACCCATCGCAGTACCCATCGTCGCGGTGGTACCCATCGTCATTGGGAGTGTGGCATCCTGGGAAGCCTGGCCGGCGTCACTGCGAACCAGTGCAGAATCCTGGGGAGCCGGGGCGGAGTCCTGGGGAGAACTTTTACCCATGTACAGTAAAAAAAATGTCATGGTACCCATCGCAGTACCCATCGTCGCGGTGGTACCCATCGTCATTGGGAGTGTGGCATCCTGGGAAGCCCGGCCGGCATCACTGGGAACTGGGGCAGAATCCTGGGGAGCCAGGGCGGAGTCCTGGGGAGAACTTTTACCAATCTACAGTAAAAAAAATGTTATGGTACCCATCGCAGTACCCATCGTCGCGGTAGTACCCCTCGTCATTGGGAGTGTGGCATCCTGGGAAGTCCGGTCGGCATAACTGAGAATCGAGGCAGAATCCTGGGGAGCCGGGGCGGAGTCCTGGGGATAACTTTTACCAATCTACAGTAAAAAAAATGTCATGGTACCCATCACAGTACCCATCGTCGCGGTGGTACCCATCGTCATTGGGAGTGTGGCATCCTGGGATGTCTGGCTGGCATCACTGGGAACCGGGCCAGAATCCTGGGGAGCCGGGGCTGAGTCCTGGGGAAAACTTTTACCAATCTACAGTAAAAAAAATGTCATGGTACCCATCGCAGTACCCATCGTCGCGGTAGTACCCATCGTCATTGGGAGTGTGGCATCCTGGGAAGCCCGGCCGGCGTCACTGCGAACCGGTGGAGAATCCTGGGGAGCCGGGGCGGAGTCCTGGGGAGAACTTTTACTAATCTACAGTAAAAAAAATGTCATGGTACCCATCGCAGTACCCATCGTTGCGGTGGTACCCATCGTCATTGGGAGTGTGGCATCCTGGGAAGTCCGGCCAGCATCACTGAGAATCGAGGCAGAATCCTGGGGAGCCGAGGCGGAGTCCTGGGGAGAACATTTACCAATCTACAGTAAAAAAAATGTCATGGTACCCATCGCAGTACCCATCATCGCGGTGGTACCCATCGTCATTGGGAGTGTGGCATCCTGGGAAGCCTGGCAGGTGTCACTGCGAACCACTGCAGAATCCTGGGGAGCCGGGGCGGAGTCCTGAGGAGAACTTTTACCAATCTACAGTAAAAAAAATGTCATGGTACCTATCACAGTACCCATCGTCGCGGTGGTACCCATTGTCATTGGGAGTGTGGCATCCTGGGAAGTCCGGATGGCATCACTGAGAATCGAGGCAGAATCCTGGGGAGCCGAGGCGGAGTCCTGGGGAGAACTTTTACCAATCTACAGTAAAAAAAATGTCATGGTACCCATCGCAGTACCCATCGTCGCGGTGGTACCCATCGTCATTGGGAGTGTGGCATCCTGGGAAGCCTGGCCGGCGTCACTGCGAACCAGTGCAGAATCCTGGGGAGCCGGGGCGGAGTCCTGGGGAGAACTTTTACCCATGTACAGTAAAAAAAATGTCATGGTACCCATCGCAGTACCCATCGTCGCGGTGGTACCCATCGTCATTGGGAGTGTGGCATCCTGGGAAGCCCGGCCGGCATCACTGGGAACTGGGGCAGAATCCTGGGGAGCCAGGGCGGAGTCCTGGGGAGAACTTTTACCAATCTACAGTAAAAAAAATGTTATGGTACCCATCGCAGTACCCATCGTCGCGGTAGTACCCCTCGTCATTGGGAGTGTGGCATCCTGGGAAGTCCGGTCGGCATAACTGAGAATCGAGGCAGAATCCTGGGGAGCCGGGGCGGAGTCCTGGGGATAACTTTTACCAATCTACAGTAAAAAAAATGTCATGGTACCCATCACAGTACCCATCGTCGCGGTGGTACCCATCGTCATTGGGAGTGTGGCATCCTGGGATGTCTGGCTGGCATCACTGGGAACCGGGCCAGAATCCTGGGGAGCCGGGGCTGAGTCCTGGGGAAAACTTTTACCAATCTACAGTAAAAAAAATGTCATGGTACCCATCGCAGTACCCATCGTCGCGGTAGTACCCATCGTCATTGGGAGTGTGGCATCCTGGGAAGCCCGGCCGGCGTCACTGCGAACCGGTGGAGAATCCTGGGGAGCCGGGGCGGAGTCCTGGGGAGAACTTTTACTAATCTACAGTAAAAAAAATGTCATGGTACCCATCGCAGTACCCATCGTTGCGGTGGTACCCATCGTCATTGGGAGTGTGGCATCCTGGGAAGTCCGGCCAGCATCACTGAGAATCGAGGCAGAATCCTGGGGAGCCGAGGCGGAGTCCTGGGGAGAACATTTACCAATCTACAGTAAAAAAAATGTCATGGTACCCATCGCAGTACCCATCATCGCGGTGGTACCCATCGTCATTGGGAGTGTGGCATCCTGGGAAGCCTGGCAGGTGTCACTGCGAACCACTGCAGAATCCTGGGGAGCCGGGGCGGAGTCCTGAGGAGAACTTTTACCAATCTACAGTAAAAAAAATGTCATGGTACCTATCACAGTACCCATCGTCGCGGTGGTACCCATTGTCATTGGGAGTGTGGCATCCTGGGAAGTCCGGATGGCATCACTGAGAATCGAGGCAGAATCCTGGGGAGCCGGGGCGGAGTCCTGGGGATAACTTTTACCAATCGTCATTGGGAGTGTGGCATCCTGGGAAGCCCTGCTTTTTACTATTTATATTCTGTCACTCGGTGAGTTGTTACGACAGTATGGATTAAAATACCATCTCTATGCTGATGACACTCAGCTTTATCTTAGCTTTAAGCCTCATGCACCTTTCCCACCCCCATCCATCACTAAATGTATATCTGACCTCAACCTGTGGCTACATGCCAATTTTCTTTTATTAACACTAGAAGCGCCGCGCCTCATTTACATACTTATACCTAGAAGCGCGGAGGGCCGGTCATCTGACCGATTTCACCACCTCCTACTAGCGCCGTGTTGTTTTCACCTACTTAAAGCGCGCCTCGAAATATGAAGGAATATGAAACTAAACATTGTCAGTTTTGTTTAGTTTCATATTGCATTTCCTGGTTTGTGCGAAAACGTAAATGCAAAATATAGTTTCAGTTTTGTTTCTTGGTTAGTGTAATAGTTTGCTTGGTTAGTGTAATAGTTTGCTTATTTGTCTGTGTGTTATTCTGTTGGCATATATGTCACTATATTATCATGTTCGTTCGCCACACCACTAACCCACTGGCCCGCACCCCCACTGTGAAGCGTTCACGTCTTTTGTCTTGCTAATGAAACAGACTGCGCTGCAGCCTTCCACCCCCACATCCACAAAAAGCTTCGATACTCAGAGTAGCAAAGTGAAGCCCGTAGACCGAGCTAAAGCAAGTTTGTTTGTATACTCAATGTTACGCCATTTCAAGTTTTAATGTCTAAAAGTTGTGTATGTTAGTGAATTGTAGGCTATGGTGAACATAACAAATCTACAAATAAATGTCTATAATGTTTTGTGTTAGACAAAGAACAAAAAGCATAAATAGGCAAAATAATTACAAAAATATCATTATAAAAGGTAGGCTATGTACCTTTGCGTAACAAAATGCAAAATTATTAAAATGATACGGATGGCTTCACGAATATAGTTGCCTCTGTCCTCTCTAATGTTCACTTTTTTATCTTGCCGTATTGTGTTGCCGTTTCAAATGAGGTGTTTGATCGGTGAATAGCCGATGTGTGATCCCACGTCCTAACGACCGTGTTATCACCGAGCGTTATCACCATTCGGTGATTTACATGTATCGTATATTGCATAAGTTTCGTTCCCCACCTCAAATTAAGTTCCATTTATGTAGTGAATTGTGAACTTGAGAATAAACCTCCGCCGCTGTGGTTAATGTTCATGCACTGTTTGAACAATATTTATTAATTACAGCCAGGTTTTGGAGGTTGTAGAACACAGCTACAGGCCAACAACGGGTGCAACCCGTCTCTCTTTAGCGTATATTGCATAAGTTTCGTTCACCACCTCAAATTAAGTTCCATTTATGTAGTGAATTGTGAACTTGAGAATAAACCTCCACCGCTGTGGTTAATGTTCATGCACTGTTTGAACAATATTTATTAATTACAGCCAGGTTTTGGAGGTTGTAGAACACAGCTACAGGCCAACAACGGGTGCATCCCATCTCTCTTTAGCGTATATTGAATAAGTTTCGTTCCCCACCTCAAATTAAGTTACATTTATGTAGTGAATTGTGAACTTGAGAATAAACCTCCACCGCTGTGGTTAATGTTCATGCACTGTTTGAACAATATTTATTAATTACAGCCAGGTTTTGGAGGTTGTAGAACACAGCTACAGGCCAACAACGGGTGCATCCCATCTCTCTTTAGCGTATATTGCATACGTTTCGTTCACCACCTCAAATTAAGTTCCCTTTGTTTTGATTTGTGTGTCAGCTTCACACAACTCAACATTCAAAACACAGCTTAGGTGCAGTCTTTGCACATTTGCCACAGACCAGTCGCTTACATGTCTGGCAGATGTCATACGTTTTGTTCCCTGAACATCTGCCGACTTGGCATTGTTTTCTTTTTGAGGGCGGGCAAGGAGCTTCAGGTAAAATTCGCTTTTGTGCCACTGCCCTAGCCGCTTTCGCCATTTTCTGCTGTGCACACAGCTCCTTTACCAACTCGAGAATAAACCTTCGTCTGCTCAGGTTAACGTTCATGCACTGTTTGAACAATATATGTGCATTTATTGCAGCCAGGTGTAGGAGGTTGTAGAAAACCGCGACAGGCCAACGACGGGTGCCTCCCTTCACCGAATACAGTCGTGCCATTTGATCCATAACATCAACGCCACATTTAGTCGTGTTGTAATATGAAACAGTTTCAGGCAGTTTCTTTGCGCCATTATCAATTGAAACTGTCTGATGCATTGAGCTCAGGATGCATACATTTTTTTTAGGTTTTGCCTGGTAAATCAGACTGTGCCTGTGTACATGGGGGCATCTCACGTCTCATTTTATTCATCATACCAACAATAGTGGTTTTGTTCGCCAAAAGGGTGTTTGCAAGTGCCAATGAAGTGAAGAAATTGTCAGTCGTTACATTTCTTCCTTTACCCGTGAAAGGCTCCATCAAACGCAACACAATATTTTCAGACAACCGTTGACCAGCCGGCCTGCTTTCATCTTTTCCTAGATAGGGAATGGCGTTCAACATATATTTTGTTTCAACATCAGCGGCCACCCAGAACTTAATCCCAAATTTATCGGGTTTATTGGCCATGTACTGAGTGAAACGACAGCGAGCTTTAGTTGGGAACAGTTGCTCATCAACAGTTATGTTCTCACCGGGCGTGTAAGAAGCAATACTGTTTTTCACAAATTTATCAAATATCTCCAAGATCATAGCAAATTTATCAGTCGCAAGGCGGGCAGCCCTTGTGCTCTTGTCATCAAAGCGCAGATAGCGCATGATATCTCTGAATGTCTGTCTAGACATTGTCTCTTTGAAAATGGGATTTCCTAAGTCAGCAGACCAGTATTCATCAAGTTTCATGCTTTTACCGGCTGTTATACCTCTCAAATAAACGAGACCCACAAATGCTTTCAATTCGTCAGCTGTTAGTTTGAACTGAGCATTATTTCGTTCAGCCTCTGCCTCTGTGTATTTCAGAATTGCGCCCCACATTTCTGTGTCAATCAAACACAGTAAGCTGGTCAGTGGACTTTTAATTTTGTCCTTGGCATAACACGTAGGCCCTGGGGTTTCTCTCACAATATTGCACTCTTGTGCTCTACCCCGAGGTTTGCCAGCAGTTTCAAACCACACCGTACCGTCTTTGGCCTGAAATGAGTCACCACCACACTCAGTTTCAGAGTCCGATTCTGAATCAGATTCAAGATTCAGATCCATTTCACTTTCGCCCTCTCCATATGACACCTCACATTGTTCGCCCTCCGATTCCATCTCATCAATATTGCACAGCATGTCCAGCACTTGCTTTGGGGTGTACATGATTCTCTGTGCCATTTTTATAATGCACTATGCAACCTTTCAAACGCCCAAACCGAGGAGTCACGCAAACTGTGTTGCTGTTCGATCACACAAACCGAGCTTTCAAGCAAACTGTGTTGCTGTTCGATCACCCAAACCGAGCTTTCAAGCAAACTGTGTTGCTGTTCGATCACCCAAACCGAGCTTTCAAGCAAACTGTGTTGCTGTTCAAACGCCCAAACCGAGGAGTCACGCAAACTATGTTGCTGTTCAAACGCCAAAACCGAGCTTTCAAGCAAACTGTGTTGCTGTTCGATCGCCCAAGCAGTTTTCACTCAAACTGTGTAGCCGCGTCCCGACGAATTTATAGCTCACGTTGCCTCATGAATGCTATTGTGAATAAAGTGTTCATAACAGCACCGCCCATGCCATCATCTCAGTTTCGCTCGCAAAGGTATGCATTTACATACGTAACTTGCATTCTGCTTAATTCTTTTGTAATGCCAGTGTGTCAAAAGCAGCCATACATAATGTATGTATCTAACAGCTAGCCCTGGCGAAGAGGGATTATACCCGAGAGATCATTTCTTTGAGATATTGACTTGATAAGTAGGCTAATTACCATTCGCAGAATTCCTGCAAACTACTAAAGCATTTATTAGGCAAAGCAAGATGCTCTCACGGTTTGAAAACCATTGATGTAAACTTATATATAGTATATATTAAATAATATTAATAAATAAAGTATATATTTTAAGACTTTGGAAAGTGAAACACTTTCACTTTCGTTCAACGGACGAATTCCGTTTTGTCTTTACACAATAATCAGTTTGAACTTTGAATAATTTAGTTTTGAAAACTATTGATCTTTATTTAGTTATACTAAATATTAAATGACATACGAATCTTTGCGACACCCGCTGGCAGAAAAGAGAATCACAGTCTTGAAGTGTAGGCGACGACGACAATATTACAGAGATACGAGCGAAATCGATTGAAACTAGCATGTGCAGGGTTTCTTTTAACAATGTAAAAATACTAGTTTATTAAAAGGACAATTCTGGGAAAAGTCATGAAAGGAGGGTTCTGAAATTGGATCCAGTGCAAAGATATTATTATTTTTTGTGCTGCTGCGGTCAAGTGACCGGTGCTCGGCGCTTCTAGGTATAATTAGGTCGACCAGAGGCGGCGCTTCTAGTAGACGTCACAGCGGTCAAATGACCGGAGCTTTGGCGCTTCTAGTGTTAAATGCCCTTAAGACTGAGTTTCTTATTATTGGCACTAAGTCTATGGCCCTTCCCCTTGCCAATACATCGCTTACTGTTGCTGGTATGCCGGTCAAATTGTCACCTGTTGCACGTAATCTTGGGGTTCTGTTTGATCTGACTCTTTCATTCGAACCTCAGATACGTTCACTCACTAAATCAGCCTTCCTTCAACTCCGCAATATCTCCCGCCTACGTTCATTTCTGTCTCCTACATCTGCTGAAACCTTGGTTCATGCTCTCATCACTTCCAAACTAGACTACTGCAACTCTCTCTTCTATGGTCTTCCCTCTAAGTCTCTTCGGTCCCTTCAGACTGTTCAGAATGCTGCTGCTCGTGTTCTGACCCAGTCAAGGAAGTACGACCATATAACACCTGTCTTAGAGCGTCTTCATTGGCTTCCGATAAGTCTCCGTATCTGGTACAAAATTCTATTACTTACTCTAGCTCAATGATGAGTGCACAAGTGTCATTGCTTCTGAGTTGCAAATGGCTTGAGAAGAAAATTCAAATAAATGAATCTCCATAAGTCTACTCACTATTAACTTCAAGCTGGTACCAATTCCAGGTGATCAGGTATTCAAAAGCGTGTCATCAAAAGTGAATCAAAAAGAATCAAAAGTGAAAAGTGTCCGACGTGGTCCATTATTCTGTGTTGGCACCACGACACTGCAGTTTGATCTGGGAGCGAACATGCTCCAAAGAGGCAGCTTGATGTCTCAGTAGAGGTGTCAATACAGACGCCATCAAGGTATTGACTGAACGGTCAGTGGAGAGAATTGAATTGGATGCAACACAACTTGCTGTGTACACGCGAATTTACAAAAGAAAAAGCACAGCTTGAATCAACTAGGGATGACCTGTAAGAGTCATGTGCCAATACTATTTTCAGGTAGGGGGTGTGCTCAGCATGCGAGTGAATAAGGAAAGAGCGTTTGAGCATCTTTTGGGGGCTCGTCAATCTTTTCAAAAAGCTTCTGCTGCCCCGTGTGAGGGTCGAACTCACGACCTTCAGATTATGAGACTGACGCGCTACCTACTGCACTAACGAGGCTAGGAAAGAAGAAGCGAGGCTGAGGAAGAACTAACAAAGCTGGAGAAAAAATGTATCCGCCCCCAATTCACTCCTTGGAGCATGGCGGCAAGTGCACCTGCAGCAACTAATTACTGCCAACAACAGCTAACAAACAACAAGCTTAGCACAAGAAGCCTGGAATTAACCAGAATCTGAGGCCAACGTAATTAAACTCTAATCCTACCCTAACCAATCACAGGATGTTCCAAGAGTAGACAAACAACGCACACAAACAAAAAAAAAACAAAAATACCACCAAAATACAAGTACAAACGACACCTACCTCATGAAGGTATGAAGTGAAGCTTTCTCTGGAGTGCTTTTAGTAGATGCAAAGCAGTAATGTGTGCCAAGAAATTCAGAACTTGCATGTGGGAAAGAGAGAAATGCAAAATCTCAGTTGATCTAAGATGGATATTGCAGTTCGGTACAATGCACTGGAATACGAAGACAAAATGAATTGCCAATGTAGCTAAAGCCAATTTTGCAGCAAATGGTTCGCATGACTTAACTAGGAAGGCAGATGAATCAAACCTGTAGGTCACCAAGATTCTTTGAGTTTTTCCAATCATAAGTCCACAAACTGACGATGGTAAAAGAGGAGTGGCAACAGTGAGTCAATATCACCACAATGTGTTCTTTTTACCACCTCCTTGCAGGCACAATGATTCAGAGTACTTTAAAATCAAGGGGACAAGTGCACGTCACCTGACTCAGCATCACTGCGAGACACAGCACGTGTCCTCGTTAGTATAGTGGATAGTATCTCCGCCTGTTACGTGGAAGACCGGGGTTCGATTCCCCGACGAGGAGACCCTCTTTTAGCGCAAGGCGGAGCAACCAGTGACCGGCCATGAAAGAATGTGGCACTTTTTCTTTTACCTGAAACAAGACATCGCTATGTTGCATGAAAATCTTTGGATGAAGCACCTGTGAGTGCAAGCTCTCCCCACTGGTGGCATAAGGTCTCATCACAAATCACATTAGAGAGGCAAGTTAATCCTCTAAGCTGCAAGAGACCCCACTGCATTTCCATGCCAACACATTGTAACGACGAAGCAGCCATTTGTAACTCAATTCCTGGGACTATTTCAGGATCAGTTAGGACTGCTAAAGTTTGGCAGCACAAAGTTGCAAATGGCATGAGAAGCATATTTAAAACTGGCTAGCAGGAAGAGAGCACACTCTCTCTTTCCACACGCCCAACAAGACACTCACGCTGCAAGCAGGAGTCGAACCTGCGCGGGGAAACCCCATTGGATTTCAAGTCCAACGCCTTAACCTCTCGGCCATCGCAGCTCGGCGGAGCGAGAGTAACATAGAGATCAATTCCTTGGACTTCCTCAAGCTCAATGATGAGTGCACAAGTGTCATTGCTTCTGAGTTGCAAATGGCTTGAGAAGAAAATTCAAATAAATGAATCTCCATAAGTCTACTCACTATTAACTTCAAGCTGGTACCAATTCCAGGTGATCAGGTATTCAAAAGCGTGTCATCAAAAGTGAATCAAAAAGAATCAAAAGTGAAAAGTGTCCGACGTGGTCCATTATTCTGTGTTGGCTCCACGACACTGCAGTTTGATCTGGGAGCAAACATGCTCCAAAGAGGCAGCTTGATGTCTCAGTAGAGGTGTCAATACAGACGCCATCAAGGTATTGACTGAACGGTCAGTGGAGAGAATTGAATTGGATGCAACACAACTTGCTGTGCACACGCGAATTTACAAAAGAAAAAGCACAGCTTGAATCAACTAGGGATGACCTGTAAGAGTCATGTGCCAATACTATTTTCAGGTAGGGGGTGTGCTCAGCATGCGAGTGAATAAGGAAAGAGCGTTTGAGCATCTTTTGGGGGCTCGTCAATCTTTTCAAAAAGCTTCTGCTGCCCCGTGTGAGGGTCGAACTCACGACCTTCAGATTATGAGACTGACGCGCTACCTACTGCGCTAACGAGGCTAGGAAAGAAGAAGCGAGGCTGAGGAAGAACTAACAAAGCTGGAGAAAAAATGTATCCGCCCCCAATTCACTCCTTGGAGCATGGCGGCAAGTGCACCTGCAGCAACTAATTACTGCCAACAACAGCTAACAAACAACAAGGTTAGCACAAGAAGCCTGGAATTAACCAGAATCTGAGGCCAACGTAATTAAACTCTAATCCTACCCTAACCAATCACAGGATGTTCCAAGAGTAGACAAACAACGCACACAAACAAAAAAAAAAACAAAAATACCACCAAAATACAAGTACAAACGACAGCTACCTCATGAAGGTATGAAGTGAAGCTTTCTCTGGAGTGCTTTTAGTAGATGCAAAGCAGTAATGTGTGCCAAGAAATTCAGAACTTGCATGTGGGAAAGAGAGAAATGCAAAATCTCAGTTGATCTAAGATGGATATTGCAGTTCGGTACAATGCACTGGAATACAAAGACAAAATGAATTGCCAATGTAGCTAAAGCCAATTTTGCAGCAAATGGTTTGCATGACTTAACTAGGAAGGCAGATGAATCAAACCTGTAGGTCACCAAGATTCTTTGAGTTTTTCCTATCATAAGTCCACAAACTGACGATGGTAAAAGAGGAATGGCAACAGTGAGTCAATATCACCACAATGTGTTCTTTTTACCACCTCCTTGCAGGCACAATGATTCAGAGTACTTTAAAATCAAGGGGACAAGTGCACGTCACCTGACTCAGCATCACTGCAAGACACAGCACGTGTCCTCGTTAGTATAGTGGATAGTATCTCCGCCTGTCACGCGGAAGACCGGGGTTCGATTCCCCGACGGGGAGACCCTCTTTTAGCGCAAGGCGGAGCAACCAGTGACCAGCCATGAAAGAATGTGGCACTTTTTCTTTTACCTGAAACAAGACATCGCTATGTTGCATGAAGATCTTTGGATGAAGCACCTGTGAGTGCAAGCTCTCCCCACTGGTGGCATAAGGTCTCATCACAAATCACATTAGAGAGGCAAGTTAATCCTCTACGCTGCAAGAGACCCCACTGCATTTCCATGCCAACACATTGTAACGACAAAGCAGCCATTTGTAACTCAATTCCTGGGACTATTTCAGGATCAGTTAGGACTGCTAAAGTTTGGCAGCACAAAGTTGCAAATGGCATGAGAAGCATATTTAAAACTGGCTAGCAGGAAGAGAGCACACTCTCTCTTTCCACACGCCCAACAAGACACTCACGCTGCAAGCAGGAGTCGAACCTGCGCGGGGAAACCCCATTGGATTTCAAGTCCAACGCCTTAACCTCTAGGCCATCGCAGTTCGGAGGAGCGAGAGTAACATAGAGATCAATTCCTTGGACTTCCTCAAGCTCAATGATGAGTGCACAAGTGTCATTGCTTCTGAGTTGCAAATGGCTTGAGTAGAAAATTCAAATAAATGAATCTCCATAAGTCTACTCACTATTAACTTCAAGCTGGTACCAATTCCAGGTGATCAGGTATTCAAAAGCGTGTCATCAAAAGTGAATCAAAAAGAATCAAAAGTGAAAAGTGTCCGACGTGGTCCATTATTCTGTGTTGGCACCACGACACTGCAGTTTGATCTGGGAGCGAACATGCTCCAAAGAGGCAGCTTGATGTCTCAGTAGAGGTGTCAATACAGATGCCATCAAGGTATTGACTGAACGGTCAGTGGAGAGAATTGAATTGGATGCAACACAACTTGCTGTGTACACGCGAATTTACAAAAGAAAAAGCACAGCTTGAATCAACTAGGGATGACCTGTAAGAGTCATGTGCCAATACTATTTTCAGGTAGGGGGTGTGCTCAGCATGCGAGTGAATAAGGAAAGAGCGTTTGAGCATCTTTTGGGGGCTCGTCAATCTTTTCAAAAAGCTTCTGCTACCCCGTGTGAGGGTCGAACTCACGACCTTCAGATTATGAGACTGACGCGCTACCTACTGCGCTAACGAGGCTAGGAAAGAAGAAGCGAGGCTGAGGAAGAACTAACAAAGCTGGAGAAAAAATGTATCCGCCCCCAATTCACTCCTTGGAGCATGGCGGCAAGTGCACCTGCAGCAACTAATTACTGCCAACAACAGCTAACAAACAACAAGGTTAGCACAAGAAGCCTGGAATTAACCAGAATCTGAGGCCAACGTAATTAAACTCTAATCCTACCCTAACCAATCACAGGATGTTCCAAGAGTAGACAAACAACGCACACAAACAAAAAAAAAAACAAAAATACCACCAAAATACAAGTACAAACGACACCTACCTCATGAAGGTATGAAGTGAAGCTTTCTCTGGAGTGCTTTTAGTAGATGCAAAGGAGTAATGTGTGCCAAGAAATTCAGAACTTGCATGTGGGAAAGAGAGAAATGCAAAATCTCAGTTGATCTAAGATGGATATTGCAGTTCGGTACAATGCACTGGAATACAAAGACAAAATGAATTGCCAATGTAGCTAAAGCCAATTTTGCAGCAAATGGTTTGCATGACTTAACTAGGAAGGCAGATGAATCAAACCTGTAGGTCACCAAGATTCTTTGAGTTTTTCCTATCATAAGTCCACAAACTGACGATGGTAAAAGAGGAATGGCAACAGTGAGTCAATATCACCACAATGTGTTCTTTTTACCACCTCCTTGCAGGCACAATGATTCAGAGTACTTTAAAATCAAGGGGACAAGTGCACGTCACCTGACTCAGCATCACTGCAAGACACAGCACGTGTCCTCGTTAGTATAGTGGATAGTATCTCCGCCTGTCACGCGGAAGACCGGGGTTCGATTCCCAGACGGGGAGACCCTCTTTTAGCGCAAGGCGGAGCAACCAGTGACCAGCCATGAAAGAATGTGGCACTTTTTCTTTTACCTGAAACAAGACATCGCTATGTTGCATGAAGATCTTTGGATGAAGCACCTGTGAGTGCAAGCTCTCCCCACTGGTGGCATAAGGTCTCATCACAAATCACATTAGAGAGGCAAGTTAATCCTCTACGCTGCAAGAGACCCCACTGCATTTCCATGCCAACACATTGTAACGACAAAGCAGCCATTTGTAACTCAATTCCTGGGACTATTTCAGGATCAGTTAGGACTGCTAAAGTTTGGCAGCACAAAGTTGCAAATGGCATGAGAAGCATATTTAAAACTGGCTAGCAGGAAGAGAGCACACTCTCTCTTTCCACACTCCCAACAAGACACTCACGCTGCAAGCAGGAGTCGAACCTGCGCGGGGAAACCCCATTGGATTTCAAGTCCAACGCCTTAACCTCTAGGCCATCGCAGTTCGGAGGAGCGAGAGTAACATAGAGATCAATTCCTTGGACTTCCTCAAGCTCAATGATGAGTGCACAAGTGTCATTGCTTCTGAGTTGCAAATGGCTTGAGTAGAAAATTCAAATAAATGAATCTCCATAAGTCTACTCACTATTAACTTCAAGCTGGTACCAATTCCAGGTGATCAGGTATTCAAAAGCGTGTCATCAAAAGTGAATCAAAAAGAATCAAAAGTGAAAAGTGTCCGACGTGGTCCATTATTCTGTGTTGGCTCCACGACACTGCAGTTTGATCTGGGAGCAAACATGCTCCAAAGAGGCAGCTTGATGTCTCAGTAGAGGTGTCAATACAGACGCCATCAAGGTATTGACTGAACGGTCAGTGGAGAGAATTGAATTGGATGCAACACAACTTGCTGTGCACACGCGAATTTACAAAAGAAAAAGCACAGCTTGAATCAACTAGGGATGACCTGTAAGAGTCATGTGCCAATACTATTTTCAGGTAGGGGGTGTGCTCAGCATGCGAGTGAATAAGGAAAGAGCGTTTGAGCATCTTTTGGGGGCTCGTCAATCTTTTCAAAAAGCTTCTGCTGCCCCGTGTGAGGGTCGAACTCACGACCTTCAGATTATGAGACTGACGCGCTACCTACTGCGCTAACGAGGCTAGGAAAGAAGAAGCGAGGCTGAGGAAGAACTAACAAAGCTGGAGAAAAAATGTATCCGCCCCCAATTCACTCCTTGGAGCATGGCGGCAAGTGCACCTGCAGCAACTAATTACTGCCAACAACAGCTAACAAACAACAAGGTTAGCACAAGAAGCCTGGAATTAACCAGAATCTGAGGCCAACGTAATTAAACTCTAATCCTACCCTAACCAATCACAGGATGTTCCAAGAGTAGACAAACAACGCACACAAACAAAAAAAAAAACAAAAATACCACCAAAATACAAGTACAAACGACACCTACCTCATGAAGGTATGAAGTGAAGCTTTCTCTGGAGTGCTTTTAGTAGATGCAAAGCAGTAATGTGTGCCAAGAAATTCAGAACTTGCATGTGGGAAAGAGAGAAATGCAAAATCTCAGTTGATCTAAGATGGATATTGCAGTTCGGTACAATGCACTGGAATACAAAGACAAAATGAATTGCCAATGTAGCTAAAGCCAATTTTGCAGCAAATGGTTTGCATGACTTAACTAGGAAGGCAGATGAATCAAACCTGTAGGTCACCAAGATTCTTTGAGTTTTTCCTATCATAAGTCCACAAACTGACGATGGTAAAAGAGGAATGGCAACAGTGAGTCAATATCACCACAATGTGTTCTTTTTACCACCTCCTTGCAGGCACAATGATTCAGAGTACTTTAAAATCAAGGGGACAAGTGCACGTCACCTGACTCAGCATCACTGCAAGACACAGCACGTGTCCTCGTTAGTATAGTGGATAGTATCTCCGCCTGTTACGTGGAAGACCGGGGTTCGATTCCCCGACGAGGAGACCCTCTTTTAGCGCAAGGCGGAGCAACCAGTGACCGGCCATGAAAGAATGTGGCACTTTTTCTTTTACCTGAAACAAGACATCGCTATGTTGCATGAAAATCTTTGGATGAAGCACCTGTGAGTGCAAGCTCTCCCCACTGGTGGCATAAGGTCTCATCACAAATCACATTAGAGAGGCAAGTTAATCCTCTAAGCTGCAAGAGACCCCACTGCATTTCCATGCCAACACATTGTAACGACGAAGCAGCCATTTGTAACTCAATTCCTGGGACTATTTCAGGATCAGTTAGGACTGCTAAAGTTTGGCAGCACAAAGTTGCAAATGGCATGAGAAGCATATTTAAAACTGGCTAGCAGGAAGAGAGCACACTCTCTCTTTCCACACGCCCAACAAGACACTCACGCTGCAAGCAGGAGTCGAACCTGCGCGGGGAAACCCCATTGGATTTCAAGTCCAACGCCTTAACCTCTCGGCCATCGCAGCTCGGCGGAGCGAGAGTAACATAGAGATCAATTCCTTGGACTTCCTCAAGCTCAATGATGAGTGCACAAGTGTCATTGCTTCTGAGTTGCAAATGGCTTGAGAAGAAAATTCAAATAAATGAATCTCCATAAGTCTACTCACTATTAACTTCAAGCTGGTACCAATTCCAGGTGATCAGGTATTCAAAAGCGTGTCATCAAAAGTGAATCAAAAAGAATCAAAAGTGAAAAGTGTCCGACGTGGTCCATTATTCTGTGTTGGCTCCACGACACTGCAGTTTGATCTGGGAGCAAACATGCTCCAAAGAGGCAGCTTGATGTCTCAGTAGAGGTGTCAATACAGACGCCATCAAGGTATTGACTGAACGGTCAGTGGAGAGAATTGAATTGGATGCAACACAACTTGCTGTGCACACGCGAATTTACAAAAGAAAAAGCACAGCTTGAATCAACTAGGGATGACCTGTAAGAGTCATGTGCCAATACTATTTTCAGGGTAGGGGGTGTGCTCAGCATGCGAGTGAATAAGGAAAGAGCGTTTGAGCATCTTTTGGGGGCTCGTCAATCTTTTCAAAAAGCTTCTGCTGCCCCGTGTGAGGGTCGAACTCACGACCTTCAGATTATGAGACTGACGCGCTACCTACTGCGCTAACGAGGCTAGGAAAGAAGAAGCGAGGCTGAGGAAGAACTAACAAAGCTGGAGAAAAAATGTATCCGCCCCCAATTCACTCCTTGGAGCATGGCGGCAAGTGCACCTGCAGCAACTAATTACTGCCAACAACAGCTAACAAACAACAAGGTTAGCACAAGAAGCCTGGAATTAACCAGAATCTGAGGCCAACGTAATTAAACTCTAATCCTACCCTAACCAATCACAGGATGTTCCAAGAGTAGACAAACAACGCACACAAACAAAAAAAAAAACAAAAATACCACCAAAATACAAGTACAAACGACACCTACCTCATGAAGGTATGAAGTGAAGCTTTCTCTGGAGTGCTTTTAGTAGATGCAAAGCAGTAATGTGTGCCAAGAAATTCAGAACTTGCATGTGGGAAAGAGAGAAATGCAAAATCTCAGTTGATCTAAGATGGATATTGCAGTTCGGTACAATGCACTGGAATACAAAGACAAAATGAATTGCCAATGTAGCTAAAGCCAATTTTGCAGCAAATGGTTTGCATGACTTAACTAGGAAGGCAGATGAATCAAACCTGTAGGTCACCAAGATTCTTTGAGTTTTTCCTATCATAAGTCCACAAACTGACGATGGTAAAAGAGGAATTGCAACAGTGAGTCAATATCACCACAATGTGTTCTTTTTACCACCTCCTTGCAGGCACAATGATTCAGAGTACTTTAAAATCAAGGGGACAAGTGCACGTCACCTGACTCAGCATCACTGCGAGACACAGCACGTGTCCTCGTTAGTATAGTGGATAGTATCTCCGCCTGTCACGCGGAAGACCGGGGTTCGATTCCCAGACGGGGAGACCCTCTTTTAGCGCAAGGCGGAGCAACCAGTGACCAGCCATGAAAGAATGTGGCACTTTTTCTTTTACCTGAAACAAGACATCGCTATGTTGCATGAAGATCTTTGGATGAAGCACCTGTGAGTGCAAGCTCTCCCCACTGGTGGCATAAGGTCTCATCACAAATCACATTAGAGAGGCAAGTTAATCCTCTACGCTGCAAGAGACCCCACTGCATTTCCATGCCAACACATTGTAACGACAAAGCAGCCATTTGTAACTCAATTCCTGGGACTATTTCAGGATCAGTTAGGACTGCTAAAGTTTGGCAGCACAAAGTTGCAAATGGCATGAGAAGCATATTTAAAACTGGCTAGCAGGAAGAGAGCACACTCTCTCTTTCCACACTCCCAACAAGACACTCACGCTGCAAGCAGGAGTCGAACCTGCGCGGGGAAACCCCATTGGATTTCAAGTCCAACGCCTTAACCTCTAGGCCATCGCAGTTCGGAGGAGCGAGAGTAACATAGAGATCAATTCCTTGGACTTCCTCAAGCTCAATGATGAGTGCACAAGTGTCATTGCTTCTGAGTTGCAAATGGCTTGAGTAGAAAATTCAAATAAATGAATCTCCATAAGTCTACTCACTATTAACTTCAAGCTGGTACCAATTCCAGGTGATCAGGTATTCAAAAGCGTGTCATCAAAAGTGAATCAAAAAGAATCAAAAGTGAAAAGTGTCCGACGTGGTCCATTATTCTGTGTTGGCACCACGACACTGCAATTTGATCTGGGAGCGAACATGCTCCAAAGAGGCAGCTTGATGTCTCAGTAGAGGTGTCAATACAGACGCCATCAAGGTATTGACTGAACGGTCAGTGGAGAGAATTGAATTGGATGCAACACAACTTGCTGTGTACACGCGAATTTACAAAAGAAAAAGCACAGCTTGAATCAACTAGGGATGACCTGTAAGAGTCATGTGCCAATACTATTTTCAGGTAGGGGGTGTGCTCAGCATGCGAGTGAATAAGGAAAGAGCGTTTGAGCATCTTTTGGGGGCTCGTCAATCTTTTCAAAAAGCTTTTGCTGCCCCGTGTGAGGGTCGAACTCACGACCTTCAGATTATGAGACTGACGCGCTACCTACTGCGCTAACGAGGCTAGGAAAGAAGAAGCGAGGCTGAGGAAGAACTAACAAAGCTGGAGAAAAAATGTATCCGCCCCCAATTCACTCCTTGGAGCATGGCGGCAAGTGCACCTGCAGCAACTAATTACTGCCAACAACAGCTAACAAACAACAAGGTTAGCACAAGAAGCCTGGAATTAACCAGAATCTGAGGCCAACGTAATTAAACTCTAATCCTACCCTAACCAATCACAGGATGTTCCAAGAGTAGACAAACAACGCACACAAACAAAAAAAAAAACAAAAATACCACCAAAATACAAGTACAAACGACACCTACCTCATGAAGGTATGAAGTGAAGCTTTCTCTGGAGTGCTTTTAGTAGATGCAAAGCAGTAATGTGTGCCAAGAAATTCAGAACTTGCATGTGGGAAAGAGAGAAATGCAAAATCTCAGTTGATCTAAGATGGATATTGCAGTTCGGTACAATGCACTGGAATACGAAGACAAAATGAATTGCCAATGTAGCTAAAGCCAATTTTGCAGCAAATGGTTTGCATGACTTAACTAGGAAGGCAGATGAATCAAACTTGTAGGTCACCAAGATTCTTTGAGTTTTTCCTATCATAAGTCCACAAACTGACGATGGTAAAAGAGGAGTGGCAACAGTGAGTCAATATCACCACAATGTGTTCTTTTTACCACCTCCTTGCAGGCACAATGATTCAGAGTACTTTAAAATCAAGGGGACAAGTGCACGTCACCTGACTCAGCATCACTGCGAGACACAGCACGTGTCCTCGTTAGTATAGTGGATAGTATCTCCGCCTGTCACGCGGAAGACCGGGGTTCGATTCCCCGACGGGGAGACCCTCTTTTAGCGCAAGGCGGAGCAACCAGTGACCGGCCATGAAAGAATGTGGCACTTTTTCTTTTACCTGAAACAAGACATCACTATGTTGCATGAAGATCTTTGGATGAAGCACCTGTGAGTGCAAGCTCTCCCCACTGGTGGCATAAGGTCTCATCACAAATCACATTAGAGAGGCAAGTTAATCCTCTAAGCTGCAAGAGACCCCACTGGATTTCCATGCCAACACATTGTAACGACGAAGCAGCCATTTGTAACTCAATTCCTGGGACTATTTCAGGATCAGTTAGGACTGCTAAAGTTTGGCAGCACAAAGTTGCAAATGGCATGAGAAGCATATTTAAAACTGGCTAGCAGGAAGAGAGCACACTCTCTCTTTCCACACGCCCAACAAGACACTCACGCTGCAAGCAGGAGTCGAACCTGCGCGGGGAAACCCCATTGGATTTCAAGTCCAACGCCTTAACCTCTCGGCCATCGCAGCTCGGCGGAGCGAGAGTAACATAGAGATCAATTCCTTGGACTTCCTCAAGCTCAATGATGAGTGCACAAGTGTCATTGCTTCTGAGTTGCAAATGGCTTGAGAAGAAAATTCAAATAAATGAATCTCCATAAGTCTACTCACTATTAACTTCAAGCTGGTACCAATTCCAGGTGATCAGGTATTCAAAAGCGTGTCATCAAAAGTGAATCAAAAAGAATCAAAAGTGAAAAGTGTCCGACGTGGTCCATTATTCTGTGTTGGCTCCACGACACTGCAGTTTGATCTGGGAGCAAACATGCTCCAAAGAGGCAGCTTGATGTCTCAGTAGAGGTGTCAATACAGACGCCATCAAGGTATTGACTGAACGGTCAGTGGAGAGAATTGAATTGGATGCAACACAACTTGCTGTGCACACGCGAATTTACAAAAGAAAAAGCACAGCTTGAATCAACTAGGGATGACCTGTAAGAGTCATGTGCCAATACTATTTTCAGGGTAGGGGGTGTGCTCAGCATGCGAGTGAATAAGGAAAGAGCGTTTGAGCATCTTTTGGGGGCTCGTCAATCTTTTCAAAAAGCTTCTGCTGCCCCGTGTGAGGGTCGAACTCACGACCTTCAGATTATGAGACTGACGCGCTACCTACTGCGCTAACGAGGCTAGGAAAGAAGAAGCGAGGCTGAGGAAGAACTAACAAAGCTGGAGAAAAAATGTATCCGCCCCCAATTCACTCCTTGGAGCATGGCGGCAAGTGCACCTGCAGCAACTAATTACTGCCAACAACAGCTAACAAACAACAAGGTTAGCACAAGAAGCCTGGAATTAACCAGAATCTGAGGCCAACGTAATTAAACTCTAATCCTACCCTAACCAATCACAGGATGTTCCAAGAGTAGACAAACAACGCACACAAACAAAAAAAAAAACAAAAATACCACCAAAATACAAGTACAAACGACACCTACCTCATGAAGGTATGAAGTGAAGCTTTCTCTGGAGTGCTTTTAGTAGATGCAAAGCAGTAATGTGTGCCAAGAAATTCAGAACTTGCATGTGGGAAAGAGAGAAATGCAAAATCTCAGTTGATCTAAGATGGATATTGCAGTTCGGTACAATGCACTGGAATACAAAGACAAAATGAATTGCCAATGTAGCTAAAGCCAATTTTGCAGCAAATGGTTTGCATGACTTAACTAGGAAGGCAGATGAATCAAACCTGTAGGTCACCAAGATTCTTTGAGTTTTTCCTATCATAAGTCCACAAACTGACGATGGTAAAAGAGGAATTGCAACAGTGAGTCAATATCACCACAATGTGTTCTTTTTACCACCTCCTTGCAGGCACAATGATTCAGAGTACTTTAAAATCAAGGGGACAAGTGCACGTCACCTGACTCAGCATCACTGCAAGACACAGCACGTGTCCTCGTTAGTATAGTGGATAGTATCTCCGCCTGTCACGCGGAAGACCGGGGTTCGATTCCCAGACGGGGAGACCCTCTTTTAGCGCAAGGCGGAGCAACCAGTGACCAGCCATGAAAGAATGTGGCACTTTTTCTTTTACCTGAAACAAGACATCGCTATGTTGCATGAAGATCTTTGGATGAAGCACCTGTGAGTGCAAGCTCTCCCCACTGGTGGCATAAGGTCTCATCACAAATCACATTAGAGAGGCAAGTTAATCCTCTACGCTGCAAGAGACCCCACTGCATTTCCATGCCAACACATTGTAACGACAAAGCAGCCATTTGTAACTCAATTCCTGGGACTATTTCAGGATCAGTTAGGACTGCTAAAGTTTGGCAGCACAAAGTTGCAAATGGCATGAGAAGCATATTTAAAACTGGCTAGCAGGAAGAGAGCACACTCTCTCTTTCCACACTCCCAACAAGACACTCACGCTGCAAGCAGGAGTCGAACCTGCGCGGGGAAACCCCATTGGATTTCAAGTCCAACGCCTTAACCTCTAGGCCATCGCAGTTCGGAGGAGCGAGAGTAACATAGAGATCAATTCCTTGGACTTCCTCAAGCTCAATGATGAGTGCACAAGTGTCATTGCTTCTGAGTTGCAAATGGCTTGAGTAGAAAATTCAAATAAATGAATCTCCATAAGTCTACTCACTATTAACTTCAAGCTGGTACCAATTCCAGGTGATCAGGTATTCAAAAGCGTGTCATCAAAAGTGAATCAAAAAGAATCAAAAGTGAAAAGTGTCCGACGTGGTCCATTATTCTGTGTTGGCACCACGACACTGCAATTTGATCTGGGAGCGAACATGCTCCAAAGAGGCAGCTTGATGTCTCAGTAGAGGTGTCAATACAGACGCCATCAAGGTATTGACTGAACGGTCAGTGGAGAGAATTGAATTGGATGCAACACAACTTGCTGTGTACACGCGAATTTACAAAAGAAAAAGCACAGCTTGAATCAACTAGGGATGACCTGTAAGAGTCATGTGCCAATACTATTTTCAGGTAGGGGGTGTGCTCAGCATGCGAGTGAATAAGGAAAGAGCGTTTGAGCATCTTTTGGGGGCTCGTCAATCTTTTCAAAAAGCTTTTGCTGCCCCGTGTGAGGGTCAAACTCACGACCTTCAGATTATGAGACTGACGCGCTACCTACTGCGCTAACGAGGCTAGGAAAGAAGAAGCGAGGCTGAGGAAGAACTAACAAAGCTGGAGAAAAAATGTATCCGCCCCCAATTCACTCCTTGGAGCATGGCGGCAAGTGCACCTGCAGCAACTAATTACTGCCAACAACAGCTAACAAACAACAAGGTTAGCACAAGAAGCCTGGAATTAACCAGAATCTGAGGCCAACGTAATTAAACTCTAATCCTACCCTAACCAATCACAGGATGTTCCAAGAGTAGACAAACAACGCACACAAACAAAAAAAAAAACAAAAATACCACCAAAATACAAGTACAAACGACACCTACCTCATGAAGGTATGAAGTGAAGCTTTCTCTGGAGTGCTTTTAGTAGATGCAAAGCAGTAATGTGTGCCAAGAAATTCAGAACTTGCATGTGGGAAAGAGAGAAATGCAAAATCTCAGTTGATCTAAGATGGATATTGCAGTTCGGTACAATGCACTGGAATACGAAGACAAAATGAATTGCCAATGTAGCTAAAGCCAATTTTGCAGCAAATGGTTTGCATGACTTAACTAGGAAGGCAGATGAATCAAACTTGTAGGTCACCAAGATTCTTTGAGTTTTTCCTATCATAAGTCCACAAACTGACGATGGTAAAAGAGGAGTGGCAACAGTGAGTCAATATCACCACAATGTGTTCTTTTTACCACCTCCTTGCAGGCACAATGATTCAGAGTACTTTAAAATCAAGGGGACAAGTGCACGTCACCTGACTCAGCATCACTGCGAGACACAGCACGTGTCCTCGTTAGTATAGTGGATAGTATCTCCGCCTGTCACGCGGAAGACCGGGGTTCGATTCCCCGACGGGGAGACCCTCTTTTAGCGCAAGGCGGAGCAACCAGTGACCGGCCATGAAAGAATGTGGCACTTTTTCTTTTACCTGAAACAAGACATCACTATGTTGCATGAAGATCTTTGGATGAAGCACCTGTGAGTGCAAGCTCTCCCCACTGGTGGCATAAGGTCTCATCACAAATCACATTAGAGAGGCAAGTTAATCCTCTAAGCTGCAAGAGACCCCACTGCATTTCCATGCCAACACATTGTAACGACGAAGCAGCCATTTGTAACTCAATTCCTGGGACTATTTCAGGATCAGTTAGGACTGCTAAAGTTTGGCAGCACAAAGTTGCAAATGGCATGAGAAGCATATTTAAAACTGGCTAGCAGGAAGAGAGCACACTCTCTCTTTCCACACGCCCAACAAGACACTCACGCTGCAAGCAGGAGTCGAACCTGCGCGGGGAAACCCCATTGGATTTCAAGTCCAACGCCTTAACCTCTCGGCCATCGCAGCTCGGCGGAGCGAGAGTAACATAGAGATCAATTCCTTGGACTTCCTCAAGCTCAATGATGAGTGCACAAGTGTCATTGCTTCTGAGTTGCAAATGGCTTGAGAAGAAAATTCAAATAAATGAATCTCCATAAGTCTACTCACTATTAACTTCAAGCTGGTACCAATTCCAGGTGATCAGGTATTCAAAAGCGTGTCATCAAAAGTGAATCAAAAAGAATCAAAAGTGAAAAGTGTCCGACGTGGTCCATTATTCTGTGTTGGCTCCACGACACTGCAGTTTGATCTGGGAGCAAACATGCTCCAAAGAGGCAGCTTGATGTCTCAGTAGAGGTGTCAATACAGACGCCATCAAGGTATTGACTGAACGGTCAGTGGAGAGAATTGAATTGGATGCAACACAACTTGCTGTGCACACGCGAATTTACAAAAGAAAAAGCACAGCTTGAATCAACTAGGGATGACCTGTAAGAGTCATGTGCCAATACTATTTTCAGGGTAGGGGGTGTGCTCAGCATGCGAGTGAATAAGGAAAGAGCGTTTGAGCATCTTTTGGGGGCTCGTCAATCTTTTCAAAAAGCTTCTGCTGCCCCGTGTGAGGGTCGAACTCACGACCTTCAGATTATGAGACTGACGCGCTACCTACTGCGCTAACGAGGCTAGGAAAGAAGAAGCGAGGCTGAGGAAGAACTAACAAAGCTGGAGAAAAAATGTATCCGCCCCCAATTCACTCCTTGGAGCATGGCGGCAAGTGCACCTGCAGCAACTAATTACTGCCAACAACAGCTAACAAACAACAAGGTTAGCACAAGAAGCCTGGAATTAACCAGAATCTGAGGCCAACGTAATTAAACTCTAATCCTACCCTAACCAATCACAGGATGTTCCAAGAGTAGACAAACAACGCACACAAACAAAAAAAAAAACAAAAATACCACCAAAATACAAGTACAAACGACACCTACCTCATGAAGGTATGAAGTGAAGCTTTCTCTGGAGTGCTTTTAGTAGATGCAAAGCAGTAATGTGTGCCAAGAAATTCAGAACTTGCATGTGGGAAAGAGAGAAATGCAAAATCTCAGTTGATCTAAGATGGATATTGCAGTTCGGTACAATGCACTGGAATACAAAGACAAAATGAATTGCCAATGTAGCTAAAGCCAATTTTGCAGCAAATGGTTTGCATGACTTAACTAGGAAGGCAGATGAATCAATCCTGTAGGTCACCAAGATTCTTTGAGTTTTTCCTATCATAAGTCCACAAACTGACGATGGTAAAAGAGGAATGGCAACAGTGAGTCAATATCACCACAATGTGTTCTTTTTACCACCTCCTTGCAGGCACAATGATTCAGAGTACTTTAAAATCAAGGGGACAAGTGCACGTCACCTGACTCAGCATCACTGCAAGACACAGCACGTGTCCTCGTTAGTATAGTGGATAGTATCTCCGCCTGTCACGCGGAAGACCGGGGTTCGATTCCCAGACGGGGAGACCCTCTTTTAGCGCAAGGCGGAGCAACCAGTGACCAGCCATGAAAGAATGTGGCACTTTTTCTTTTACCTGAAACAAGACATCACTATGTTGCATGAAGATCTTTGGATGAAGCACCTGTGAGTGCAAGCTCTCCCCACTGGTGGCATAAGGTCTCATCACAAATCACATTAGAGAGGCAAGTTAATCCTCTAAGCTGCAAGAGACCCCACTGCATTTCCATGCCAACACATTGTAACGACGAAGCAGCCATTTGTAACTCAATTCCTGGGACTATTTCAGGATCAGTTAGGACTGCTAAAGTTTGGCAGCACAAAGTTGCAAATGGCATGAGAAGCATATTTAAAACTGGCTAGCAGGAAGAGAGCACACTCTCTCTTTCCACACGCCCAACAAGACACTCACGCTGCAAGCAGGAGTCGAACCTGCGCGGGGAAACCCCATTGGATTTCAAGTCCAACGCCTTAACCTCTCGGCCATCGCAGCTCGGCGGAGCGAGAGTAACATAGAGATCAATTCCTTGGACTTCCTCAAGCTCAATGATGAGTGCACAAGTGTCATTGCTTCTGAGTTGCAAATGGCTTGAGAAGAAAATTCAAATAAATGAATCTCCATAAGTCTACTCACTATTAACTTCAAGCTGGTACCAATTCCAGGTGATCAGGTATTCAAAAGCGTGTCATCAAAAGTGAATCAAAAAGAATCAAAAGTGAAAAGTGTCCGACGTGGTCCATTATTCTGTGTTGGCACCACGACACTGCAGTTTGATCTGGGAGCGAACATGCTCCAAAGAGGCAGCTTGATGTCTCAGTAGAGGTGTCAATACAGACGCCATCAAGGTATTGACTGAACGGTCAGTGGAGAGAATTGAATTGGATGCAACACAACTTGCTGTGTACACGCGAATTTACAAAAGAAAAAGCACAGCTTGAATCAACTAGGGATGACCTGTAAGAGTCATGTGCCAATACTATTTTCAGGTAGGGGGTGTGCTCAGCATGCGAGTGAATAAGGAAAGAGCGTTTGAGCATCTTTTGGGGGCTCGTCAATCTTTTCAAAAAGCTTCTGCTGCCCCATGTGAGGGTCGAACTCACGACCTTCAGATTATGAGACTGACGCGCTACCTACTGCGCTAACGAGGCTAGGAAAGAAGAAGCGAGGCTGAGGAAGAACTAACAAAGCTGGAGAAAAAATGTATCCGCCCCCAATTCACTCCTTGGAGCATGGCGGCAAGTGCACCTGCAGCAACTAATTACTGCCAACAACAGCTAACAAACAACAAGCTTAGCACAAGAAGCCTGGAATTAACCAGAATCTGAGGCCAACGTAATTAAACTCTAATCCTACCCTAACCAATCACAGGATGTTCCAAGAGTAGACAAACAACGCACACAAACAAAAAAAAAACAAAAATACCACCAAAATACAAGTACAAACGACAGCTACCTCATGAAGGTATGAAGTGAAGCTTTCTCTGGAGTGCTTTTAGTAGATGCAAAGCAGTAATGTGTGCCAAGAAATTCAGAACTTGCATGTGGGAAAGAGAGAAATGCAAAATCTCAGTTGATCTAAGATGGATATTGCAGTTCGGTACAATGCACTGGAATACGAAGACAAAATGAATTGCCAATGTAGCTAAAGCCAATTTTGCAGCAAATGGTTCGCATGACTTAACTAGGAAGGCAGATGAATCAAACCTGTAGGTCACCAAGATTCTTTGAGTTTTTCCTATCATAAGTCCACAAACTGACGATGGTAAAAGAGGAGTGGCAACAGTGAGTCAATATCACCACAATGTGTTCTTTTTACCACCTCCTTGCAGGCACAATGATTCAGAGTACTTTAAAATCAAGGGGACAAGTGCACGTCACCTGACTCAGCATCACTGCGAGACACAGCACGTGTCCTCGTTAGTATAGTGGATAGTATCTCCGCCTGTCACGCGGAAGACCGGGGTTCGATTCCCCGACGGGGAGACCCTCTTTTAGCGCAAGGCGGAGCAACCAGTGACCGGCCATGAAAGAATGTGGCACTTTTTCTTTTACCTGAAACAAGACATCGCTATGTTGCATGAAGATCTTTGGATGAAGCACCTGTGAGTGCGAGCTCTCCCCACTGGTGGCATAAGGTCTCATCACAAATCACATTAGAGAGGCAAGTTAATCCTCTACGCTGCAAGAGACCCCACTGCATTTCCATGCCAACACATTGTAACGACGAAGCAGCCATTTGTAACTCAATTCCTGGGACTATTTCAGGATCAGTTAGGACTGCTAAAGTTTGGCAGCACAAAGTTGCAAATGGCATGAGAAGCATATTTAAAACTGGCTAGCAGGAAGAGAGCACACTCTCTCTTTCCACACGCCCAACAAGACACTCACGCTGCAAGCAGGAGTCGAACCTGCGCGGGGAAACCCCATTGGATTTCAAGTCCAACGCCTTAACCTCTCGGCCATCGCAGCTCGGCGGAGCGAGAGTAACATAGAGATCAATTCCTTGGACTTCCTCAAGCTCAATGATGAGTGCACAAGTGTCATTGCTTCTGAGTTGCAAATGGCTTGAGAAGAAAATTCAAATAAATGAATCTCCATAAGTCTACTCACTATTAACTTCAAGCTGGTACCAATTCCAAGTGATCAGGTATTCAAAAGCGTGTCATCAAAAGTGAATCAAAAAGAATCAAAAGTGAAAAGTGTCCGACGTGGTCCATTATTCTGTGTTGGCACCACGACACTGCAGTTTGATCTGGGAGCAAACATGCTCCAAAGAGGCAGCTTGATGTCTCAGTAGAGGTGTCAATACAGACGCCATCAAGGTATTGACTGAACGGTCAGTGGAGAGAATTGAATTGGATGCAACACAACTTGCTGTGCACATGCGAATTTACAAAAGAAAAAGCACAGCTTGAATCAACTAGGGATGACCTGTAAGAGTCATGTGCCAATACTATTTTCAGGTAGGGGGTGTGCTCAGCATGCGAGTGAATAAGGAAAGAGCGTTTGAGCATCTTTTGGGGGCTCGTCAATCTTTTCAAAAAGCTTCTGCTGCCCCGTGTGAGGGTCGAACTCACGACCTTCAGATTATGAGACTGACGCGCTACCTACTGCGCTAACGAGGCTAGGAAAGAAGAAGCGAGGCTGAGGAAGAACTAACAAAGCTGGAGAAAAAATGTATCCGCCCCCAATTCACTCCTTGGAGCATGGCGGCAAGTGCACCTGCAGCAACTAATTACTGCCAACAACAGCTAACAAACAACAAGGTTAGCACAAGAAGCCTGGAATTAACCAGAATCTGAGGCCAACGTAATTAAACTCTAATCCTACCCTAACCAATCACAGGATGTTCCAAGAGTAGACAAACAATGCACACAAACAAAAAAAAAAACAAAAATACCACCAAAATACAAGTACAAACGACACCTACCTCATGAAGGTATGAAGTGAAGCTTTCTCTGGAGTGCTTTTAGTAGATGCAAAGCAGTAATGTGTGCCAAGAAATTCAGAACTTGCATGTGGGAAAGAGAGAAATGCAAAATCTCAGTTGATCTAAGATGGCTATTGCAGTTCGGTACAATGCACTGGAATACAAAGACAAAATGAATTGCCAATGTAGCTAAAGCCAATTTTGCAGCAAATGGTTTGCATGACTTAACTAGGAAGGCAGATGAATCAAACCTGTAGGTCACCAAGATTCTTTGAGTTTTTCCTATCATAAGTCCACAAACTGACGATGGTAAAAGAGGAATGGCAACAGTGAGTCAATATCACCACAATGTGTTCTTTTTACCACCTCCTTGCAGGCACAATGATTCAGAGTACTTTAAAATCAAGGGGACAAGTGCACGTCACCTGACTCAGCATCACTGCAAGACACAGCACGTGTCCTCGTTAGTATAGTGGATAGTATCTCCGCCTGTCACGCGGAAGACCGGGGTTCGATTCCCAGACGGGGAGACCCTCTTTTAGCGCAAGGCGGAGCAACCAGTGACCAGCCATGAAAGAATGTGGCACTTTTTCTTTTACCTGAAACAAGACATCGCTATGTTGCATGAAGATCTTTGGATGAAGCACCTGTGAGTGCAAGCTCTCCCCACTGGTGGCATAAGGTCTCATCACAAATCACATTAGAGAGGCAAGTTAATCCTCTACGCTGCAAGAGACCCCACTGCATTTCCATGCCAACACATTGTAACGACAAAGCAGCCATTTGTAACTCAATTCCTGGGACTATTTCAGGATCAGTTAGGACTGCTAAAGTTTGGCAGCACAAAGTTGCAAATGGCATGAGAAGCATATTTAAAACTGGCTAGCAGGAAGAGAGCACACTCTCTCTTTCCACACTCCCAACAAGACACTCACGCTGCAAGCAGGAGTCGAACCTGCGCGGGGAAACCCCATTGGATTTCAAGTCCAACGCCTTAACCTCTAGGCCATCGCAGTTCGGAGGAGCGAGAGTAACATAGAGATCAATTCCTTGGACTTCCTCAAGCTCAATGATGAGTGCACAAGTGTCATTGCTTCTGAGTTGCAAATGGCTTGAGTAGAAAATTCAAATAAATGAATCTCCATAAGTCTACTCACTATTAACTTCAAGCTGGTACCAATTCCAGGTGATCAGGTATTCAAAAGCGTGTCATCAAAAGTGAATCAAAAAGAATCAAAAGTGAAAAGTGTCCGACGTGGTCCATTATTCTGTGTTGGCTCCACGACACTGCAGTTTGATCTGGGAGCAAACATGCTCCAAAGAGGCAGCTTGATGTCTCAGTAGAGGTGTCAATACAGACGCCATCAAGGTATTGACTGAACGGTCAGTGGAGAGAATTGAATTGGATGCAACACAACTTGCTGTGCACACGCGAATTTACAAAAGAAAAAGCACAGCTTGAATCAACTAGGGATGACCTGTAAGAGTCATGTGCCAATACTATTTTCAGGGTAGGGGGTGTGCTCAGCATGCGAGTGAATAAGGAAAGAGCGTTTGAGCATCTTTTGGGGGCTCGTCAATCTTTTCAAAAAGCTTCTGCTGCCCCGTGTGAGGGTCGAACTCACGACCTTCAGATTATGAGACTGACGCGCTACCTACTGCGCTAACGAGGCTAGGAAAGAAGAAGCGAGGCTGAGGAAGAACTAACAAAGCTGGAGAAAAAATGTATCCGCCCCCAATTCACTCCTTGGAGCATGGCGGCAAGTGCACCTGCAGCAACTAATTACTGCCAACAACAGCTAACAAACAACAAGGTTAGCACAAGAAGCCTGGAATTAACCAGAATCTGAGGCCAACGTAATTAAACTCTAATCCTACCCTAACCAATCACAGGATGTTCCAAGAGTAGACAAACAACGCACACAAACAAAAAAAAAAACAAAAATACCACCAAAATACAAGTACAAACGACACCTACCTCATGAAGGTATGAAGTGAAGCTTTCTCTGGAGTGCTTTTAGTAGATGCAAAGCAGTAATGTGTGCCAAGAAATTCAGAACTTGCATGTGGGAAAGAGAGAAATGCAAAATCTCAGTTGATCTAAGATGGATATTGCAGTTCGGTACAATGCACTGGAATACAAAGACAAAATGAATTGCCAATGTAGCTAAAGCCAATTTTGCAGCAAATGGTTTGCATGACTTAACTAGGAAGGCAGATGAATCAAACCTGTAGGTCACCAAGATTCTTTGAGTTTTTCCTATCATAAGTCCACAAACTGACGATGGTAAAAGAGGAATGGCAACAGTGAGTCAATATCACCACAATGTGTTCTTTTTACCACCTCCTTGCAGGCACAATGATTCAGAGTACTTTAAAATCAAGGGGACAAGTGCACGTCACCTGACTCAGCATCACTGCAAGACACAGCACGTGTCCTCGTTAGTATAGTGGATAGTATCTCCGCCTGTCACGCGGAAGACCGGGGTTCGATTCCCAGACGGGGAGACCCTCTTTTAGCGCAAGGCGGAGCAACCAGTGACCAGCCATGAAAGAATGTGGCACTTTTTCTTTTACCTGAAACAAGACATCGCTATGTTGCATGAAGATCTTTGGATGAAGCACCTGTGAGTGCAAGCTCTCCCCACTGGTGGCATAAGGTCTCATCACAAATCACATTAGAGAGGCAAGTTAATCCTCTACGCTGCAAGAGACCCCACTGCATTTCCATGCCAACACATTGTAACGACAAAGCAGCCATTTGTAACTCAATTCCTGGGACTATTTCAGGATCAGTTAGGACTGCTAAAGTTTGGCAGCACAAAGTTGCAAATGGCATGAGAAGCATATTTAAAACTGGCTAGCAGGAAGAGAGCACACTCTCTCTTTCCACACTCCCAACAAGACACTCACGCTGCAAGCAGGAGTCGAACCTGCGCGGGGAAACCCCATTGGATTTCAAGTCCAACGCCTTAACCTCTAGGCCATCGCAGTTCGGAGGAGCGAGAGTAACATAGAGATCAATTCCTTGGACTTCCTCAAGCTCAATGATGAGTGCACAAGTGTCATTGCTTCTGAGTTGCAAATGGCTTGAGTAGAAAATTCAAATAAATGAATCTCCATAAGTCTACTCACTATTAACTTCAAGCTGGTACCAATTCCAGGTGATCAGGTATTCAAAAGCGTGTCATCAAAAGTGAATCAAAAAGAATCAAAAGTGAAAAGTGTCCGACGTGGTCCATTATTCTGTGTTGGCACCACGACACTGCAATTTGATCTGGGAGCGAACATGCTCCAAAGAGGCAGCTTGATGTCTCAGTAGAGGTGTCAATACAGACGCCATCAAGGTATTGACTGAACGGTCAGTGGAGAGAATTGAATTGGATGCAACACAACTTGCTGTGTACACGCGAATTTACAAAAGAAAAAGCACAGCTTGAATCAACTAGGGATGACCTGTAAGAGTCATGTGCCAATACTATTTTCAGGTAGGGGGTGTGCTCA
This sequence comes from Brachyhypopomus gauderio, assembly GCF_052324685.1. Lineage (NCBI taxonomy): Eukaryota > Metazoa > Chordata > Actinopteri > Gymnotiformes > Hypopomidae > Brachyhypopomus > Brachyhypopomus gauderio. Next base: position 228,485 of record NW_027506978.1, on the reverse strand, counting down.
GCATGCGAGTGAATAAGGAAAGAGCGTTTGAGCATCTTTTGGGGGCTCGTCAATCTTTTCAAAAAGCTTTTGCTGCCCCGTGTGAGGGTCGAACTCACGACCTTCAGATTATGAGACTGACGCGCTACCTACTGCGCTAACGAGGCTAGGAAAGAAGAAGCGAGGCTGAGGAAGAACTAACAAAGCTGGAGAAAAAATGTATCCGCCCCCAATTCACTCCTTGGAGCATGGCGGCAAGTGCACCTGCAGCAACTAATTACTGCCAACAACAGCTAACAAACAACAAGGTTAGCACAAGAAGCCTGGAATTAACCAGAATCTGAGGCCAACGTAATTAAACTTTAATCCTACCCTAACCAATCACAGGATGTTCCAAGAGTAGACAAACAACGCACACAAACAAAAAAAAAAAACAAAAATACCACCAAAATACAAGTACAAACGACACCTACCTCATGAAGGTATGAAGTGAAGCTTTCTCTGGAGTGCTTTTAGTAGATGCAAAGCAGTAATGTGTGCCAAGAAATTCAGAACTTGCATGTGGGAAAGAGAGAAATGCAAAATCTCAGTTGATCTAAGATGGATATTGCAGTTCGGTACAATGCACTGGAATACGAAGACAAAATGAATTGCCAATGTAGCTAAAGCCAATTTTGCAGCAAATGGTTTGCATGACTTAACTAGGAAGGCAGATGAATCAAACCTGTAGGTCACCAAGATTCTTTGAGTTTTTCCTATCATAAGTCCACAAACTGACGATGGTAAAAGAGGAATGGCAACAGTGAGTCAATATCACCACAATGTGTTCTTTTTACCACCTCCTTGCAGGCACAATGATTCAGAGTACTTTAAAATCAAGCGGACAAGTGCACGTCACCTGACTCAGCATCACTGCAAGACACAGCACGTGTCCTCGTTAGTATAGTGGATAGTATCTCCGCCTGTCACGCGGAAGACCGGGGTTCGATTCCCAGACGGGGAGACCCTCTTTTAGCGCAAGGCGGAGCAACCAGTGACCAGCCATGAAAGAATGTGGCACTTTTTCTTTTACCTGAAACAAGACATCGCTATGTTGCATGAAGATCTTTGGATGAAGCACCTGTGAGTGCAAGCTCTCCCCACTGGTGGCATAAGGTCTCATCACAAATCACATTAGAGAGGCAAGTTAATCCTCTACGCTGCAAGAGACCCCACTGCATTTCCATGCCAACACATTGTAACGACAAAGCAGCCATTTGTAACTCAATTCCTGGGACTATTTCAGGATCAGTTAGGACTGCTAAAGTTTGGCAGCACAAAGTTGCAAATGGCATGAGAAGCATATTTAAAACTGGCTAGCAGGAAGAGAGCACACTCTCTCTTTCCACACTCCCAACAAGACACTCACGCTGCAAGCAGGAGTCGAACCTGCGCGGGGAAACCCCATTGGATTTCAAGTCCAACGCCTTAACCTCTAGGCCATCGCAGTTCGGAGGAGCGAGAGTAACATAGAGATCAATTCCTTGGACTTCCTCAAGCTCAATGATGAGTGCACAAGTGTCATTGCTTCTGAGTTGCAAATGGCTTGAGTAGAAAATTCAAATAAATGAATCTCCATAAGTCTACTCACTATTAACTTCAAGCTGGTACCAATTCCAGGTGATCAGGTATTCAAAAGCGTGTCATCAAAAGTGAATCAAAAAGAATCAAAAGTGAAAAGTGTCCGACGTGGTCCATTATTCTGTGTTGGCTCCACGACACTGCAGTTTGATCTGGGAGCAAACATGCTCCAAAGAGGCAGCTTGATGTCTCAGTAGAGGTGTCAATACAGACGCCATCAAGGTATTGACTGAACGGTCAGTGGAGAGAATTGAATTGGATGCAACACAACTTGCTGTGCACACGCGAATTTACAAAAGAAAAAGCACAGCTTGAATCAACTAGGGATGACCTGTAAGAGTCATGTGCCAATACTATTTTCAGGTAGGGGGTGTGCTCAGCATGCGAGTGAATAAGGAAAGAGCGTTTGAGCATCTTTTGGGGGCTCGTCAATCTTTTCAAAAAGCTTCTGCTGCCCCGTGTGAGGGTCGAACTCACGACCTTCAGATTATGAGACTGACGCGCTACCTACTGCGCTAACGAGGCTAGGAAAGAAGAAGCGAGGCTGAGGAAGAACTAACAAAGCTGGAGAAAAAATGTATCCGCCCCCAATTCACTCCTTGGAGCATGGCGGCAAGTGCACCTGCAGCAACTAATTACTGCCAACAACAGCTAACAAACAACAAGGTTAGCACAAGAAGCCTGGAATTAACCAGAATCTGAGGCCAACGTAATTAAACTCTAATCCTACCCTAACCAATCACAGGATGTTCCAAGAGTAGACAAACAACGCACACAAACAAAAAAAAAAACAAAAATACCACCAAAATACAAGTACAAACGACACCTACCTCATGAAGGTATGAAGTGAAGCTTTCTCTGGAGTGCTTTTAGTAGATGCAAAGCAGTAATGTGTGCCAAGAAATTCAGAACTTGCATGTGGGAAAGAGAGAAATGCAAAATCTCAGTTGATCTAAGATGGATATTGCAGTTCGCTACAATGCACTGGAATACGAAGACAAAATGAATTGCCAATGTAGCTAAAGCCAATTTTGCAGCAAATGGTTTGCATGACTTAACTAGGAAGGCAGATGAATCAAACCTGTAGGTCACCAAGATTCTTTGAGTTTTTCCAATCATAAGTCCACAAACTGACGATGGTAAAAGAGGAGTGGCAACAGTGAGTCAATATCACCACAATGTGTTCTTTTTACCACCTCCTTGCAGGCACAATGATTCAGAGTACTTTAAAATCAAGGGGACAAGTGCACGTCACCTGACTCAGCATCACTGCAAGACACAGCACGTGTCCTCGTTAGTATAGTGGATAGTATCTCCGCCTGTCACGCGGAAGACCGGGGTTCGATTCCCCGACGGGGAGACCCTCTTTTAGCGCAAGGCGGAGCAACCAGTGACCAGCCATGAAAGAATGTGGCACTTTTTCTTTTACCTGAAACAAGACATCGCTATGTTGCATGAAGATCTTTGGATGAAGCACCTGTGAGTGCAAGCTCTCCCCACTGGTGGCATAAGGTCTCATCACAAATCACATTAGAGAGGCAAGTTAATCCTCTACGCTGCAAGAGACCCCACTGCATTTCCATGCCAACACATTGTAACGACAAAGCAGCCATTTGTAACTCAATTCCTGGGACTATTTCAGGATCAGTTAGGACTGCTAAAGTTTGGCAGCACAAAGTTGCAAATGGCATGAGAAGCATATTTAAAACTGGCTAGCAGGAAGAGAGCACACTCTCTCTTTCCACACGCCCAACAAGACACTCACGCTGCAAGCAGGAGTCGAACCTGCGCGGGGAAACCCCATTGGATTTCAAGTTCAAAGCCTTAACCTCTAGGCCATCGCAGTTCGGAGGAGCGAGAGTAACATAGAGATCAATTCCTTGGACTTCCTCAAGCTCAATGATGAGTGCACAAGTGTCATTGCTTCTGAGTTGCAAATGGCTTGAGTAGAAAATTCAAATAAATGAATCTCCATAAGTCTACTCACTATTAACTTCAAGCTGGTACCAATTCCAGGTGATCAGGTATTCAAAAGCGTGTCATCAAAAGTGAATCAAAAAGAATCAAAAGTGAAAAGTGTCCGACGTGGTCCATTATTCTGTGTTGGCACCACGACACTGCAGTTTGATCTGGGAGCGAACATGCTCCAAAGAGGCAGCTTGATGTCTCAGTAGAGGTGTCAATACAGATGCCATCAAGGTATTGACTGAACGGTCAGTGGAGAGAATTGAATTGGATGCAACACAACTTGCTGTGTACACGCGAATTTACAAAAGAAAAAGCACAGCTTGAATCAACTAGGGATGACCTGTAAGAGTCATGTGCCAATACTATTTTCAGGTAGGGGGTGTGCTCAGCATGCGAGTGAATAAGGAAAGAGCGTTTGAGCATCTTTTGGGGGCTCGTCAATCTTTTCAAAAAGCTTCTGCTACCCCGTGTGAGGGTCGAACTCACGACCTTCAGATTATGAGACTGACGCGCTACCTACTGCGCTAACGAGGCTAGGAAAGAAGAAGCGAGGCTGAGGAAGAACTAACAAAGCTGGAGAAAAAATGTATCCGCCCCCAATTCACTCCTTGGAGCATGGCGGCAAGTGCACCTGCAGCAACTAATTACTGCCAACAACAGCTAACAAACAACAAGGTTAGCACAAGAAGCCTGGAATTAACCAGAATCTGAGGCCAACGTAATTAAACTCTAATCCTACCCTAACCAATCACAGGATGTTCCAAGAGTAGACAAACAACGCACACAAACAAAAAAAAAAACAAAAATACCACCAAAATACAAGTACAAACGACACCTACCTCATGAAGGTATGAAGTGAAGCTTTCTCTGGAGTGCTTTTAGTAGATGCAAAGCAGTAATGTGTGCCAAGAAATTCAGAACTTGCATGTGGGAAAGAGAGAAATGCAAAATCTCAGTTGATCTAAGATGGATATTGCAGTTCGGTACAATGCACTGGAATACAAAGACAAAATGAATTGCCAATGTAGCTAAAGCCAATTTTGCAGCAAATGGTTTGCATGACTTAACTAGGAAGGCAGATGAATCAAACCTGTAGGTCACCAAGATTCTTTGAGTTTTTCCTATCATAAGTCCACAAACTGACGATGGTAAAAGAGGAATGGCAACAGTGAGTCAATATCACCACAATGTGTTCTTTTTACCACCTCCTTGCAGGCACAATGATTCAGAGTACTTTAAAATCAAGGGGACAAGTGCACGTCACCTGACTCAGCATCACTGCAAGACACAGCACGTGTCCTCGTTAGTATAGTGGATAGTATCTCCGCCTGTCACGCGGAAGACCGGGGTTCGATTCCCAGACGGGGAGACCCTCTTTTAGCGCAAGGCGGAGCAACCAGTGACCAGCCATGAAAGAATGTGGCACTTTTTCTTTTACCTGAAACAAGACATCGCTATGTTGCATGAAGATCTTTGGATGAAGCACCTGTGAGTGCAAGCTCTCCCCACTGGTGGCATAAGGTCTCATCACAAATCACATTAGAGAGGCAAGTTAATCCTCTACGCTGCAAGAGACCCCACTGCATTTCCATGCCAACACATTGTAACGACAAAGCAGCCATTTGTAACTCAATTCCTGGGACTATTTCAGGATCAGTTAGGACTGCTAAAGTTTGGCAGCACAAAGTTGCAAATGGCATGAGAAGCATATTTAAAACTGGCTAGCAGGAAGAGAGCACACTCTCTCTTTCCACACTCCCAACAAGACACTCACGCTGCAAGCAGGAGTCGAACCTGCGCGGGGAAACCCCATTGGATTTCAAGTCCAACGCCTTAACCTCTAGGCCATCGCAGTTCGGAGGAGCGAGAGTAACATAGAGATCAATTCCTTGGACTTCCTCAAGCTCAATGATGAGTGCACAAGTGTCATTGCTTCTGAGTTGCAAATGGCTTGAGTAGAAAATTCAAATAAATGAATCTCCATAAGTCTACTCACTATTAACTTCAAGCTGGTACCAATTCCAGGTGATCAGGTATTCAAAAGCGTGTCATCAAAAGTGAATCAAAAAGAATCAAAAGTGAAAAGTGTCCGACGTGGTCCATTATTCTGTGTTGGCACCACGACACTGCAGTTTGATCTGGGAGCGAACATGCTCCAAAGAGGCAGCTTGATGTCTCAGTAGAGGTGTCAATACAGATGCCATCAAGGTATTGACTGAACGGTCAGTGGAGAGAATTGAATTGGATGCAACACAACTTGCTGTGTACACGCGAATTTACAAAAGAAAAAGCACAGCTTGAATCAACTAGGGATGACCTGTAAGAGTCATGTGCCAATACTATTTTCAGGTAGGGGGTGTGCTCAGCATGCGAGTGAATAAGGAAAGAGCGTTTGAGCATCTTTTGGGGGCTCGTCAATCTTTTCAAAAAGCTTCTGCTACCCCGTGTGAGGGTCGAACTCACGACCTTCAGATTATGAGACTGACGCGCTACCTACTGCGCTAACGAGGCTAGGAAAGAAGAAGCGAGGCTGAGGAAGAACTAACAAAGCTGGAGAAAAAATGTATCCGCCCCCAATTCACTCCTTGGAGCATGGCGGCAAGTGCACCTGCAGCAACTAATTACTGCCAACAACAGCTAACAAACAACAAGGTTAGCACAAGAAGCCTGGAATTAACCAGAATCTGAGGCCAACGTAATTAAACTTTAATCCTACCCTAACCAATCACAGGATGTTCCAAGAGTAGACAAACAACGCACACAAACAAAAAAAAAAAACAAAAATACCACCAAAATACAAGTACAAACGACACCTACCTCATGAAGGTATGAAGTGAAGCTTTCTCTGGAGTGCTTTTAGTAGATGCAAAGCAGTAATGTGTGCCAAGAAATTCAGAACTTGCATGTGGGAAAGAGAGAAATGCAAAATCTCAGTTGATCTAAGATGGATATTGCAGTTCGGTACAATGCACTGGAATACGAAGACAAAATGAATTGCCAATGTAGCTAAAGCCAATTTTGCAGCAAATGGTTTGCATGACTTAACTAGGAAGGCAGATGAATCAAACCTGTAGGTCACCAAGATTCTTTGAGTTTTTCCTATCATAAGTCCACAAACTGACGATGGTAAAAGAGGAATGGCAACAGTGAGTCAATATCACCACAATGTGTTCTTTTTACCACCTCCTTGCAGGCACAATGATTCAGAGTACTTTAAAATCAAGCGGACAAGTGCACGTCACCTGACTCAGCATCACTGCAAGACACAGCACGTGTCCTCGTTAGTATAGTGGATAGTATCTCCGCCTGTCACGCGGAAGACCGGGGTTCGATTCCCAGACGGGGAGACCCTCTTTTAGCGCAAGGCGGAGCAACCAGTGACCAGCCATGAAAGAATGTGGCACTTTTTCTTTTACCTGAAACAAGACATCGCTATGTTGCATGAAGATCTTTGGATGAAGCACCTGTGAGTGCAAGCTCTCCCCACTGGTGGCATAAGGTCTCATCACAAATCACATTAGAGAGGCAAGTTAATCCTCTACGCTGCAAGAGACCCCACTGCATTTCCATGCCAACACATTGTAACGACAAAGCAGCCATTTGTAACTCAATTCCTGGGACTATTTCAGGATCAGTTAGGACTGCTAAAGTTTGGCAGCACAAAGTTGCAAATGGCATGAGAAGCATATTTAAAACTGGCTAGCAGGAAGAGAGCACACTCTCTCTTTCCACACTCCCAACAAGACACTCACGCTGCAAGCAGGAGTCGAACCTGCGCGGGGAAACCCCATTGGATTTCAAGTCCAACGCCTTAACCTCTAGGCCATCGCAGTTCGGAGGAGCGAGAGTAACATAGAGATCAATTCCTTGGACTTCCTCAAGCTCAATGATGAGTGCACAAGTGTCATTGCTTCTGAGTTGCAAATGGCTTGAGTAGAAAATTCAAATAAATGAATCTCCATAAGTCTACTCACTATTAACTTCAAGCTGGTACCAATTCCAGGTGATCAGGTATTCAAAAGCGTGTCATCAAAAGTGAATCAAAAAGAATCAAAAGTGAAAAGTGTCCGACGTGGTCCATTATTCTGTGTTGGCTCCACGACACTGCAGTTTGATCTGGGAGCAAACATGCTCCAAAGAGGCAGCTTGATGTCTCAGTAGAGGTGTCAATACAGACGCCATCAAGGTATTGACTGAACGGTCAGTGGAGAGAATTGAATTGGATGCAACACAACTTGCTGTGCACACGCGAATTTACAAAAGAAAAAGCACAGCTTGAATCAACTAGGGATGACCTGTAAGAGTCATGTGCCAATACTATTTTCAGGTAGGGGGTGTGCTCAGCATGCGAGTGAATAAGGAAAGAGCGTTTGAGCATCTTTTGGGGGCTCGTCAATCTTTTCAAAAAGCTTCTGCTGCCCCGTGTGAGGGTCGAACTCACGACCTTCAGATTATGAGACTGACGCGCTACCTACTGCGCTAACGAGGCTAGGAAAGAAGAAGCGAGGCTGAGGAAGAACTAACAAAGCTGGAGAAAAAATGTATCCGCCCCCAATTCACTCCTTGGAGCATGGCGGCAAGTGCACCTGCAGCAACTAATTACTGCCAACAACAGCTAACAAACAACAAGGTTAGCACAAGAAGCCTGGAATTAACCAGAATCTGAGGCCAACGTAATTAAACTCTAATCCTACCCTAACCAATCACAGGATGTTCCAAGAGTAGACAAACAACGCACACAAACAAAAAAAAAAACAAAAATACCACCAAAATACAAGTACAAACGACACCTACCTCATGAAGGTATGAAGTGAAGCTTTCTCTGGAGTGCTTTTAGTAGATGCAAAGCAGTAATGTGTGCCAAGAAATTCAGAACTTGCATGTGGGAAAGAGAGAAATGCAAAATCTCAGTTGATCTAAGATGGATATTGCAGTTCGCTACAATGCACTGGAATACGAAGACAAAATGAATTGCCAATGTAGCTAAAGCCAATTTTGCAGCAAATGGTTTGCATGACTTAACTAGGAAGGCAGATGAATCAAACCTGTAGGTCACCAAGATTCTTTGAGTTTTTCCAATCATAAGTCCACAAACTGACGATGGTAAAAGAGGAGTGGCAACAGTGAGTCAATATCACCACAATGTGTTCTTTTTACCACCTCCTTGCAGGCACAATGATTCAGAGTACTTTAAAATCAAGGGGACAAGTGCACGTCACCTGACTCAGCATCACTGCAAGACACAGCACGTGTCCTCGTTAGTATAGTGGATAGTATCTCCGCCTGTCACGCGGAAGACCGGGGTTCGATTCCCCGACGGGGAGACCCTCTTTTAGCGCAAGGCGGAGCAACCAGTGACCAGCCATGAAAGAATGTGGCACTTTTTCTTTTACCTGAAACAAGACATCGCTATGTTGCATGAAGATCTTTGGATGAAGCACCTGTGAGTGCAAGCTCTCCCCACTGGTGGCATAAGGTCTCATCACAAATCACATTAGAGAGGCAAGTTAATCCTCTACGCTGCAAGAGACCCCACTGCATTTCCATGCCAACACATTGTAACGACAAAGCAGCCATTTGTAACTCAATTCCTGGGACTATTTCAGGATCAGTTAGGACTGCTAAAGTTTGGCAGCACAAAGTTGCAAATGGCATGAGAAGCATATTTAAAACTGGCTAGCAGGAAGAGAGCACACTCTCTCTTTCCACACGCCCAACAAGACACTCACGCTGCAAGCAGGAGTCGAACCTGCGCGGGGAAACCCCATTGGATTTCAAGTTCAAAGCCTTAACCTCTAGGCCATCGCAGTTCGGAGGAGCGAGAGTAACATAGAGATCAATTCCTTGGACTTCCTCAAGCTCAATGATGAGTGCACAAGTGTCATTGCTTCTGAGTTGCAAATGGCTTGAGTAGAAAATTCAAATAAATGAATCTCCATAAGTCTACTCACTATTAACTTCAAGCTGGTACCAATTCCAGGTGATCAGGTATTCAAAAGCGTGTCATCAAAAGTGAATCAAAAAGAATCAAAAGTGAAAAGTGTCCGACGTGGTCCATTATTCTGTGTTGGCACCACGACACTGCAGTTTGATCTGGGAGCGAACATGCTCCAAAGAGGCAGCTTGATGTCTCAGTAGAGGTGTCAATACAGATGCCATCAAGGTATTGACTGAACGGTCAGTGGAGAGAATTGAATTGGATGCAACACAACTTGCTGTGTACACGCGAATTTACAAAAGAAAAAGCACAGCTTGAATCAACTAGGGATGACCTGTAAGAGTCATGTGCCAATACTATTTTCAGGTAGGGGGTGTGCTCAGCATGCGAGTGAATAAGGAAAGAGCGTTTGAGCATCTTTTGGGGGCTCGTCAATCTTTTCAAAAAGCTTCTGCTACCCCGTGTGAGGGTCGAACTCACGACCTTCAGATTATGAGACTGACGCGCTACCTACTGCGCTAACGAGGCTAGGAAAGAAGAAGCGAGGCTGAGGAAGAACTAACAAAGCTGGAGAAAAAATGTATCCGCCCCCAATTCACTCCTTGGAGCATGGCGGCAAGTGCACCTGCAGCAACTAATTACTGCCAACAACAGCTAACAAACAACAAGGTTAGCACAAGAAGCCTGGAATTAACCAGAATCTGAGGCCAACGTAATTAAACTCTAATCCTACCCTAACCAATCACAGGATGTTCCAAGAGTAGACAAACAACGCACACAAACAAAAAAAAAAACAAAAATACCACCAAAATACAAGTACAAACGACACCTACCTCATGAAGGTATGAAGTGAAGCTTTCTCTGGAGTGCTTTTAGTAGATGCAAAGCAGTAATGTGTGCCAAGAAATTCAGAACTTGCATGTGGGAAAGAGAGAAATGCAAAATCTCAGTTGATCTAAGATGGATATTGCAGTTCGGTACAATGCACTGGAATACAAAGACAAAATGAATTGCCAATGTAGCTAAAGCCAATTTTGCAGCAAATGGTTTGCATGACTTAACTAGGAAGGCAGATGAATCAAACCTGTAGGTCACCAAGATTCTTTGAGTTTTTCCTATCATAAGTCCACAAACTGACGATGGTAAAAGAGGAATGGCAACAGTGAGTCAATATCACCACAATGTGTTCTTTTTACCACCTCCTTGCAGGCACAATGATTCAGAGTACTTTAAAATCAAGGGGACAAGTGCACGTCACCTGACTCAGCATCACTGCAAGACACAGCACGTGTCCTCGTTAGTATAGTGGATAGTATCTCCGCCTGTCACGCGGAAGACCGGGGTTCGATTCCCAGACGGGGAGACCCTCTTTTAGCGCAAGGCGGAGCAACCAGTGACCAGCCATGAAAGAATGTGGCACTTTTTCTTTTACCTGAAACAAGACATCGCTATGTTGCATGAAGATCTTTGGATGAAGCACCTGTGAGTGCAAGCTCTCCCCACTGGTGGCATAAGGTCTCATCACAAATCACATTAGAGAGGCAAGTTAATCCTCTACGCTGCAAGAGACCCCACTGCATTTCCATGCCAACACATTGTAACGACAAAGCAGCCATTTGTAACTCAATTCCTGGGACTATTTCAGGATCAGTTAGGACTGCTAAAGTTTGGCAGCACAAAGTTGCAAATGGCATGAGAAGCATATTTAAAACTGGCTAGCAGGAAGAGAGCACACTCTCTCTTTCCACACTCCCAACAAGACACTCACGCTGCAAGCAGGAGTCGAACCTGCGCGGGGAAACCCCATTGGATTTCAAGTCCAACGCCTTAACCTCTAGGCCATCGCAGTTCGGAGGAGCGAGAGTAACATAGAGATCAATTCCTTGGACTTCCTCAAGCTCAATGATGAGTGCACAAGTGTCATTGCTTCTGAGTTGCAAATGGCTTGAGTAGAAAATTCAAATAAATGAATCTCCATAAGTCTACTCACTATTAACTTCAAGCTGGTACCAATTCCAGGTGATCAGGTATTCAAAAGCGTGTCATCAAAAGTGAATCAAAAAGAATCAAAAGTGAAAAGTGTCCGACGTGGTCCATTATTCTGTGTTGGCACCACGACACTGCAGTTTGATCTGGGAGCGAACATGCTCCAAAGAGGCAGCTTGATGTCTCAGTAGAGGTGTCAATACAGATGCCATCAAGGTATTGACTGAACGGTCAGTGGAGAGAATTGAATTGGATGCAACACAACTTGCTGTGTACACGCGAATTTACAAAAGAAAAAGCACAGCTTGAATCAACTAGGGATGACCTGTAAGAGTCATGTGCCAATACTATTTTCAGGTAGGGGGTGTGCTCAGCATGCGAGTGAATAAGGAAAGAGCGTTTGAGCATCTTTTGGGGGCTCGTCAATCTTTTCAAAAAGCTTCTGCTACCCCGTGTGAGGGTCGAACTCACGACCTTCAGATTATGAGACTGACGCGCTACCTACTGCGCTAACGAGGCTAGGAAAGAAGAAGCGAGGCTGAGGAAGAACTAACAAAGCTGGAGAAAAAATGTATCCGCCCCCAATTCACTCCTTGGAGCATGGCGGCAAGTGCACCTGCAGCAACTAATTACTGCCAACAACAGCTAACAAACAACAAGGTTAGCACAAGAAGCCTGGAATTAACCAGAATCTGAGGCCAACGTAATTAAACTCTAATCCTACCCTAACCAATCACAGGATGTTCCAAGAGTAGACAAACAACGCACACAAACAAAAAAAAAAACAAAAATACCACCAAAATACAAGTACAAACGACACCTACCTCATGAAGGTATGAAGTGAAGCTTTCTCTGGAGTGCTTTTAGTAGATGCAAAGCAGTAATGTGTGCCAAGAAATTCAGAACTTGCATGTGGGAAAGAGAGAAATGCAAAATCTCAGTTGATCTAAGATGGATATTGCAGTTCGGTACAATGCACTGGAATACAAAGACAAAATGAATTGCCAATGTAGCTAAAGCCAATTTTGCAGCAAATGGTTTGCATGACTTAACTAGGAAGGCAGATGAATCAAACCTGTAGGTCACCAAGATTCTTTGAGTTTTTCCTATCATAAGTCCACAAACTGACGATGGTAAAAGAGGAATGGCAACAGTGAGTCAATATCACCACAATGTGTTCTTTTTACCACCTCCTTGCAGGCACAATGATTCAGAGTACTTTAAAATCAAGGGGACAAGTGCACGTCACCTGACTCAGCATCACTGCAAGACACAGCACGTGTCCTCGTTAGTATAGTGGATAGTATCTCCGCCTGTCACGCGGAAGACCGGGGTTCGATTCCCAGACGGGGAGACCCTCTTTTAGCGCAAGGCGGAGCAACCAGTGACCAGCCATGAAAGAATGTGGCACTTTTTCTTTTACCTGAAACAAGACATCGCTATGTTGCATGAAGATCTTTGGATGAAGCACCTGTGAGTGCAAGCTCTCCCCACTGGTGGCATAAGGTCTCATCACAAATCACATTAGAGAGGCAAGTTAATCCTCTACGCTGCAAGAGACCCCACTGCATTTCCATGCCAACACATTGTAACGACAAAGCAGCCATTTGTAACTCAATTCCTGGGACTATTTCAGGATCAGTTAGGACTGCTAAAGTTTGGCAGCACAAAGTTGCAAATGGCATGAGAAGCATATTTAAAACTGGCTAGCAGGAAGAGAGCACACTCTCTCTTTCCACACTCCCAACAAGACACTCACGCTGCAAGCAGGAGTCGAACCTGCGCGGGGAAACCCCATTGGATTTCAAGTCCAACGCCTTAACCTCTAGGCCATCGCAGTTCGGAGGAGCGAGAGTAACATAGAGATCAATTCCTTGGACTTCCTCAAGCTCAATGATGAGTGCACAAGTGTCATTGCTTCTGAGTTGCAAATGGCTTGAGTAGAAAATTCAAATAAATAAATCTCCATAAGTCTACTCACTATTAACTTCAAGCTGGTACCAATTCCAGGTGATCAGGTATTCAAAAGCGTGTCATCAAAAGTGAATCAAAAAGAATCAAAAGTGAAAAGTGTCCGACGTGGTCCATTATTCTGTGTTGGCTCCACGACACTGCAGTTTGATCTGGGAGCAAACATGCTCCAAAGAGGCAGCTTGATGTCTCAGTAGAGGTGTCAATACAGACGCCATCAAGGTATTGACTGAACGGTCAGTGGAGAGAATTGAATTGGATGCAACACAACTTGCTGTGCACACGCGAATTTACAAAAGAAAAAGCACAGCTTGAATCAACTAGGGATGACCTGTAAGAGTCATGTGCCAATACTATTTTCAGGTAGGGGGTGTGCTCAGCATGCGAGTGAATAAGGAAAGAGCGTTTGAGCATCTTTTGGGGGCTCGTCAATCTTTTCAAATAGCTTCTGCTGCCCCGTGTGAGGGTCGAACTCACGACCTTCAGATTATGAGACTGACACGCTACCTACTGCGCTAACGAGGCTAGGAAAGAAGAAGCGAGGCTGAGGAAGAACTAACAAAGCTGGAGAAAAAATGTATCCGCCCCCAATTCACTCCTTGGAGCATGGCGGCAAGTGCACCTGCAGCAACTAATTACTGCCAACAACAGCTAACAAACAACAAGGTTAGCACAAGAAGCCTGGAATTAACCAGAATCTGAGGCCAACGTAATTAAACTCTAATCCTACCCTAACCAATCACAGGATGTTCCAAGAGTAGACAAACAACGCACACAAACAAAAAAAAAAACAAAAATACCACCAAAATACAAGTACAAACGACACCTACCTCATGAAGGTATGAAGTGAAGCTTTCTCTGGAGTGCTTTTAGTAGATGCAAAGCAGTAATGTGTGCCAAGAAATTCAGAACTTGCATGTGGGAAAGAGAGAAATGCAAAATCTCAGTTGATCTAAGATGGATATTGCAGTTCGCTACAATGCACTGGAATACGAAGACAAAATGAATTGCCAATGTAGCTAAAGCCAATTTTGCAGCAAATGGTTTGCATGACTTAACTAGGAAGGCAGATGAATCAAACCTGTAGGTCACCAAGATTCTTTGAGTTTTTCCAATCATAAGTCCACAAACTGACGATGGTAAAAGAGGAGTGGCAACAGTGAGTCAATATCACCACAATGTGTTCTTTTTACCACCTCCTTGCAGGCACAATGATTCAGAGTACTTTAAAATCAAGGGGACAAGTGCACGTCACCTGACTCAGCATCACTGCGAGACACAGCACGTGTCCTCGTTAGTATAGTGGATAGTATCTCCGCCTGTTACGTGGAAGACCGGGGTTCGATTCCCTGACGAGGAGACCCTCTTTTAGCGCAAGGCGGAGCAACCAGTGACCGGCCATGAAAGAATGTGGCACTTTTTCTTTTACCTGAAACAAGACATCGCTATGTTGCATGAAAATCTTTGGATGAAGCACCTGTGAGTGCAAGCTCTCCCCACTGGTGGCATAAGGTCTCATCACAAATCACATTAGAGAGGCAAGTTAATCCTCTAAGCTGCAAGAGACCCCACTGCATTTCCATGCCAACACATTGTAACGACGAAGCAGCCATTTGTAACTCAATTCCTGGGACTATTTCAGGATCAGTTAGGACTGCTAAAGTTTGGCAGCACAAAGTTGCAAATGGCATGAGAAGCATATTTAAAACTGGCTAGCAGGAAGAGAGCACACTCTCTCTTTCCACACGCCCAACAAGACACTCACGCTGCAAGCAGGAGTCGAACCTGCGCGGGGAAACCCCATTGGATTTCAAGTCCAACGCCTTAACCTCTCGGCCATCGCAGCTCGGCGGAGCGAGAGTAACATAGAGATCAATTCCTTGGACTTCCTCAAGCTCAATGATGAGTGCACAAGTGTCATTGCTTCTGAGTTGCAAATGGCTTGAGAAGAAAATTCAAATAAATGAATCTCCATAAGTCTACTCACTATTAACTTCAAGCTGGTACCAATTCCAGGTGATCAGGTATTCAAAAGCGTGTCATCAAAAGTGAATCAAAAAGAATCAAAAGTGAAAAGTGTCCGACGTGGTCCATTATTCTGTGTTGGCTCCACGACACTGCAGTTTGATCTGGGAGCAAACATGCTCCAAAGAGGCAGCTTGATGTCTCAGTAGAGGTGTCAATACAGACGCCATCAAGGTATTGACTGAACGGTCAGTGGAGAGAATTGAATTGGATGCAACACAACTTGCTGTGCACACGCGAATTTACAAAAGAAAAAGCACAGCTTGAATCAACTAGGGATGACCTGTAAGAGTCATGTGCCAATACTATTTTCAGGTAGGGGGTGTGCTCAGCATGCGAGTGAATAAGGAAAGAGCGTTTGAGCATCTTTTGGGGGCTCGTCAATCTTTTCAAATAGCTTCTGCTGCCCCGTGTGAGGGTCGAACTCACGACCTTCAGATTATGAGACTGACACGCTACCTACTGCGCTAACGAGGCTAGGAAAGAAGAAGCGAGGCTGAGGAAGAACTAACAAAGCTGGAGAAAAAATGTATCCGCCCCCAATTCACTCCTTGGAGCATGGCGGCAAGTGCACCTGCAGCAACTAATTACTGCCAACAACAGCTAACAAACAACAAGGTTAGCACAAGAAGCCTGGAATTAACCAGAATCTGAGGCCAACGTAATTAAACTCTAATCCTACCCTAACCAATCACAGGATGTTCCAAGAGTAGACAAACAACGCACACAAACAAAAAAAAAAACAAAAATACCACCAAAATACAAGTACAAACGACACCTACCTCATGAAGGTATGAAGTGAAGCTTTCTCTGGAGTGCTTTTAGTAGATGCAAAGCAGTAATGTGTGCCAAGAAATTCAGAACTTGCATGTGGGAAAGAGAGAAATGCAAAATCTCAGTTGATCTAAGATGGATATTGCAGTTCGCTACAATGCACTGGAATACGAAGACAAAATGAATTGCCAATGTAGCTAAAGCCAATTTTGCAGCAAATGGTTTGCATGACTTAACTAGGAAGGCAGATGAATCAAACCTGTAGGTCACCAAGATTCTTTGAGTTTTTCCAATCATAAGTCCACAAACTGACGATGGTAAAAGAGGAGTGGCAACAGTGAGTCAATATCACCACAATGTGTTCTTTTTACCACCTCCTTGCAGGCACAATGATTCAGAGTACTTTAAAATCAAGGGGACAAGTGCACGTCACCTGACTCAGCATCACTGCGAGACACAGCACGTGTCCTCGTTAGTATAGTGGATAGTATCTCCGCCTGTTACGTGGAAGACCGGGGTTCGATTCCCTGACGAGGAGACCCTCTTTTAGCGCAAGGCGGAGCAACCAGTGACCGGCCATGAAAGAATGTGGCACTTTTTCTTTTACCTGAAACAAGACATCGCTATGTTGCATGAAAATCTTTGGATGAAGCACCTGTGAGTGCAAGCTCTCCCCACTGGTGGCATAAGGTCTCATCACAAATCACATTAGAGAGGCAAGTTAATCCTCTAAGCTGCAAGAGACCCCACTGCATTTCCATGCCAACACATTGTAACGACGAAGCAGCCATTTGTAACTCAATTCCTGGGACTATTTCAGGATCAGTTAGGACTGCTAAAGTTTGGCAGCACAAAGTTGCAAATGGCATGAGAAGCATATTTAAAACTGGCTAGCAGGAAGAGAGCACACTCTCTCTTTCCACACGCCCAACAAGACACTCACGCTGCAAGCAGGAGTCGAACCTGCGCGGGGAAACCCCATTGGATTTCAAGTCCAACGCCTTAACCTCTCGGCCATCGCAGCTCGGCGGAGCGAGAGTAACATAGAGATCAATTCCTTGGACTTCCTCAAGCTCAATGATGAGTGCACAAGTGTCATTGCTTCTGAGTTGCAAATGGCTTGAGAAGAAAATTCAAATAAATGAATCTCCATAAGTCTACTCACTATTAACTTCAAGCTGGTACCAATTCCAGGTGATCAGGTATTCAAAAGCGTGTCATCAAAAGTGAATCAAAAAGAATCAAAAGTGAAAAGTGTCCGACGTGGTCCATTATTCTGTGTTGGCTCCACGACACTGCAGTTTGATCTGGGAGCAAACATGCTCCAAAGAGGCAGCTTGATGTCTCAGTAGAGGTGTCAATACAGACGCCATCAAGGTATTGACTGAACGGTCAGTGGAGAGAATTGAATTGGATGCAACACAACTTGCTGTGCACACGCGAATTTACAAAAGAAAAAGCACAGCTTGAATCAACTAGGGATGACCTGTAAGAGTCATGTGCCAATACTATTTTCAGGGTAGGGGGTGTGCTCAGCATGCGAGTGAATAAGGAAAGAGCGTTTGAGCATCTTTTGGGGGCTCGTCAATCTTTTCAAAAAGCTTCTGCTGCCCCGTGTGAGGGTCGAACTCACGACCTTCAGATTATGAGACTGACGCGCTACCTACTGCGCTAACGAGGCTAGGAAAGAAGAAGCGAGGCTGAGGAAGAACTAACAAAGCTGGAGAAAAAATGTATCCGCCCCCAATTCACTCCTTGGAGCATGGCGGCAAGTGCACCTGCAGCAACTAATTACTGCCAACAACAGCTAACAAACAACAAGGTTAGCACAAGAAGCCTGGAATTAACCAGAATCTGAGGCCAACGTAATTAAACTCTAATCCTACCCTAACCAATCACAGGATGTTCCAAGAGTAGACAAACAACGCACACAAACAAAAAAAAAAAACAAAAATACCACCAAAATACAAGTACAAACGACACCTACCTCATGAAGGTATGAAGTGAAGCTTTCTCTGGAGTGCTTTTAGTAGATGCAAAGCAGTAATGTGTGCCAAGAAATTCAGAACTTGCATGTGGGAAAGAGAGAAATGCAAAATCTCAGTTGATCTAAGATGGATATTGCAGTTCGGTACAATGCACTGGAATACAAAGACAAAATGAATTGCCAATGTAGCTAAAGCCAATTTTGCAGCAAATGGTTTGCATGACTTAACTAGGAAGGCAGATGAATCAAACCTGTAGGTCACCAAAATTCTTTGAGTTTTTCCTATCATAAGTCCACAAACTGACGATGGTAAAAGAGGAATGGCAACAGTGAGTCAATATCACCACAATGTGTTCTTTTTACCACCTCCTTGCAGGCACAATGATTCAGAGTACTTTAAAATCAAGGGGACAAGTGCACGTCACCTGACTCAGCATCACTGCGAGACACAGCACGTGTCCTCGTTAGTATAGTGGATAGTATCTCCGCCTGTTACGTGGAAGACCGGGGTTCGATTCCCTGACGAGGAGACCCTCTTTTAGCGCAAGGCGGAGCAACCAGTGACCGGCCATGAAAGAATGTGGCACTTTTTCTTTTACCTGAAACAAGACATCGCTATGTTGCATGAAAATCTTTGGATGAAGCACCTGTGAGTGCAAGCTCTCCCCACTGGTGGCATAAGGTCTCATCACAAATCACATTAGAGAGGCAAGTTAATCCTCTAAGCTGCAAGAGACCCCACTGCATTTCCATGCCAACACATTGTAACGACGAAGCAGCCATTTGTAACTCAATTCCTGGGACTATTTCAGGATCAGTTAGGACTGCTAAAGTTTGGCAGCACAAAGTTGCAAATGGCATGAGAAGCATATTTAAAACTGGCTAGCAGGAAGAGAGCACACTCTCTCTTTCCACACGCCCAACAAGACACTCACGCTGCAAGCAGGAGTCGAACCTGCGCGGGGAAACCCCATTGGATTTCAAGTCCAACGCCTTAACCTCTCGGCCATCGCAGCTCGGCGGAGCGAGAGTAACATAGAGATCAATTCCTTGGACTTCCTCAAGCTCAATGATGAGTGCACAAGTGTCATTGCTTCTGAGTTGCAAATGGCTTGAGAAGAAAATTCAAATAAATGAATCTCCATAAGTCTACTCACTATTAACTTCAAGCTGGTACCAATTCCAGGTGATCAGGTATTCAAAAGCGTGTCATCAAAAGTGAATCAAAAAGAATCAAAAGTGAAAAGTGTCCGACGTGGTCCATTATTCTGTGTTGGCTCCACGACACTGCAGTTTGATCTGGGAGCAAACATGCTCCAAAGAGGCAGCTTGATGTCTCAGTAGAGGTGTCAATACAGACGCCATCAAGGTATTGACTGAACGGTCAGTGGAGAGAATTGAATTGGATGCAACACAACTTGCTGTGCACACGCGAATTTACAAAAGAAAAAGCACAGCTTGAATCAACTAGGGATGACCTGTAAGAGTCATGTGCCAATACTATTTTCAGGTAGGGGGTGTGCTCAGCATGCGAGTGAATAAGGAAAGAGCGTTTGAGCATCTTTTGGGGGCTCGTCAATCTTTTCAAAAAGCTTTTGCTGCCCCGTGTGAGGGTCGAACTCACGACCTTCAGATTATGAGACTGACGCGCTACCTACTGCGCTAACGAGGATAGGAAAGAAGAAGCGAGGCTGAGGAAGAACTAACAAAGCTGGAGAAAAAATGTATCCGCCCCCAATTCACTCCTTGGAGCATGGCGGCAAGTGCACCTGCAGCAACTAATTACTGCCAACAACAGCTAACAAACAACAAGGTTAGCACAAGAAGCCTGGAATTAACCAGAATCTGAGGCCAACGTAATTAAACTCTAATCCTACCCTAACCAATCACAGGATGTTCCAAGAGTAGACAAACAACGCACACAAACAAAAAAAAAAACAAAAATACCACCAAAATACAAGTACAAACGACACCTACCTCATGAAGGTATGAAGTGAAGCTTTCTCTGGAGTGCTTTTAGTAGATGCAAAGCAGTAATGTGTGCCAAGAAATTCAGAACTTGCATGTGGGAAAGAGAGAAATGCAAAATCTCAGTTGATCTAAGATGGATATTGCAGTTCGGTACAATGCACTGGAATACGAAGACAAAATGAATTGCCAATGTAGCTAAAGCCAATTTTGCAGCAAATGGTTTGCATGACTTAACTAGGAAGGCAGATGAATCAAACTTGTAGGTCACCAAGATTCTTTGAGTTTTTCCTATCATAAGTCCACAAACTGACGATGGTAAAAGAGGAGTGGCAACAGTGAGTCAATATCACCACAATGTGTTCTTTTTACCACCTCCTTGCAGGCACAATGATTCAGAGTACTTTAAAATCAAGGGGACAAGTGCACGTCACCTGACTCAGCATCACTGCGAGACACAGCACGTGTCCTCGTTAGTATAGTGGATAGTATCTCCGCCTGTCACGCGGAAGACCGGGGTTCGATTCCCCGACGGGGAGACCCTCTTTTAGCGCAAGGCGGAGCAACCAGTGACCGGCCATGAAAGAATGTGGCACTTTTTCTTTTACCTGAAACAAGACATCGCTATGTTGCATGAAGATCTTTGGATGAAGCACCTGTGAGTGCAAGCTCTCCCCACTGGTGGCATAAGGTCTCATCACAAATCACATTAGAGAGGCAAGTTAATCCTCTACGCTGCAAGAGACCCCACTGCATTTCCATGCCAACACATTGTAACGACAAAGCAGCCATTTGTAACTCAATTCCTGGGACTATTTCAGGATCAGTTAGGACTGCTAAAGTTTGGCAGCACAAAGTTGCAAATGGCATGAGAAGCATATTTAAAACTGGCTAGCAGGAAGAGAGCACACTCTCTCTTTCCACACGCCCAACAAGACACTCACGCTGCAAGCAGGAGTCGAACCTGCGCGGGGAAACCCCATTGGATTTCAAGTCCAACGCCTTAACCTCTCGGCCATCGCAGCTCGGCGGAGCGAGAGTAACATAGAGATCAATTCCTTGGACTTCCTCAAGCTCAATGATGAGTGCACAAGTGTCATTGCTTCTGAGTTGCAAATGGCTTGAGAAGAAAATTCAAATAAATGAATCTCCATAAGTCTACTCACTATTAACTTCAAGCTGGTACCAATTCCAGGTGATCAGGTATTCAAAAGCGTGTCATCAAAAGTGAATCAAAAAGAATCAAAAGTGAAAAGTGTCCGACGTGGTCCATTATTCTGTGTTGGCTCCACGACACTGCAGTTTGATCTGGGAGCAAACATGCTCCAAAGAGGCAGCTTGATGTCTCAGTAGAGGTGTCAATACAGACGCCATCAAGGTATTGACTGAACGGTCAGTGGAGAGAATTGAATTGGATGCAACACAACTTGCTGTGCACACGCGAATTTACAAAAGAAAAAGCACAGCTTGAATCAACTAGGGATGACCTGTAAGAGTCATGTGCCAATACTATTTTCAGGGTAGGGGGTGTGCTCAGCATGCGAGTGAATAAGGAAAGAGCGTTTGAGCATCTTTTGGGGGCTCGTCAATCTTTTCAAAAAGCTTCTGCTGCCCCGTGTGAGGGTCGAACTCACGACCTTCAGATTATGAGACTGACGCGCTACCTACTGCGCTAACGAGGCTAGGAAAGAAGAAGCGAGGCTGAGGAAGAACTAACAAAGCTGGAGAAAAAATGTATCCGCCCCCAATTCACTCCTTGGAGCATGGCGGCAAGTGCACCTGCAGCAACTAATTACTGCCAACAACAGCTAACAAACAACAAGGTTAGCACAAGAAGCCTGGAATTAACCAGAATCTGAGGCCAACGTAATTAAACTCTAATCCTACCCTAACCAATCACAGGATGTTCCAAGAGTAGACAAACAACGCACACAAACAAAAAAAAAAACAAAAATACCACCAAAATACAAGTACAAACGACACCTACCTCATGAAGGTATGAAGTGAAGCTTTCTCTGGAGTGCTTTTAGTAGATGCAAAGCAGTAATGTGTGCCAAGAAATTCAGAACTTGCATGTGGGAAAGAGAGAAATGCAAAATCTCAGTTGATCTAAGATGGATATTGCAGTTCGGTACAATGCACTGGAATACGAAGACAAAATGAATTGCCAATGTAGCTAAAGCCAATTTTGCAGCAAATGGTTTGCATGACTTAACTAGGAAGGCAGATGAATCAAACTTGTAGGTCACCAAGATTCTTTGAGTTTTTCCTATCATAAGTCCACAAACTGACGATGGTAAAAGAGGAGTGGCAACAGTGAGTCAATATCACCACAATGTGTTCTTTTTACCACCTCCTTGCAGGCACAATGATTCAGAGTACTTTAAAATCAAGGGGACAAGTGCACGTCACCTGACTCAGCATCACTGCGAGACACAGCACGTGTCCTCGTTAGTATAGTGGATAGTATCTCCGCCTGTCACGCGGAAGACCGGGGTTCGATTCCCCGACGGGGAGACCCTCTTTTAGCGCAAGGCGGAGCAACCAGTGACCGGCCATGAAAGAATGTGGCACTTTTTCTTTTACCTGAAACAAGACATCACTATGTTGCATGAAGATCTTTGGATGAAGCACCTGTGAGTGCAAGCTCTCCCCACTGGTGGCATAAGGTCTCATCACAAATCACATTAGAGAGGCAAGTTAATCCTCTAAGCTGCAAGAGACCCCACTGCATTTCCATGCCAACACATTGTAACGACGAAGCAGCCATTTGTAACTCAATTCCTGGGACTATTTCAGGATCAGTTAGGACTGCTAAAGTTTGGCAGCACAAAGTTGCAAATGGCATGAGAAGCATATTTAAAACTGGCTAGCAGGAAGAGAGCACACTCTCTCTTTCCACACGCCCAACAAGACACTCACGCTGCAAGCAGGAGTCGAACCTGCACGGGGAAACCCCATTGGATTTCAAGTCCAACGCCTTAACCTCTCGGCCATCGCAGCTCGGCGGAGCGAGAGTAACATAGAGATCAATTCCTTGGACTTCCTCAAGCTCAATGATGAGTGCACAAGTGTCATTGCTTCTGAGTTGCAAATGGCTTGAGAAGAAAATTCAAATAAATGAATCTCCATAAGTCTACTCACTATTAACTTCAAGCTGGTACCAATTCCAGGTGATCAGGTATTCAAAAGCGTGTCATCAAAAGTGAATCAAAAAGAATCAAAAGTGAAAAGTGTCCGACGTGGTCCATTATTCTGTGTTGGCACCACGACACTGCAATTTGATCTGGGAGCGAACATGCTCCAAAGAGGCAGCTTGATGTCTCAGTAGAGGTGTCAATACAGACGCCATCAAGGTATTGACTGAACGGTCAGTGGAGAGAATTGAATTGGATGCAACACAACTTGCTGTGTACACGCGAATTTACAAAAGAAAAAGCACAGCTTGAATCAACTAGGGATGACCTGTAAGAGTCATGTGCCAATACTATTTTCAGGTAGGGGGTGTGCTCAGCATGCGAGTGAATAAGGAAAGAGCGTTTGAGCATCTTTTGGGGGCTCGTCAATCTTTTCAAAAAGCTTTTGCTGCCCCGTGTGAGGGTCGAACTCACGACCTTCAGATTATGAGACTGACGCGCTACCTACTGCGCTAACGAGGCTAGGAAAGAAGAAGCGAGGCTGAGGAAGAACTAACAAAGCTGGAGAAAAAATGTATCCGCCCCCAATTCACTCCTTGGAGCATGGCGGCAAGTGCACCTGCAGCAACTAATTACTGCCAACAACAGCTAACAAACAACAAGGTTAGCACAAGAAGCCTGGAAATAACCAGAATCTGAGGCCAACGTAATTAAACTCTAATCCTACCCTAACCAATCACAGGATGTTCCAAGAGTAGACAAACAACGCACACAAACAAAAAAAAAAACAAAAATACCACCAAAATACAAGTACAAACGACACCTACCTCATGAAGGTATGAAGTGAAGCTTTCTCTGGAGTGCTTTTAGTAGATGCAAAGCAGTAATGTGTGCCAAGAAATTCAGAACTTGCATGTGGGAAAGAGAGAAATGCAAAATCTCAGTTGATCTAAGATGGATATTGCAGTTCGGTACAATGCACTGGAATACGAAGACAAAATGAATTGCCAATGTAGCTAAAGCCAATTTTGCAGCAAATGGTTTGCATGACTTAACTAGGAAGGCAGATGAATCAAACTTGTAGGTCACCAAGATTCTTTGAGTTTTTCCTATCATAAGTCCACAAACTGACGATGGTAAAAGAGGAGTGGCAACAGTGAGTCAATATCACCACAATGTGTTCTTTTTACCACCTCCTTGCAGGCACAATGATTCAGAGTACTTTAAAATCAAGGGGACAAGTGCACGTCACCTGACTCAGCATCACTGCGAGACACAGCACGTGTCCTCGTTAGTATAGTGGATAGTATCTCCGCCTGTCACGCGGAAGACCGGGGTTCGATTCCCCGACGGGGAGACCCTCTTTTAGCGCAAGGCGGAGCAACCAGTGACCGGCCATGAAAGAATGTGGCACTTTTTCTTTTACCTGAAACAAGACATCACTATGTTGCATGAAGATCTTTGGATGAAGCACCTGTGAGTGCAAGCTCTCCCCACTGGTGGCATAAGGTCTCATCACAAATCACATTAGAGAGGCAAGTTAATCCTCTAAGCTGCAAGAGACCCCACTGCATTTCCATGCCAACACATTGTAACGACGAAGCAGCCATTTGTAACTCAATTCCTGGGACTATTTCAGGATCAGTTAGGACTGCTAAAGTTTGGCAGCACAAAGTTGCAAATGGCATGAGAAGCATATTTAAAACTGGCTAGCAGGAAGAGAGCACACTCTCTCTTTCCACACGCCCAACAAGACACTCACGCTGCAAGCAGGAGTCGAACCTGCACGGGGAAACCCCATTGGATTTCAAGTCCAACGCCTTAACCTCTCGGCCATCGCAGCTCGGCGGAGCGAGAGTAACATAGAGATCAATTCCTTGGACTTCCTCAAGCTCAATGATGAGTGCACAAGTGTCATTGCTTCTGAGTTGCAAATGGCTTGAGAAGAAAATTCAAATAAATGAATCTCCATAAGTCTACTCACTATTAACTTCAAGCTGGTACCAATTCCAGGTGATCAGGTATTCAAAAGCGTGTCATCAAAAGTGAATCAAAAAGAATCAAAAGTGAAAAGTGTCCGACGTGGTCCATTATTCTGTGTTGGCACCACGACACTGCAGTTTGATCTGGGAGCGAACATGCTCCAAAGAGGCAGCTTGATGTCTCAGTAGAGGTGTCAATACAGACGCCATCAAGGTATTGACTGAACGGTCAGTGGAGAGAATTGAATTGGATGCAACACAACTTGCTGTGCACACGCGAATTTACAAAAGAAAAAGCACAGCTTGAATCAACTAGGGATGACCTGTAAGAGTCATGTGCCAATACTATTTTCAGGTAGGGGGTGTGCTCAGCATGCGAGTGAATAAGGAAAGAGCGTTTGAGCATCTTTTGGGGGCTCGTCAATCTTTTCAAAAAGCTTCTGCTGCCCCGTGTGAGGGTCGAACTCACGACCTTCAGATTATGAGACTGACGCGCTACCTACTGCGCTAACGAGGCTAGGAAAGAAGAAGCGAGGCTGAGGAAGAACTAACAAAGCTGGAGAAAAAATGTATCCGCCCCCAATTCACTCCTTGGAGCATGGCGGCAAGTGCACCTGCAGCAACTAATTACTGCCAACAACAGCTAACAAACAACAAGGTTAGCACAAGAAGCCTGGAATTAACCAGAATCTGAGGCCAACGTAATTAAACTCTAATCCTACCCTAACCAATCACAGGATGTTCCAAGAGTAGACAAACAACGCACACAAACAAAAAAAAAAACAAAAATACCACCAAAATACAAGTACAAACGACAGCTACCTCATGAAGGTATGAAGTGAAGCTTTCTCTGGAGTGCTTTTAGTAGATGCAAAGCAGTAATGTGTGCCAAGAAATTCAGAACTTGCATGTGGGAAAGAGAGAAATGCAAAATCTCAGTTGATCTAAGATGGATATTGCAGTTCGGTACAATGCACTGGAATACAAAGACAAAATGAATTGCCAATGTAGCTAAAGCCAATTTTGCAGCAAATGGTTTGCATGACTTAACTAGGAAGGCAGATGAATCAAACCTGTAGGTCACCAAGATTCTTTGAGTTTTTCCTATCATAAGTCCACAAACTGACGATGGTAAAAGAGGAATGGCAACAGTGAGTCAATATCACCACAATGTGTTCTTTTTACCACCTCCTTGCAGGCACAATGATTCAGAGTACTTTAAAATCAAGGGGACAAGTGCACGTCACCTGACTCAGCATCACTGCAAGACACAGCACGTGTCCTCGTTAGTATAGTGGATAGTATCTCCGCCTGTCACGCGGAAGACCGGGGTTCGATTCCCAGACGGGGAGACCCTCTTTTAGCGCAAGGCGGAGCAACCAGTGACCAGCCATGAAAGAATGTGGCACTTTTTCTTTTACCTGAAACAAGACATCGCTATGTTGCATGAAGCTCTTTGGATGAAGCACCTGTGAGTGCAAGCTCTCCCCACTGGTGGCATAAGGTCTCATCACAAATCACATTAGAGAGGCAAGTTAATCCTCTACGCTGCAAGAGACCCCACTGCATTTCCATGCCAACACATTGTAACGACAAAGCAGCCATTTGTAACTCAATTCCTGGGACTATTTCAGGATCAGTTAGGACTGCTAAAGTTTGGCAGCACAAAGTTGCAAATGGCATGAGAAGCATATTTAAAACTGGCTAGCAGGAAGAGAGCACACTCTCTCTTTCCACACTCCCAACAAGACACTCACGCTGCAAGCAGGAGTCGAACCTGCGCGGGGAAACCCCATTGGATTTCAAGTCCAACGCCTTAACCTCTAGGCCATCGCAGTTCGGAGGAGCGAGAGTAACATAGAGATCAATTCCTTGGACTTCCTCAAGCTCAATGATGAGTGCACAAGTGTCATTGCTTCTGAGTTGCAAATGGCTTGAGTAGAAAATTCAAATAAATGAATCTCCATAAGTCTACTCACTATTAACTTCAAGCTGGTACCAATTCCAGGTGATCAGGTATTCAAAAGCGTGTCATCAAAAGTGAATCAAAAAGAATCAAAAGTGAAAAGTGTCCGACGTGGTCCATTATTCTGTGTTGGCTCCACGACACTGCAGTTTGATCTGGGAGCAAACATGCTCCAAAGAGGCAGCTTGATGTCTCAGTAGAGGTGTCAATACAGACGCCATCAAGGTATTGACTGAACGGTCAGTGGAGAGAATTGAATTGGATGCAACACAACTTGCTGTGCACACGCGAATTTACAAAAGAAAAAGCACAGCTTGAATCAACTAGGGATGACCTGTAAGAGTCATGTGCCAATACTATTTTCAGGTAGGGGGTGTGCTCAGCATGCGAGTGAATAAGGAAAGAGCGTTTGAGCATCTTTTGGGGGCTCGTCAATCTTTTCAAAAAGCTTCTGCTGCCCCGTGTGAGGGTCGAACTCACGACCTTCAGATTATGAGACTGACGCGCTACCTACTGCGCTAACGAGGCTAGGAAAGAAGAAGCGAGGCTGAGGAAGAACTAACAAAGCTGGAGAAAAAATGTATCCGCCCCCAATTCACTCCTTGGAGCATGGCGGCAAGTGCACCTGCAGCAACTAATTACTGCCAACAACAGCTAACAAACAACAAGGTTAGCACAAGAAGCCTGGAATTAACCAGAATCTGAGGCCAACGTAATTAAACTCTAATCCTACCCTAACCAATCACAGGATGTTCCAAGAGTAGACAAACAACGCACACAAACAAAAAAAAAAACAAAAATACCACCAAAATACAAGTACAAACGACACCTACCTCATGAAGGTATGAAGTGAAGCTTTCTCTGGAGTGCTTTTAGTAGATGCAAAGCAGTAATGTGTGCCAAGAAATTCAGAACTTGCATGTGGGAAAGAGAGAAATGCAAAATCTCAGTTGATCTAAGATGGATATTGCAGTTCGCTACAATGCACTGGAATACGAAGACAAAATGAATTGCCAATGTAGCTAAAGCCAATTTTGCAGCAAATGGTTTGCATGACTTAACTAGGAAGGCAGATGAATCAAACCTGTAGGTCACCAAGATTCTTTGAGTTTTTCCAATCATAAGTCCACAAACTGACGATGGTAAAAGAGGAGTGGCAACAGTGAGTCAATATCACCACAATGTGTTCTTTTTACCACCTCCTTGCAGGCACAATGATTCAGAGTACTTTAAAATCAAGGGGACAAGTGCACGTCACCTGACTCAGCATCACTGCGAGACACAGCACGTGTCCTCGTTAGTATAGTGGATAGTATCTCCGCCTGTTACGTGGAAGACCGGGGTTCGATTCCCCGACGAGGAGACCCTCTTTTAGCGCAAGGCGGAGCAACCAGTGACCGGCCATGAAAGAATGTGGCACTTTTTCTTTTACCTGAAACAAGACATCGCTATGTTGCATGAAAATCTTTGGATGAAGCACCTGTGAGTGCAAGCTCTCCCCACTGGTGGCATAAGGTCTCATCACAAATCACATTAGAGAGGCAAGTTAATCCTCTAAGCTGCAAGAGACCCCACTGCATTTCCATGCCAACACATTGTAACGACGAAGCAGCCATTTGTAACTCAATTCCTGGGACTATTTCAGGATCAGTTAGGACTGCTAAAGTTTGGCAGCACAAAGTTGCAAATGGCATGAGAAGCATATTTAAAACTGGCTAGCAGGAAGAGAGCACACTCTCTCTTTCCACACGCCCAACAAGACACTCACGCTGCAAGCAGGAGTCGAACCTGCGCGGGGAAACCCCATTGGATTTCAAGTCCAACGCCTTAACCTCTCGGCCATCGCAGCTCGGCGGAGCGAGAGTAACATAGAGATCAATTCCTTGGACTTCCTCAAGCTCAATGATGAGTGCACAAGTGTCATTGCTTCTGAGTTGCAAATGGCTTGAGAAGAAAATTCAAATAAATGAATCTCCATAAGTCTACTCACTATTAACTTCAAGCTGGTACCAATTCCAGGTGATCAGGTATTCAAAAGCGTGTCATCAAAAGTGAATCAAAAAGAATCAAAAGTGAAAAGTGTCCGACGTGGTCCATTATTCTGTGTTGGCTCCACGACACTGCAGTTTGATCTGGGAGCAAACATGCTCCAAAGAGGCAGCTTGATGTCTCAGTAGAGGTGTCAATACAGACGCCATCAAGGTATTGACTGAACGGTCAGTGGAGAGAATTGAATTGGATGCAACACAACTTGCTGTGCACACGCGAATTTACAAAAGAAAAAGCACAGCTTGAATCAACTAGGGATGACCTGTAAGAGTCATGTGCCAATACTATTTTCAGGGTAGGGGGTGTGCTCAGCATGCGAGTGAATAAGGAAAGAGCGTTTGAGCATCTTTTGGGGGCTCGTCAATCTTTTCAAAAAGCTTCTGCTGCCCCGTGTGAGGGTCGAACTCACGACCTTCAGATTATGAGACTGACGCGCTACCTACTGCGCTAACGAGGCTAGGAAAGAAGAAGCGAGGCTGAGGAAGAACTAACAAAGCTGGAGAAAAAATGTATCCGCCCCCAATTCACTCCTTGGAGCATGGCGGCAAGTGCACCTGCAGCAACTAATTACTGCCAACAACAGCTAACAAACAACAAGGTTAGCACAAGAAGCCTGGAATTAACCAGAATCTGAGGCCAACGTAATTAAACTCTAATCCTACCCTAACCAATCACAGGATGTTCCAAGAGTAGACAAACAACGCACACAAACAAAAAAAAAAAAAAAAATACCACCAAAATACAAGTACAAACGACACCTACCTCATGAAGGTATGAAGTGAAGCTTTCTCTGGAGTGCTTTTAGTAGATGCAAAGCAGTAATGTGTGCCAAGAAATTCAGAACTTGCATGTGGGAAAGAGAGAAATGCAAAATCTCAGTTGATCTAAGATGGATATTGCAGTTCGGTACAATGCACTGGAATACAAAGACAAAATGAATTGCCAATGTAGCTAAAGCCAATTTTGCAGCAAATGGTTTGCATGACTTAACTAGGAAGGCAGATGAATCAAACCTGTAGGTCACCAAGATTCTTTGAGTTTTTCCTATCATAAGTCCACAAACTGACGATGGTAAAAGAGGAATGGCAACAGTGAGTCAATATCACCACAATGTGTTCTTTTTACCACCTCCTTGCAGGCACAATGATTCAGAGTACTTTAAAATCAAGGGGACAAGTGCACGTCACCTGACTCAGCATCACTGCAAGACACAGCACGTGTCCTCGTTAGTATAGTGGATAGTATCTCCGCCTGTCACGCGGAAGACCGGGGTTCGATTCCCAGACGGGGAGACCCTCTTTTAGCGCAAGGCGGAGCAACCAGTGACCAGCCATGAAAGAATGTGGCACTTTTTCTTTTACCTGAAACAAGACATCGCTATGTTGCATGAAGATCTTTGGATGAAGCACCTGTGAGTGCAAGCTCTCCCCACTGGTGGCATAAGGTCTCATCACAAATCACATTAGAGAGGCAAGTTAATCCTCTACGCTGCAAGAGACCCCACTGCATTTCCATGCCAACACATTGTAACGACAAAGCAGCCATTTGTAACTCAATTCCTGGGACTATTTCAGGATCAGTTAGGACTGCTAAAGTTTGGCAGCACAAAGTTGCAAATGGCATGAGAAGCATATTTAAAACTGGCTAGCAGGAAGAGAGCACACTCTCTCTTTCCACACTCCCAACAAGACACTCACGCTGCAAGCAGGAGTCGAACCTGCGCGGGGAAACCCCATTGGATTTCAAGTCCAACGCCTTAACCTCTAGGCCATCGCAGTTCGGAGGAGCGAGAGTAACATAGAGATCAATTCCTTGGACTTCCTCAAGCTCAATGATGAGTGCACAAGTGTCATTGCTTCTGAGTTGCAAATGGCTTGAGTAGAAAATTCAAATAAATGAATCTCCATAAGTCTACTCACTATTAACTTCAAGCTGGTACCAATTCCAGGTGATCAGGTATTCAAAAGCGTGTCATCAAAAGTGAATCAAAAAGAATCAAAAGTGAAAAGTGTCCGACGTGGTCCATTATTCTGTGTTGGCACCACGACACTGCAATTTGATCTGGGAGCGAACATGCTCCAAAGAGGCAGCTTGATGTCTCAGTAGAGGTGTCAATACAGACGCCATCAAGGTATTGACTGAACGGTCAGTGGAGAGAATTGAATTGGATGCAACACAACTTGCTGTGTACACGCGAATTTACAAAAGAAAAAGCACAGCTTGAATCAACTAGGGATGACCTGTAAGAGTCATGTGCCAATACTATTTTCAGGTAGGGGGTGTGCTCAGCATGCGAGTGAATAAGGAAAGAGCGTTTGAGCATCTTTTGGGGGCTCGTCAATCTTTTCAAAAAGCTTTTGCTGCCCCGTGTGAGGGTCGAACTCACGACCTTCAGATTATGAGACTGACGCGCTACCTACTGCGCTAACGAGGCTAGGAAAGAAGAAGCGAGGCTGAGGAAGAACTAACAAAGCTGGAGAAAAAATGTATCCGCCCCCAATTCACTCCTTGGAGCATGGCGGCAAGTGCACCTGCAGCAACTAATTACTGCCAACAACAGCTAACAAACAACAAGGTTAGCACAAGAAGCCTGGAATTAACCAGAATCTGAGGCCAACGTAATTAAACTCTAATCCTACCCTAACCAATCACAGGATGTTCCAAGAGTAGACAAACAACGCACACAAACAAAAAAAAAAACAAAAATACCACCAAAATACAAGTACAAACGACACCTACCTCATGAAGGTATGAAGTGAAGCTTTCTCTGGAGTGCTTTTAGTAGATGCAAAGCAGTAATGTGTGCCAAGAAATTCAGAACTTGCATGTGGGAAAGAGAGAAATGCAAAATCTCAGTTGATCTAAGATGGATATTGCAGTTCGGTACAATGCACTGGAATACGAAGACAAAATGAATTGCCAATGTAGCTAAAGCCAATTTTGCAGCAAATGGTTTGCATGACTTAACTAGGAAGGCAGATGAATCAAACTTGTAGGTCACCAAGATTCTTTGAGTTTTTCCTATCATAAGTCCACAAACTGACGATGGTAAAAGAGGAGTGGCAACAGTGAGTCAATATCACCACAATGTGTTCTTTTTACCACCTCCTTGCAGGCACAATGATTCAGAGTACTTTAAAATCAAGGGGACAAGTGCACGTCACCTGACTCAGCATCACTGCGAGACACAGCACGTGTCCTCGTTAGTATAGTGGATAGTATCTCCGCCTGTCACGCGGAAGACCGGGGTTCGATTCCCCGACGGGGAGACCCTCTTTTAGCGCAAGGCGGAGCAACCAGTGACCGGCCATGAAAGAATGTGGCACTTTTTCTTTTACCTGAAACAAGACATCACTATGTTGCATGAAGATCTTTGGATGAAGCACCTGTGAGTGCAAGCTCTCCCCACTGGTGGCATAAGGTCTCATCACAAATCACATTAGAGAGGCAAGTTAATCCTCTAAGCTGCAAGAGACCCCACTGCATTTCCATGCCAACACATTGTAACGACGAAGCAGCCATTTGTAACTCAATTCCTGGGACTATTTCAGGATCAGTTAGGACTGCTAAAGTTTGGCAGCACAAAGTTGCAAATGGCATGAGAAGCATATTTAAAACTGGCTAGCAGGAAGAGAGCACACTCTCTCTTTCCACACGCCCAACAAGACACTCACGCTGCAAGCAGGAGTCGAACCTGCGCGGGGAAACCCCATTGGATTTCAAGTCCAACGCCTTAACCTCTCGGCCATCGCAGCTCGGCGGAGCGAGAGTAACATAGAGATCAATTCCTTGGACTTCCTCAAGCTCAATGATGAGTGCACAAGTGTCATTGCTTCTGAGTTGCAAATGGCTTGAGAAGAAAATTCAAATAAATGAATCTCCATAAGTCTACTCACTATTAACTTCAAGCTGGTACCAATTCCAGGTGATCAGGTATTCAAAAGCGTGTCATCAAAAGTGAATCAAAAAGAATCAAAAGTGAAAAGTGTCCGACGTGGTCCATTATTCTGTGTTGGCACCACGACACTGCAGTTTGATCTGGGAGCGAACATGCTCCAAAGAGGCAGCTTGATGTCTCAGTAGAGGTGTCAATACAGACGCCATCAAGGTATTGACTGAACGGTCAGTGGAGAGAATTGAATTGGATGCAACACAACTTGCTGTGTACACGCGAATTTACAAAAGAAAAAGCACAGCTTGAATCAACTAGGGATGACCTGTAAGAGTCATGTGCCAATACTATTTTCAGGTAGGGGGTGTGCTCAGCATGCGAGTGAATAAGGAAAGAGCGTTTGAGCATCTTTTGGGGGCTCGTCAATCTTTTCAAAAAGCTTCTGCTGCCCCATGTGAGGGTCGAACTCACGACCTTCAGATTATGAGACTGACGCGCTACCTACTGCGCTAACGAGGCTAGGAAAGAAGAAGCGAGGCTGAGGAAGAACTAACAAAGCTGGAGAAAAAATGTATCCGCCCCCAATTCACTCCTTGGAGCATGGCGGCAAGTGCACCTGCAGCAACTAATTACTGCCAACAACAGCTAACAAACAACAAGCTTAGCACAAGAAGCCTGGAATTAACCAGAATCTGAGGCCAACGTAATTAAACTCTAATCCTACCCTAACCAATCACAGGATGTTCCAAGAGTAGACAAACAACGCACACAAACAAAAAAAAACAAAAATACCACCAAAATACAAGTACAAACGACAGCTACCTCATGAAGGTATGAAGTGAAGCTTTCTCTGGAGTGCTTTTAGTAGATGCAAAGCAGTAATGTGTGCCAAGAAATTCAGAACTTGCATGTGGGAAAGAGAGAAATGCAAAATCTCAGTTGATCTAAGATGGATATTGCAGTTCGGTACAATGCACTGGAATACGAAGACAAAATGAATTGCCAATGTAGCTAAAGCCAATTTTGCAGCAAATGGTTCGCATGACTTAACTAGGAAGGCAGATGAATCAAACCTGTAGGTCACCAAGATTCTTTGAGTTTTTCCTATCATAAGTCCACAAACTGACGATGGTAAAAGAGGAGTGGCAACAGTGAGTCAATATCACCACAATGTGTTCTTTTTACCACCTCCTTGCAGGCACAATGATTCAGAGTACTTTAAAATCAAGGGGACAAGTGCACGTCACCTGACTCAGCATCACTGCGAGACACAGCACGTGTCCTCGTTAGTATAGTGGATAGTATCTCCGCCTGTCACGCGGAAGACCGGGGTTCGATTCCCCGACGGGGAGACCCTCTTTTAGCGCAAGGCGGAGCAACCAGTGACCGGCCATGAAAGAATGTGGCACTTTTTCTTTTACCTGAAACAAGACATCGCTATGTTGCATGAAGATCTTTGGATGAAGCACCTGTGAGTGCGAGCTCTCCCCACTGGTGGCATAAGGTCTCATCACAAATCACATTAGAGAGGCAAGTTAATCCTCTACGCTGCAAGAGACCCCACTGCATTTCCATGCCAACACATTGTAACGACGAAGCAGCCATTTGTAACTCAATTCCTGGGACTATTTCAGGATCAGTTAGGACTGCTAAAGTTTGGCAGCACAAAGTTGCAAATGGCATGAGAAGCATATTTAAAACTGGCTAGCAGGAAGAGAGCACACTCTCTCTTTCCACACGCCCAACAAGACACTCACGCTGCAAGCAGGAGTCGAACCTGCG
The DNA here is from genome assembly GCF_052324685.1 of Brachyhypopomus gauderio. NCBI lineage: Eukaryota > Metazoa > Chordata > Actinopteri > Gymnotiformes > Hypopomidae > Brachyhypopomus > Brachyhypopomus gauderio. The sequence continues at coordinate 193,461 of NW_027506978.1, read as the reverse complement.
CGGGGAAACCCCATTGGATTTCAAGTCCAACGCCTTAACCTCTCGGCCATCGCAGCTCGGCGGAGCGAGAGTAACATAGAGATCAATTCCTTGGACTTCCTCAAGCTCAATGATGAGTGCACAAGTGTCATTGCTTCTGAGTTGCAAATGGCTTGAGAAGAAAATTCAAATAAATGAATCTCCATAAGTCTACTCACTATTAACTTCAAGCTGGTACCAATTCCAAGTGATCAGGTATTCAAAAGCGTGTCATCAAAAGTGAATCAAAAAGAATCAAAAGTGAAAAGTGTCCGACGTGGTCCATTATTCTGTGTTGGCACCACGACACTGCAGTTTGATCTGGGAGCAAACATGCTCCAAAGAGGCAGCTTGATGTCTCAGTAGAGGTGTCAATACAGACGCCATCAAGGTATTGACTGAACGGTCAGTGGAGAGAATTGAATTGGATGCAACACAACTTGCTGTGCACACGCGAATTTACAAAAGAAAAAGCACAGCTTGAATCAACTAGGGATGACCTGTAAGAGTCATGTGCCAATACTATTTTCAGGTAGGGGGTGTGCTCAGCATGCGAGTGAATAAGGAAAGAGCGTTTGAGCATCTTTTGGGGGCTCGTCAATCTTTTCAAAAAGCTTCTGCTGCCCCGTGTGAGGGTCGAACTCACGACCTTCAGATTATGAGACTGACGCGCTACCTACTGCGCTAACGAGGCTAGGAAAGAAGAAGCGAGGCTGAGGAAGAACTAACAAAGCTGGAGAAAAAATGTATCCGCCCCCAATTCACTCCTTGGAGCATGGCGGCAAGTGCACCTGCAGCAACTAATTACTGCCAACAACAGCTAACAAACAACAAGCTTAGCACAAGAAGCCTGGAATTAACCAGAATCTGAGGCCAACGTAATTAAACTCTAATCCTACCCTAACCAATCACAGGATGTTCCAAGAGTAGACAAACAACGCACACAAACAAAAAAAAACAAAAATACCACCAAAATACAAGTACAAACGACAGCTACCTCATGAAGGTATGAAGTGAAGCTTTCTCTGGAGTGCTTTTAGTAGATGCAAAGCAGTAATGTGTGCCAAGAAATTCAGAACTTGCATGTGGGAAAGAGAGAAATGCAAAATCTCAGTTGATCTAAGATGGATATTGCAGTTCGGTACAATGCACTGGAATACGAAGACAAAATGAATTGCCAATGTAGCTAAAGCCAATTTTGCAGCAAATGGTTCGCATGACTTAACTAGGAAGGCAGATGAATCAAACCTGTAGGTCACCAAGATTCTTTGAGTTTTTCCTATCATAAGTCCACAAACTGACGATGGTAAAAGAGGAGTGGCAACAGTGAGTCAATATCACCACAATGTGTTCTTTTTACCACCTCCTTGCAGGCACAATGATTCAGAGTACTTTAAAATCAAGGGGACAAGTGCACGTCACCTGACTCAGCATCACTGCGAGACACAGCACGTGTCCTCGTTAGTATAGTGGATAGTATCTCCGCCTGTCACGCGGAAGACCGGGGTTCGATTCCCCGACGGGGAGACCCTCTTTTAGCGCAAGGCGGAGCAACCAGTGACCGGCCATGAAAGAATGTGGCACTTTTTCTTTTACCTGAAACAAGACATCGCTATGTTGCATGAAGATCTTTGGATGAAGCACCTGTGAGTGCGAGCTCTCCCCACTGGTGGCATAAGGTCTCATCACAAATCACATTAGAGAGGCAAGTTAATCCTCTACGCTGCAAGAGACCCCACTGCATTTCCATGCCAACACATTGTAACGACGAAGCAGCCATTTGTAACTCAATTCCTGGGACTATTTCAGGATCAGTTAGGACTGCTAAAGTTTGGCAGCACAAAGTTGCAAATGGCATGAGAAGCATATTTAAAACTGGCTAGCAGGAAGAGAGCACACTCTCTCTTTCCACACGCCCAACAAGACACTCACGCTGCAAGCAGGAGTCGAACCTGCGCGGGGAAACCCCATTGGATTTCAAGTCCAACGCCTTAACCTCTCGGCCATCGCAGCTCGGCGGAGCGAGAGTAACATAGAGATCAATTCCTTGGACTTCCTCAAGCTCAATGATGAGTGCACAAGTGTCATTGCTTCTGAGTTGCAAATGGCTTGAGAAGAAAATTCAAATAAATGAATCTCCATAAGTCTACTCACTATTAACTTCAAGCTGGTACCAATTCCAAGTGATCAGGTATTCAAAAGCGTGTCATCAAAAGTGAATCAAAAAGAATCAAAAGTGAAAAGTGTCCGACGTGGTCCATTATTCTGTGTTGGCACCACGACACTGCAGTTTGATCTGGGAGCAAACATGCTCCAAAGAGGCAGCTTGATGTCTCAGTAGAGGTGTCAATACAGACGCCATCAAGGTATTGACTGAACGGTCAGTGGAGAGAATTGAATTGGATGCAACACAACTTGCTGTGCACACGCGAATTTACAAAAGAAAAAGCACAGCTTGAATCAACTAGGGATGACCTGTAAGAGTCATGTGCCAATACTATTTTCAGGTAGGGGGTGTGCTCAGCATGCGAGTGAATAAGGAAAGAGCGTTTGAGCATCTTTTGGGGGCTCGTCAATCTTTTCAAAAAGCTTCTGCTGCCCCGTGTGAGGGTCAAACTCACGACCTTCAGATTATGAGACTGACGCGCTACCTACTGCGCTAACGAGGCTAGGAAAGAAGAAGCGAGGCTGAGGAAGAACTAACAAAGCTGGAGAAAAAATGTATCCGCCCCCAATTCACTCCTTGGAGCATGGCGGCAAGTGCACCTGCAGCAACTAATTACTGCCAACAACAGCTAACAAACAACAAGCTTAGCACAAGAAGCCTGGAATTAACCAGAATCTGAGGCCAACGTAATTAAACTCTAATCCTACCCTAACCAATCACAGGATGTTCCAAGAGTAGACAAACAACGCACACAAACAAAAAAAAACAAAAATACCACCAAAATACAAGTACAAACGACAGCTACCTCATGAAGGTATGAAGTGAAGCTTTCTCTGGAGTGCTTTTAGTAGATGCAAAGCAGTAATGTGTGCCAAGAAATTCAGAACTTGCATGTGGGAAAGAGAGAAATGCAAAATCTCAGTTGATCTAAGATGGATATTGCAGTTCGGTACAATGCACTGGAATACGAAGACAAAATGAATTGCCAATGTAGCTAAAGCCAATTTTGCAGCAAATGGTTCGCATGACTTAACTAGGAAGGCAGATGAATCAAACCTGTAGGTCACCAAGATTCTTTGAGTTTTTCCTATCATAAGTCCACAAACTGACGATGGTAAAAGAGGAGTGGCAACAGTGAGTCAATATCACCACAATGTGTTCTTTTTACCACCTCCTTGCAGGCACAATGATTCAGAGTACTTTAAAATCAAGGGGACAAGTGCACGTCACCTGACTCAGCATCACTGCGAGACACAGCACGTGTCCTCGTTAGTATAGTGGATAGTATCTCCGCCTGTCACGCGGAAGACCGGGGTTCGATTCCCCGACGGGGAGACCCTCTTTTAGCGCAAGGCGGAGCAACCAGTGACCGGCCATGAAAGAATGTGGCACTTTTTCTTTTACCTGAAACAAGACATCGCTATGTTGCATGAAGATCTTTGGATGAAGCACCTGTGAGTGCGAGCTCTCCCCACTGGTGGCATAAGGTCTCATCACAAATCACATTAGAGAGGCAAGTTAATCCTCTACGCTGCAAGAGACCCCACTGCATTTCCATGCCAACACATTGTAACGACGAAGCAGCCATTTGTAACTCAATTCCTGGGACTATTTCAGGATCAGTTAGGACTGCTAAAGTTTGGCAGCACAAAGTTGCAAATGGCATGAGAAGCATATTTAAAACTGGCTAGCAGGAAGAGAGCACACTCTCTCTTTCCACACGCCCAACAAGACACTCACGCTGCAAGCAGGAGTCGAACCTGCGCGGGGAAACCCCATTGGATTTCAAGTCCAACGCCTTAACCTCTCGGCCATCGCAGCTCGGCGGAGCGAGAGTAACATAGAGATCAATTCCTTGGACTTCCTCAAGCTCAATGATGAGTGCACAAGTGTCATTGCTTCTGAGTTGCAAATGGCTTGAGAAGAAAATTCAAATAAATGAATCTCCATAAGTCTACTCACTATTAACTTCAAGCTGGTACCAATTCCAAGTGATCAGGTATTCAAAAGCGTGTCATCAAAAGTGAATCAAAAAGAATCAAAAGTGAAAAGTGTCCGACGTGGTCCATTATTCTGTGTTGGCACCACGACACTGCAGTTTGATCTGGGAGCAAACATGCTCCAAAGAGGCAGCTTGATGTCTCAGTAGAGGTGTCAATACAGACGCCATCAAGGTATTGACTGAACGGTCAGTGGAGAGAATTGAATTGGATGCAACACAACTTGCTGTGCACACGCGAATTTACAAAAGAAAAAGCACAGCTTGAATCAACTAGGGATGACCTGTAAGAGTCATGTGCCAATACTATTTTCAGGTAGGGGGTGTGCTCAGCATGCGAGTGAATAAGGAAAGAGCGTTTGAGCATCTTTTGGGGGCTCGTCAATCTTTTCAAAAAGCTTCTGCTGCCCCGTGTGAGGGTCGAACTCACGACCTTCAGATTATGAGACTGACGCGCTACCTACTGCGCTAACGAGGCTAGGAAAGAAGAAGCGAGGCTGAGGAAGAACTAACAAAGCTGGAGAAAAAATGTATCCGCCCCCAATTCACTCCTTGGAGCATGGCGGCAAGTGCACCTGCAGCAAATAATTACTGCCAACAACAGCTAACAAACAACAAGGTTAGCACAAGAAGCCTGGAATTAACCAGAATCTGAGGCCAACGTAATTAAACTCTAATCCTACCCTAACCAATCACAGGATGTTCCAAGAGTAGACAAACAATGCACACAAACAAAAAAAAAAACAAAAATACCACCAAAATACAAGTACAAACGACACCTACCTCATGAAGGTATGAAGTGAAGCTTTCTCTGGAGTGCTTTTAGTAGATGCAAAGCAGTAATGTGTGCCAAGAAATTCAGAACTTGCATGTGGGAAAGAGAGAAATGCAAAATCTCAGTTGATCTAAGATGGCTATTGCAGTTCGGTACAATGCACTGGAATACAAAGACAAAATGAATTGCCAATGTAGCTAAAGCCAATTTTGCAGCAAATGGTTTGCATGACTTAACTAGGAAGGCAGATGAATCAAACCTGTAGGTCACCAAGATTCTTTGAGTTTTTCCTATCATAAGTCCACAAACTGACGATGGTAAAAGAGGAATGGCAACAGTGAGTCAATATCACCACAATGTGTTCTTTTTACCACCTCCTTGCAGGCACAATGATTCAGAGTACTTTAAAATCAAGGGGACAAGTGCACGTCACCTGACTCAGCATCACTGCAAGACACAGCACGTGTCCTCGTTAGTATAGTGGATAGTATCTCCGCCTGTCACGCGGAAGACCGGGGTTCGATTCCCAGACGGGGAGACCCTCTTTTAGCGCAAGGCGGAGCAACCAGTGACCAGCCATGAAAGAATGTGGCACTTTTTCTTTTACCTGAAACAAGACATCGCTATGTTGCATGAAGATCTTTGGATGAAGCACCTGTGAGTGCAAGCTCTCCCCACTGGTGGCATAAGGTCTCATCACAAATCACATTAGAGAGGCAAGTTAATCCTCTACGCTGCAAGAGACCCCACTGCATTTCCATGCCAACACATTGTAACGACAAAGCAGCCATTTGTAACTCAATTCCTGGGACTATTTCAGGATCAGTTAGGACTGCTAAAGTTTGGCAGCACAAAGTTGCAAATGGCATGAGAAGCATATTTAAAACTGGCTAGCAGGAAGAGAGCACACTCTCTCTTTCCACACTCCCAACAAGACACTCACGCTGCAAGCAGGAGTCGAACCTGCGCGGGGAAACCCCATTGGATTTCAAGTCCAACGCCTTAACCTCTAGGCCATCGCAGTTCGGAGGAGCGAGAGTAACATAGAGATCAATTCCTTGGACTTCCTCAAGCTCAATGATGAGTGCACAAGTGTCATTGCTTCTGAGTTGCAAATGGCTTGAGTAGAAAATTCAAATAAATGAATCTCCATAAGTCTACTCACTATTAACTTCAAGCTGGTACCAATTCCAGGTGATCAGGTATTCAAAAGCGTGTCATCAAAAGTGAATCAAAAAGAATCAAAAGTGAAAAGTGTCCGACGTGGTCCATTATTCTGTGTTGGCTCCACGACACTGCAGTTTGATCTGGGAGCAAACATGCTCCAAAGAGGCAGCTTGATGTCTCAGTAGAGGTGTCAATACAGACGCCATCAAGGTATTGACTGAACGGTCAGTGGAGAGAATTGAATTGGATGCAACACAACTTGCTGTGCACACGCGAATTTACAAAAGAAAAAGCACAGCTTGAATCAACTAGGGATGACCTGTAAGAGTCATGTGCCAATACTATTTTCAGGGTAGGGGGTGTGCTCAGCATGCGAGTGAATAAGGAAAGAGCGTTTGAGCATCTTTTGGGGGCTCGTCAATCTTTTCAAAAAGCTTCTGCTGCCCCGTGTGAGGGTCGAACTCACGACCTTCAGATTATGAGACTGACGCGCTACCTACTGCGCTAACGAGGCTAGGAAAGAAGAAGCGAGGCTGAGGAAGAACTAACAAAGCTGGAGAAAAAATGTATCCGCCCCCAATTCACTCCTTGGAGCATGGCGGCAAGTGCACCTGCAGCAACTAATTACTGCCAACAACAGCTAACAAACAACAAGGTTAGCACAAGAAGCCTGGAATTAACCAGAATCTGAGGCCAACGTAATTAAACTCTAATCCTACCCTAACCAATCACAGGATGTTCCAAGAGTAGACAAACAATGCACACAAACAAAAAAAAAAACAAAAATACCACCAAAATACAAGTACAAACGACACCTACCTCATGAAGGTATGAAGTGAAGCTTTCTCTGGAGTGCTTTTAGTAGATGCAAAGCAGTAATGTGTGCCAAGAAATTCAGAACTTGCATGTGGGAAAGAGAGAAATGCAAAATCTCAGTTGATCTAAGATGGCTATTGCAGTTCGGTACAATGCACTGGAATACAAAGACAAAATGAATTGCCAATGTAGCTAAAGCCAATTTTGCAGCAAATGGTTTGCATGACTTAACTAGGAAGGCAGATGAATCAAACCTGTAGGTCACCAAGATTCTTTGAGTTTTTCCTATCATAAGTCCACAAACTGACGATGGTAAAAGAGGAATGGCAACAGTGAGTCAATATCACCACAATGTGTTCTTTTTACCACCTCCTTGCAGGCACAATGATTCAGAGTACTTTAAAATCAAGGGGACAAGTGCACGTCACCTGACTCAGCATCACTGCAAGACACAGCACGTGTCCTCGTTAGTATAGTGGATAGTATCTCCGCCTGTCACGCGGAAGACCGGGGTTCGATTCCCAGACGGGGAGACCCTCTTTTAGCGCAAGGCGGAGCAACCAGTGACCAGCCATGAAAGAATGTGGCACTTTTTCTTTTACCTGAAACAAGACATCGCTATGTTGCATGAAGATCTTTGGATGAAGCACCTGTGAGTGCAAGCTCTCCCCACTGGTGGCATAAGGTCTCATCACAAATCACATTAGAGAGGCAAGTTAATCCTCTACGCTGCAAGAGACCCCACTGCATTTCCATGCCAACACATTGTAACGACAAAGCAGCCATTTGTAACTCAATTCCTGGGACTATTTCAGGATCAGTTAGGACTGCTAAAGTTTGGCAGCACAAAGTTGCAAATGGCATGAGAAGCATATTTAAAACTGGCTAGCAGGAAGAGAGCACACTCTCTCTTTCCACACTCCCAACAAGACACTCACGCTGCAAGCAGGAGTCGAACCTGCGCGGGGAAACCCCATTGGATTTCAAGTCCAACGCCTTAACCTCTAGGCCATCGCAGTTCGGAGGAGCGAGAGTAACATAGAGATCAATTCCTTGGACTTCCTCAAGCTCAATGATGAGTGCACAAGTGTCATTGCTTCTGAGTTGCAAATGGCTTGAGAAGAAAATTCAAATAAATGAATCTCCATAAGTCTACTCACTATTAACTTCAAGCTGGTACCAATTCCAAGTGATCAGGTATTCAAAAGCGTGTCATCAAAAGTGAATCAAAAAGAATCAAAAGTGAAAAGTGTCCGACGTGGTCCATTATTCTGTGTTGGCACCACGACACTGCAGTTTGATCTGGGAGCAAACATGCTCCAAAGAGGCAGCTTGATGTCTCAGTAGAGGTGTCAATACAGACGCCATCAAGGTATTGACTGAACGGTCAGTGGAGAGAATTGAATTGGATGCAACACAACTTGCTGTGCACACGCGAATTTACAAAAGAAAAAGCACAGCTTGAATCAACTAGGGATGACCTGTAAGAGTCATGTGCCAATACTATTTTCAGGTAGGGGGTGTGCTCAGCATGCGAGTGAATAAGGAAAGAGCGTTTGAGCATCTTTTGGGGGCTCGTCAATCTTTTCAAAAAGCTTCTGCTGCCCCGTGTGAGGGTCAAACTCACGACCTTCAGATTATGAGACTGACGCGCTACCTACTGCGCTAACGAGGCTAGGAAAGAAGAAGCGAGGCTGAGGAAGAACTAACAAAGCTGGAGAAAAAATGTATCCGCCCCCAATTCACTCCTTGGAGCATGGCGGCAAGTGCACCTGCAGCAACTAATTACTGCCAACAACAGCTAACAAACAACAAGCTTAGCACAAGAAGCCTGGAATTAACCAGAATCTGAGGCCAACGTAATTAAACTCTAATCCTACCCTAACCAATCACAGGATGTTCCAAGAGTAGACAAACAACGCACACAAACAAAAAAAAACAAAAATACCACCAAAATACAAGTACAAACGACAGCTACCTCATGAAGGTATGAAGTGAAGCTTTCTCTGGAGTGCTTTTAGTAGATGCAAAGCAGTAATGTGTGCCAAGAAATTCAGAACTTGCATGTGGGAAAGAGAGAAATGCAAAATCTCAGTTGATCTAAGATGGATATTGCAGTTCGGTACAATGCACTGGAATACGAAGACAAAATGAATTGCCAATGTAGCTAAAGCCAATTTTGCAGCAAATGGTTCGCATGACTTAACTAGGAAGGCAGATGAATCAAACCTGTAGGTCACCAAGATTCTTTGAGTTTTTCCTATCATAAGTCCACAAACTGACGATGGTAAAAGAGGAGTGGCAACAGTGAGTCAATATCACCACAATGTGTTCTTTTTACCACCTCCTTGCAGGCACAATGATTCAGAGTACTTTAAAATCAAGGGGACAAGTGCACGTCACCTGACTCAGCATCACTGCGAGACACAGCACGTGTCCTCGTTAGTATAGTGGATAGTATCTCCGCCTGTCACGCGGAAGACCGGGGTTCGATTCCCCGACGGGGAGACCCTCTTTTAGCGCAAGGCGGAGCAACCAGTGACCGGCCATGAAAGAATGTGGCACTTTTTCTTTTACCTGAAACAAGACATCGCTATGTTGCATGAAGATCTTTGGATGAAGCACCTGTGAGTGCGAGCTCTCCCCACTGGTGGCATAAGGTCTCATCACAAATCACATTAGAGAGGCAAGTTAATCCTCTACGCTGCAAGAGACCCCACTGCATTTCCATGCCAACACATTGTAACGACGAAGCAGCCATTTGTAACTCAATTCCTGGGACTATTTCAGGATCAGTTAGGACTGCTAAAGTTTGGCAGCACAAAGTTGCAAATGGCATGAGAAGCATATTTAAAACTGGCTAGCAGGAAGAGAGCACACTCTCTCTTTCCACACGCCCAACAAGACACTCACGCTGCAAGCAGGAGTCGAACCTGCGCGGGGAAACCCCATTGGATTTCAAGTCCAACGCCTTAACCTCTCGGCCATCGCAGCTCGGCGGAGCGAGAGTAACATAGAGATCAATTCCTTGGACTTCCTCAAGCTCAATGATGAGTGCACAAGTGTCATTGCTTCTGAGTTGCAAATGGCTTGAGAAGAAAATTCAAATAAATGAATCTCCATAAGTCTACTCACTATTAACTTCAAGCTGGTACCAATTCCAAGTGATCAGGTATTCAAAAGCGTGTCATCAAAAGTGAATCAAAAAGAATCAAAAGTGAAAAGTGTCCGACGTGGTCCATTATTCTGTGTTGGCACCACGACACTGCAGTTTGATCTGGGAGCAAACATGCTCCAAAGAGGCAGCTTGATGTCTCAGTAGAGGTGTCAATACAGACGCCATCAAGGTATTGACTGAACGGTCAGTGGAGAGAATTGAATTGGATGCAACACAACTTGCTGTGCACACGCGAATTTACAAAAGAAAAAGCACAGCTTGAATCAACTAGGGATGACCTGTAAGAGTCATGTGCCAATACTATTTTCAGGTAGGGGGTGTGCTCAGCATGCGAGTGAATAAGGAAAGAGCGTTTGAGCATCTTTTGGGGGCTCGTCAATCTTTTCAAAAAGCTTCTGCTGCCCCGTGTGAGGGTCGAACTCACGACCTTCAGATTATGAGACTGACGCGCTACCTACTGCGCTAACGAGGCTAGGAAAGAAGAAGCGAGGCTGAGGAAGAACTAACAAAGCTGGAGAAAAAATGTATCCGCCCCCAATTCACTCCTTGGAGCATGGCGGCAAGTGCACCTGCAGCAAATAATTACTGCCAACAACAGCTAACAAACAACAAGGTTAGCACAAGAAGCCTGGAATTAACCAGAATCTGAGGCCAACGTAATTAAACTCTAATCCTACCCTAACCAATCACAGGATGTTCCAAGAGTAGACAAACAATGCACACAAACAAAAAAAAAAACAAAAATACCACCAAAATACAAGTACAAACGACACCTACCTCATGAAGGTATGAAGTGAAGCTTTCTCTGGAGTGCTTTTAGTAGATGCAAAGCAGTAATGTGTGCCAAGAAATTCAGAACTTGCATGTGGGAAAGAGAGAAATGCAAAATCTCAGTTGATCTAAGATGGCTATTGCAGTTCGGTACAATGCACTGGAATACAAAGACAAAATGAATTGCCAATGTAGCTAAAGCCAATTTTGCAGCAAATGGTTTGCATGACTTAACTAGGAAGGCAGATGAATCAAACCTGTAGGTCACCAAGATTCTTTGAGTTTTTCCTATCATAAGTCCACAAACTGACGATGGTAAAAGAGGAATGGCAACAGTGAGTCAATATCACCACAATGTGTTCTTTTTACCACCTCCTTGCAGGCACAATGATTCAGAGTACTTTAAAATCAAGGGGACAAGTGCACGTCACCTGACTCAGCATCACTGCAAGACACAGCACGTGTCCTCGTTAGTATAGTGGATAGTATCTCCGCCTGTCACGCGGAAGACTGGGGTTCGATTCCCAGACGGGGAGACCCTCTTTTAGCGCAAGGCGGAGCAACCAGTGACCAGCCATGAAAGAATGTGGCACTTTTTCTTTTACCTGAAACAAGACATCGCTATGTTGCATGAAGATCTTTGGATGAAGCACCTGTGAGTGCAAGCTCTCCCCACTGGTGGCATAAGGTCTCATCACAAATCACATTAGAGAGGCAAGTTAATCCTCTACGCTGCAAGAGACCCCACTGCATTTCCATGCCAACACATTGTAACGACAAAGCAGCCATTTGTAACTCAATTCCTGGGACTATTTCAGGATCAGTTAGGACTGCTAAAGTTTGGCAGCACAAAGTTGCAAATGGCATGAGAAGCATATTTAAAACTGGCTAGCAGGAAGAGAGCACACTCTCTCTTTCCACACTCCCAACAAGACACTCACGCTGCAAGCAGGAGTCGAACCTGCGCGGGGAAACCCCATTGGATTTCAAGTCCAACGCCTTAACCTCTAGGCCATCGCAGTTCGGAGGAGCGAGAGTAACATAGAGATCAATTCCTTGGACTTCCTCAAGCTCAATGATGAGTGCACAAGTGTCATTGCTTCTGAGTTGCAAATGGCTTGAGTAGAAAATTCAAATAAATGAATCTCCATAAGTCTACTCACTATTAACTTCAAGCTGGTACCAATTCCAGGTGATCAGGTATTCAAAAGCGTGTCATCAAAAGTGAATCAAAAAGAATCAAAAGTGAAAAGTGTCCGACGTGGTCCATTATTCTGTGTTGGCTCCACGACACTGCAGTTTGATCTGGGAGCAAACATGCTCCAAAGAGGCAGCTTGATGTCTCAGTAGAGGTGTCAATACAGACGCCATCAAGGTATTGACTGAACGGTCAGTGGAGAGAATTGAATTGGATGCAACACAACTTGCTGTGCACACGCGAATTTACAAAAGAAAAAGCACAGCTTGAATCAACTAGGGATGACCTGTAAGAGTCATGTGCCAATACTATTTTCAGGGTAGGGGGTGTGCTCAGCATGCGAGTGAATAAGGAAAGAGCGTTTGAGCATCTTTTGGGGGCTCGTCAATCTTTTCAAAAAGCTTCTGCTGCCCCGTGTGAGGGTCGAACTCACGACCTTCAGATTATGAGACTGACGCGCTACCTACTGCGCTAACGAGGCTAGGAAAGAAGAAGCGAGGCTGAGGAAGAACTAACAAAGCTGGAGAAAAAATGTATCCGCCCCCAATTCACTCCTTGGAGCATGGCGGCAAGTGCACCTGCAGCAACTAATTACTGCCAACAACAGCTAACAAACAACAAGGTTAGCACAAGAAGCCTGGAATTAACCAGAATCTGAGGCCAACGTAATTAAACTCTAATCCTACCCTAACCAATCACAGGATGTTCCAAGAGTAGACAAACAATGCACACAAACAAAAAAAAAAACAAAAATACCACCAAAATACAAGTACAAACGACACCTACCTCATGAAGGTATGAAGTGAAGCTTTCTCTGGAGTGCTTTTAGTAGATGCAAAGCAGTAATGTGTGCCAAGAAATTCAGAACTTGCATGTGGGAAAGAGAGAAATGCAAAATCTCAGTTGATCTAAGATGGCTATTGCAGTTCGGTACAATGCACTGGAATACAAAGACAAAATGAATTGCCAATGTAGCTAAAGCCAATTTTGCAGCAAATGGTTTGCATGACTTAACTAGGAAGGCAGATGAATCAAACCTGTAGGTCACCAAGATTCTTTGAGTTTTTCCTATCATAAGTCCACAAACTGACGATGGTAAAAGAGGAATGGCAACAGTGAGTCAATATCACCACAATGTGTTCTTTTTACCACCTCCTTGCAGGCACAATGATTCAGAGTACTTTAAAATCAAGGGGACAAGTGCACGTCACCTGACTCAGCATCACTGCAAGACACAGCACGTGTCCTCGTTAGTATAGTGGATAGTATCTCCGCCTGTCACGCGGAAGACCGGGGTTCGATTCCCAGACGGGGAGACCCTCTTTTAGCGCAAGGCGGAGCAACCAGTGACCAGCCATGAAAGAATGTGGCACTTTTTCTTTTACCTGAAACAAGACATCGCTATGTTGCATGAAGATCTTTGGATGAAGCACCTGTGAGTGCAAGCTCTCCCCACTGGTGGCATAAGGTCTCATCACAAATCACATTAGAGAGGCAAGTTAATCCTCTACGCTGCAAGAGACCCCACTGCATTTCCATGCCAACACATTGTAACGACAAAGCAGCCATTTGTAACTCAATTCCTGGGACTATTTCAGGATCAGTTAGGACTGCTAAAGTTTGGCAGCACAAAGTTGCAAATGGCATGAGAAGCATATTTAAAACTGGCTAGCAGGAAGAGAGCACACTCTCTCTTTCCACACTCCCAACAAGACACTCACGCTGCAAGCAGGAGTCGAACCTGCGCGGGGAAACCCCATTGGATTTCAAGTCCAACGCCTTAACCTCTAGGCCATCGCAGTTCGGAGGAGCGAGAGTAACATAGAGATCAATTCCTTGGACTTCCTCAAGCTCAATGATGAGTGCACAAGTGTCATTGCTTCTGAGTTGCAAATGGCTTGAGAAGAAAATTCAAATAAATGAATCTCCATAAGTCTACTCACTATTAACTTCAAGCTGGTACCAATTCCAAGTGATCAGGTATTCAAAAGCGTGTCATCAAAAGTGAATCAAAAAGAATCAAAAGTGAAAAGTGTCCGACGTGGTCCATTATTCTGTGTTGGCACCACGACACTGCAGTTTGATCTGGGAGCAAACATGCTCCAAAGAGGCAGCTTGATGTCTCAGTAGAGGTGTCAATACAGACGCCATCAAGGTATTGACTGAACGGTCAGTGGAGAGAATTGAATTGGATGCAACACAACTTGCTGTGCACACGCGAATTTACAAAAGAAAAAGCACAGCTTGAATCAACTAGGGATGACCTGTAAGAGTCATGTGCCAATACTATTTTCAGGTAGGGGGTGTGCTCAGCATGCGAGTGAATAAGGAAAGAGCGTTTGAGCATCTTTTGGGGGCTCGTCAATCTTTTCAAAAAGCTTCTGCTGCCCCGTGTGAGGGTCGAACTCACGACCTTCAGATTATGAGACTGACGCGCTACCTACTGCGCTAACGAGGCTAGGAAAGAAGAAGCGAGGCTGAGGAAGAACTAACAAAGCTGGAGAAAAAATGTATCCGCCCCCAATTCACTCCTTGGAGCATGGCGGCAAGTGCACCTGCAGCAACTAATTACTGCCAACAACAGCTAACAAACAACAAGCTTAGCACAAGAAGCCTGGAATTAACCAGAATCTGAGGCCAACGTAATTAAACTCTAATCCTACCCTAACCAATCACAGGATGTTCCAAGAGTAGACAAACAACGCACACAAACAAAAAAAAACAAAAATACCACCAAAATACAAGTACAAACGACAGCTACCTCATGAAGGTATGAAGTGAAGCTTTCTCTGGAGTGCTTTTAGTAGATGCAAAGCAGTAATGTGTGCCAAGAAATTCAGAACTTGCATGTGGGAAAGAGAGAAATGCAAAATCTCAGTTGATCTAAGATGGATATTGCAGTTCGGTACAATGCACTGGAATACGAAGACAAAATGAATTGCCAATGTAGCTAAAGCCAATTTTGCAGCAAATGGTTCGCATGACTTAACTAGGAAGGCAGATGAATCAAACCTGTAGGTCACCAAGATTCTTTGAGTTTTTCCTATCATAAGTCCACAAACTGACGATGGTAAAAGAGGAGTGGCAACAGTGAGTCAATATCACCACAATGTGTTCTTTTTACCACCTCCTTGCAGGCACAATGATTCAGAGTACTTTAAAATCAAGGGGACAAGTGCACGTCACCTGACTCAGCATCACTGCGAGACACAGCACGTGTCCTCGTTAGTATAGTGGATAGTATCTCCGCCTGTCACGCGGAAGACCGGGGTTCGATTCCCCGACGGGGAGACCCTCTTTTAGCGCAAGGCGGAGCAACCAGTGACCGGCCATGAAAGAATGTGGCACTTTTTCTTTTACCTGAAACAAGACATCGCTATGTTGCATGAAGATCTTTGGATGAAGCACCTGTGAGTGCGAGCTCTCCCCACTGGTGGCATAAGGTCTCATCACAAATCACATTAGAGAGGCAAGTTAATCCTCTACGCTGCAAGAGACCCCACTGCATTTCCATGCCAACACATTGTAACGACGAAGCAGCCATTTGTAACTCAATTCCTGGGACTATTTCAGGATCAGTTAGGACTGCTAAAGTTTGGCAGCACAAAGTTGCAAATGGCATGAGAAGCATATTTAAAACTGGCTAGCAGGAAGAGAGCACACTCTCTCTTTCCACACGCCCAACAAGACACTCACGCTGCAAGCAGGAGTCGAACCTGCGCGGGGAAACCCCATTGGATTTCAAGTCCAACGCCTTAACCTCTCGGCCATCGCAGCTCGGCGGAGCGAGAGTAACATAGAGATCAATTCCTTGGACTTCCTCAAGCTCAATGATGAGTGCACAAGTGTCATTGCTTCTGAGTTGCAAATGGCTTGAGAAGAAAATTCAAATAAATGAATCTCCATAAGTCTACTCACTATTAACTTCAAGCTGGTACCAATTCCAAGTGATCAGGTATTCAAAAGCGTGTCATCAAAAGTGAATCAAAAAGAATCAAAAGTGAAAAGTGTCCGACGTGGTCCATTATTCTGTGTTGGCACCACGACACTGCAGTTTGATCTGGGAGCAAACATGCTCCAAAGAGGCAGCTTGATGTCTCAGTAGAGGTGTCAATACAGACGCCATCAAGGTATTGACTGAACGGTCAGTGGAGAGAATTGAATTGGATGCAACACAACTTGCTGTGCACACGCGAATTTACAAAAGAAAAAGCACAGCTTGAATCAACTAGGGATGACCTGTAAGAGTCATGTGCCAATACTATTTTCAGGTAGGGGGTGTGCTCAGCATGCGAGTGAATAAGGAAAGAGCGTTTGAGCATCTTTTGGGGGCTCGTCAATCTTTTCAAAAAGCTTCTGCTGCCCCGTGTGAGGGTCGAACTCACGACCTTCAGATTATGAGACTGACGCGCTACCTACTGCGCTAACGAGGCTAGGAAAGAAGAAGCGAGGCTGAGGAAGAACTAACAAAGCTGGAGAAAAAATGTATCCGCCCCCAATTCACTCCTTGGAGCATGGCGGCAAGTGCACCTGCAGCAAATAATTACTGCCAACAACAGCTAACAAACAACAAGGTTAGCACAAGAAGCCTGGAATTAACCAGAATCTGAGGCCAACGTAATTAAACTCTAATCCTACCCTAACCAATCACAGGATGTTCCAAGAGTAGACAAACAATGCACACAAACAAAAAAAAAAACAAAAATACCACCAAAATACAAGTACAAACGACACCTACCTCATGAAGGTATGAAGTGAAGCTTTCTCTGGAGTGCTTTTAGTAGATGCAAAGCAGTAATGTGTGCCAAGAAATTCAGAACTTGCATGTGGGAAAGAGAGAAATGCAAAATCTCAGTTGATCTAAGATGGCTATTGCAGTTCGGTACAATGCACTGGAATACAAAGACAAAATGAATTGCCAATGTAGCTAAAGCCAATTTTGCAGCAAATGGTTTGCATGACTTAACTAGGAAGGCAGATGAATCAAACCTGTAGGTCACCAAGATTCTTTGAGTTTTTCCTATCATAAGTCCACAAACTGACGATGGTAAAAGAGGAATGGCAACAGTGAGTCAATATCACCACAATGTGTTCTTTTTACCACCTCCTTGCAGGCACAATGATTCAGAGTACTTTAAAATCAAGGGGACAAGTGCACGTCACCTGACTCAGCATCACTGCAAGACACAGCACGTGTCCTCGTTAGTATAGTGGATAGTATCTCCGCCTGTCACGCGGAAGACCGGGGTTCGATTCCCAGACGGGGAGACCCTCTTTTAGCGCAAGGCGGAGCAACCAGTGACCAGCCATGAAAGAATGTGGCACTTTTTCTTTTACCTGAAACAAGACATCGCTATGTTGCATGAAGATCTTTGGATGAAGCACCTGTGAGTGCAAGCTCTCCCCACTGGTGGCATAAGGTCTCATCACAAATCACATTAGAGAGGCAAGTTAATCCTCTACGCTGCAAGAGACCCCACTGCATTTCCATGCCAACACATTGTAACGACAAAGCAGCCATTTGTAACTCAATTCCTGGGACTATTTCAGGATCAGTTAGGACTGCTAAAGTTTGGCAGCACAAAGTTGCAAATGGCATGAGAAGCATATTTAAAACTGGCTAGCAGGAAGAGAGCACACTCTCTCTTTCCACACTCCCAACAAGACACTCACGCTGCAAGCAGGAGTCGAACCTGCGCGGGGAAACCCCATTGGATTTCAAGTCCAACGCCTTAACCTCTAGGCCATCGCAGTTCGGAGGAGCGAGAGTAACATAGAGATCAATTCCTTGGACTTCCTCAAGCTCAATGATGAGTGCACAAGTGTCATTGCTTCTGAGTTGCAAATGGCTTGAGTAGAAAATTCAAATAAATGAATCTCCATAAGTCTACTCACTATTAACTTCAAGCTGGTACCAATTCCAGGTGATCAGGTATTCAAAAGCGTGTCATCAAAAGTGAATCAAAAAGAATCAAAAGTGAAAAGTGTCCGACGTGGTCCATTATTCTGTGTTGGCTCCACGACACTGCAGTTTGATCTGGGAGCAAACATGCTCCAAAGAGGCAGCTTGATGTCTCAGTAGAGGTGTCAATACAGACGCCATCAAGGTATTGACTGAACGGTCAGTGGAGAGAATTGAATTGGATGCAACACAACTTGCTGTGCACACGCGAATTTACAAAAGAAAAAGCACAGCTTGAATCAACTAGGGATGACCTGTAAGAGTCATGTGCCAATACTATTTTCAGGGTAGGGGGTGTGCTCAGCATGCGAGTGAATAAGGAAAGAGCGTTTGAGCATCTTTTGGGGGCTCGTCAATCTTTTCAAAAAGCTTCTGCTGCCCCGTGTGAGGGTCGAACTCACGACCTTCAGATTATGAGACTGACGCGCTACCTACTGCGCTAACGAGGCTAGGAAAGAAGAAGCGAGGCTGAGGAAGAACTAACAAAGCTGGAGAAAAAATGTATCCGCCCCCAATTCACTCCTTGGAGCATGGCGGCAAGTGCACCTGCAGCAACTAATTACTGCCAACAACAGCTAACAAACAACAAGGTTAGCACAAGAAGCCTGGAATTAACCA
Organism: Brachyhypopomus gauderio; assembly: GCF_052324685.1. Taxonomy (NCBI): domain Eukaryota; kingdom Metazoa; phylum Chordata; class Actinopteri; order Gymnotiformes; family Hypopomidae; genus Brachyhypopomus; species Brachyhypopomus gauderio. Next base: position 174,792 of record NW_027506978.1, on the reverse strand, counting down.
GAATCTGAGGCCAACGTAATTAAACTCTAATCCTACCCTAACCAATCACAGGATGTTCCAAGAGTAGACAAACAATGCACACAAACAAAAAAAAAAACAAAAATACCACCAAAATACAAGTACAAACGACACCTACCTCATGAAGGTATGAAGTGAAGCTTTCTCTGGAGTGCTTTTAGTAGATGCAAAGCAGTAATGTGTGCCAAGAAATTCAGAACTTGCATGTGGGAAAGAGAGAAATGCAAAATCTCAGTTGATCTAAGATGGCTATTGCAGTTCGGTACAATGCACTGGAATACAAAGACAAAATGAATTGCCAATGTAGCTAAAGCCAATTTTGCAGCAAATGGTTTGCATGACTTAACTAGGAAGGCAGATGAATCAAACCTGTAGGTCACCAAGATTCTTTGAGTTTTTCCTATCATAAGTCCACAAACTGACGATGGTAAAAGAGGAATGGCAACAGTGAGTCAATATCACCACAATGTGTTCTTTTTACCACCTCCTTGCAGGCACAATGATTCAGAGTACTTTAAAATCAAGGGGACAAGTGCACGTCACCTGACTCAGCATCACTGCAAGACACAGCACGTGTCCTCGTTAGTATAGTGGATAGTATCTCCGCCTGTCACGCGGAAGACCGGGGTTCGATTCCCAGACGGGGAGACCCTCTTTTAGCGCAAGGCGGAGCAACCAGTGACCAGCCATGAAAGAATGTGGCACTTTTTCTTTTACCTGAAACAAGACATCGCTATGTTGCATGAAGATCTTTGGATGAAGCACCTGTGAGTGCAAGCTCTCCCCACTGGTGGCATAAGGTCTCATCACAAATCACATTAGAGAGGCAAGTTAATCCTCTACGCTGCAAGAGACCCCACTGCATTTCCATGCCAACACATTGTAACGACAAAGCAGCCATTTGTAACTCAATTCCTGGGACTATTTCAGGATCAGTTAGGACTGCTAAAGTTTGGCAGCACAAAGTTGCAAATGGCATGAGAAGCATATTTAAAACTGGCTAGCAGGAAGAGAGCACACTCTCTCTTTCCACACTCCCAACAAGACACTCACGCTGCAAGCAGGAGTCGAACCTGCGCGGGGAAACCCCATTGGATTTCAAGTCCAACGCCTTAACCTCTAGGCCATCGCAGTTCGGAGGAGCGAGAGTAACATAGAGATCAATTCCTTGGACTTCCTCAAGCTCAATGATGAGTGCACAAGTGTCATTGCTTCTGAGTTGCAAATGGCTTGAGTAGAAAATTCAAATAAATGAATCTCCATAAGTCTACTCACTATTAACTTCAAGCTGGTACCAATTCCAGGTGATCAGGTATTCAAAAGCGTGTCATCAAAAGTGAATCAAAAAGAATCAAAAGTGAAAAGTGTCCGACGTGGTCCATTATTCTGTGTTGGCACCACGACACTGCAATTTGATCTGGGAGCGAACATGCTCCAAAGAGGCAGCTTGATGTCTCAGTAGAGGTGTCAATACAGACGCCATCAAGGTATTGACTGAACGGTCAGTGGAGAGAATTGAATTGGATGCAACACAACTTGCTGTGTACACGCGAATTTACAAAAGAAAAAGCACAGCTTGAATCAACTAGGGATGACCTGTAAGAGTCATGTGCCAATACTATTTTCAGGTAGGGGGTGTGCTCAGCATGCGAGTGAATAAGGAAAGAGCGTTTGAGCATCTTTTGGGGGCTCGTCAATCTTTTCAAAAAGCTTTTGCTGCCCCGTGTGAGGGTCGAACTCACGACCTTCAGATTATGAGACTGACGCGCTACCTACTGCGCTAACGAGGCTAGGAAAGAAGAAGCGAGGCTGAGGAAGAACTAACAAAGCTGGAGAAAAAATGTATCCGCCCCCAATTCACTCCTTGGAGCATGGCGGCAAGTGCACCTGCAGCAACTAATTACTGCCAACAACAGCTAACAAACAACAAGGTTAGCACAAGAAGCCTGGAATTAACCAGAATCTGAGGCCAACGTAATTAAACTCTAATCCTACCCTAACCAATCACAGGATGTTCCAAGAGTAGACAAACAACGCACACAAACAAAAAAAAAAACAAAAATACCACCAAAATACAAGTACAAACGACACCTACCTCATGAAGGTATGAAGTGAAGCTTTCTCTGGAGTGCTTTTAGTAGATGCAAAGCAGTAATGTGTGCCAAGAAATTCAGAACTTGCATGTGGGAAAGAGAGAAATGCAAAATCTCAGTTGATCTAAGATGGATATTGCAGTTCGGTACAATGCACTAGAATACGAAGACAAAATGAATTGCCAATGTAGCTAAAGCCAATTTTGCAGCAAATGGTTTGCATGACTTAACTAGGAAGGCAGATGAATCAAACTTGTAGGTCACCAAGATTCTTTGAGTTTTTCCTATCATAAGTCCACAAACTGACGATGGTAAAAGAGGAGTGGCAACAGTGAGTCAATATCACCACAATGTGTTCTTTTTACCACCTCCTTGCAGGCACAATGATTCAGAGTACTTTAAAATCAAGGGGACAAGTGCACGTCACCTGACTCAGCATCACTGCGAGACACAGCACGTGTCCTCGTTAGTATAGTGGATAGTATCTCCGCCTGTCACGCGGAAGACCGGGGTTCGATTCCCCGACGGGGAGACCCTCTTTTAGCGCAAGGCGGAGCAACCAGTGACCGGCCATGAAAGAATGTGGCACTTTTTCTTTTACCTGAAACAAGACATCGCTATGTTGCATGAAGATCTTTGGATGAAGCACCTGTGAGTGCGAGCTCTCCCCACTGGTGGCATAAGGTCTCATCACAAATCACATTAGAGAGGCAAGTTAATCCTCTACGCTGCAAGAGACCCCACTGCATTTCCATGCCAACACATTGTAACGACGAAGCAGCCATTTGTAACTCAATTCCTGGGACTATTTCAGGATCAGTTAGGACTGCTAAAGTTTGGCAGCACAAAGTTGCAAATGGCATGAGAAGCATATTTAAAACTGGCTAGCAGGAAGAGAGCACACTCTCTCTTTCCACACGCCCAACAAGACACTCACGCTGCAAGCAGGAGTCGAACCTGCGCGGGGAAACCCCATTGGATTTCAAGTCCAACGCCTTAACCTCTCGGCCATCGCAGCTCGGCGGAGCGAGAGTAACATAGAGATCAATTCCTTGGACTTCCTCAAGCTCAATGATGAGTGCACAAGTGTCATTGCTTCTGAGTTGCAAATGGCTTGAGAAGAAAATTCAAATAAATGAATCTCCATAAGTCTACTCACTATTAACTTCAAGCTGGTACCAATTCCAAGTGATCAGGTATTCAAAAGCGTGTCATCAAAAGTGAATCAAAAAGAATCAAAAGTGAAAAGTGTCCGACGTGGTCCATTATTCTGTGTTGGCACCACGACACTGCAGTTTGATCTGGGAGCAAACATGCTCCAAAGAGGCAGCTTGATGTCTCAGTAGAGGTGTCAATACAGACGCCATCAAGGTATTGACTGAACGGTCAGTGGAGAGAATTGAATTGGATGCAACACAACTTGCTGTGCACACGCGAATTTACAAAAGAAAAAGCACAGCTTGAATCAACTAGGGATGACCTGTAAGAGTCATGTGCCAATACTATTTTCAGGTAGGGGGTGTGCTCAGCATGCGAGTGAATAAGGAAAGAGCGTTTGAGCATCTTTTGGGGGCTCGTCAATCTTTTCAAAAAGCTTCTGCTGCCCCGTGTGAGGGTCGAACTCACGACCTTCAGATTATGAGACTGACGCGCTACCTACTGCGCTAACGAGGCTAGGAAAGAAGAAGCGAGGCTGAGGAAGAACTAACAAAGCTGGAGAAAAAATGTATCCGCCCCCAATTCACTCCTTGGAGCATGGCGGCAAGTGCACCTGCAGCAACTAATTACTGCCAACAACAGCTAACAAACAACAAGGTTAGCACAAGAAGCCTGGAATTAACCAGAATCTGAGGCCAACGTAATTAAACTCTAATCCTACCCTAACCAATCACAGGATGTTCCAAGAGTAGACAAACAACGCACACAAACAAAAAAAAAAACAAAAATACCACCAAAATACAAGTACAAACGACACCTACCTCATGAAGGTATGAAGTGAAGCTTTCTCTGGAGTGCTTTTAGTAGATGCAAAGCAGTAATGTGTGCCAAGAAATTCAGAACTTGCATGTGGGAAAGAGAGAAATGCAAAATCTCAGTTGATCTAAGATGGATATTGCAGTTCGGTACAATGCACTGGAATACAAAGACAAAATGAATTGCCAATGTAGCTAAAGCCAATTTTGCAGCAAATGGTTTGCATGACTTAACTAGGAAGGCAGATGAATCAAACCTGTAGGTCACCAAGATTCTTTGAGTTTTTCCTATCATAAGTCCACAAACTGACGATGGTAAAAGAGGAATGGCAACAGTGAGTCAATATCACCACAATGTGTTCTTTTTACCACCTCCTTGCAGGCACAATGATTCAGAGTACTTTAAAATCAAGGGGACAAGTGCACGTCACCTGACTCAGCATCACTGCGAGACACAGCACGTGTCCTCGTTAGTATAGTGGATAGTATCTCCGCCTGTCACGCGGAAGACCGGGGTTCGATTCCCCGACGGGGAGACCCTCTTTTAGCGCAAGGCGGAGCAACCAGTGACCGGCCATGAAAGAATGTGGCACTTTTTCTTTTACCTGAAACAAGACATCGCTATGTTGCATGAAGATCTTTGGATGAAGCACCTGTGAGTGCGAGCTCTCCCCACTGGTGGCATAAGGTCTCATCACAAATCACATTAGAGAGGCAAGTTAATCCTCTACGCTGCAAGAGACCCCACTGCATTTCCATGCCAACACATTGTAACGACGAAGCAGCCATTTGTAACTCAATTCCTGGGACTATTTCAGGATCAGTTAGGACTGCTAAAGTTTGGCAGCACAAAGTTGCAAATGGCATGAGAAGCATATTTAAAACTGGCTAGCAGGAAGAGAGCACACTCTCTCTTTCCACACGCCCAACAAGACACTCACGCTGCAAGCAGGAGTCGAACCTGCGCGGGGAAACCCCATTGGATTTCAAGTCCAACGCCTTAACCTCTCGGCCATCGCAGCTCGGCGGAGCGAGAGTAACATAGAGATCAATTCCTTGGACTTCCTCAAGCTCAATGATGAGTGCACAAGTGTCATTGCTTCTGAGTTGCAAATGGCTTGAGAAGAAAATTCAAATAAATGAATCTCCATAAGTCTACTCACTATTAACTTCAAGCTGGTACCAATTCCAAGTGATCAGGTATTCAAAAGCGTGTCATCAAAAGTGAATCAAAAAGAATCAAAAGTGAAAAGTGTCCGACGTGGTCCATTATTCTGTGTTGGCACCACGACACTGCAGTTTGATCTGGGAGCAAACATGCTCCAAAGAGGCAGCTTGATGTCTCAGTAGAGGTGTCAATACAGACGCCATCAAGGTATTGACTGAACGGTCAGTGGAGAGAATTGAATTGGATGCAACACAACTTGCTGTGCACACGCGAATTTACAAAAGAAAAAGCACAGCTTGAATCAACTAGGGATGACCTGTAAGAGTCATGTGCCAATACTATTTTCAGGTAGGGGGTGTGCTCAGCATGCGAGTGAATAAGGAAAGAGCGTTTGAGCATCTTTTGGGGGCTCGTCAATCTTTTCAAAAAGCTTCTGCTGCCCCGTGTGAGGGTCGAACTCACGACCTTCAGATTATGAGACTGACGCGCTACCTACTGCGCTAACGAGGCTAGGAAAGAAGAAGCGAGGCTGAGGAAGAACTAACAAAGCTGGAGAAAAAATGTATCCGCCCCCAATTCACTCCTTGGAGCATGGCGGCAAGTGCACCTGCAGCAACTAATTACTGCCAACAACAGCTAACAAACAACAAGGTTAGCACAAGAAGCCTGGAATTAACCAGAATCTGAGGCCAACGTAATTAAACTCTAATCCTACCCTAACCAATCACAGGATGTTCCAAGAGTAGACAAACAACGCACACAAACAAAAAAAAAAACAAAAATACCACCAAAATACAAGTACAAACGACACCTACCTCATGAAGGTATGAAGTGAAGCTTTCTCTGGAGTGCTTTTAGTAGATGCAAAGCAGTAATGTGTGCCAAGAAATTCAGAACTTGCATGTGGGAAAGAGAGAAATGCAAAATCTCAGTTGATCTAAGATGGATATTGCAGTTCGGTACAATGCACTGGAATACAAAGACAAAATGAATTGCCAATGTAGCTAAAGCCAATTTTGCAGCAAATGGTTTGCATGACTTAACTAGGAAGGCAGATGAATCAAACCTGTAGGTCACCAAGATTCTTTGAGTTTTTCCTATCATAAGTCCACAAACTGACGATGGTAAAAGAGGAATGGCAACAGTGAGTCAATATCACCACAATGTGTTCTTTTTACCACCTCCTTGCAGGCACAATGATTCAGAGTACTTTAAAATCAAGGGGACAAGTGCACGTCACCTGACTCAGCATCACTGCAAGACACAGCACGTGTCCTCGTTAGTATAGTGGATAGTATCTCCGCCTGTCACGCGGAAGACCGGGGTTCGATTCCCAGACGGGGAGACCCTCTTTTAGCGCAAGGCGGAGCAACCAGTGACCAGCCATGAAAGAATGTGGCACTTTTTCTTTTACCTGAAACAAGACATCGCTATGTTGCATGAAGATCTTTGGATGAAGCACCTGTGAGTGCAAGCTCTCCCCACTGGTGGCATAAGGTCTCATCACAAATCACATTAGAGAGGCAAGTTAATCCTCTACGCTGCAAGAGACCCCACTGCATTTCCATGCCAACACATTGTAACGACAAAGCAGCCATTTGTAACTCAATTCCTGGGACTATTTCAGGATCAGTTAGGACTGCTAAAGTTTGGCAGCACAAAGTTGCAAATGGCATGAGAAGCATATTTAAAACTGGCTAGCAGGAAGAGAGCACACTCTCTCTTTCCACACTCCCAACAAGACACTCACGCTGCAAGCAGGAGTCGAACCTGCGCGGGGAAACCCCATTGGATTTCAAGTCCAACGCCTTAACCTCTAGGCCATCGCAGTTCGGAGGAGCGAGAGTAACATAGAGATCAATTCCTTGGACTTCCTCAAGCTCAATGATGAGTGCACAAGTGTCATTGCTTCTGAGTTGCAAATGGCTTGAGTAGAAAATTCAAATAAATGAATCTCCATAAGTCTACTCACTATTAACTTCAAGCTGGTACCAATTCCAGGTGATCAGGTATTCAAAAGCGTGTCATCAAAAGTGAATCAAAAAGAATCAAAAGTGAAAAGTGTCCGACGTGGTCCATTATTCTGTGTTGGCTCCACGACACTGCAGTTTGATCTGGGAGCAAACATGCTCCAAAGAGGCAGCTTGATGTCTCAGTAGAGGTGTCAATACAGACGCCATCAAGGTATTGACTGAACGGTCAGTGGAGAGAATTGAATTGGATGCAACACAACTTGCTGTGCACACGCGAATTTACAAAAGAAAAAGCACAGCTTGAATCAACTAGGGATGACCTGTAAGAGTCATGTGCCAATACTATTTTCAGGGTAGGGGGTGTGCTCAGCATGCGAGTGAATAAGGAAAGAGCGTTTGAGCATCTTTTGGGGGCTCGTCAATCTTTTCAAAAAGCTTCTGCTGCCCCGTGTGAGGGTCGAACTCACGACCTTCAGATTATGAGACTGACGCGCTACCTACTGCGCTAACGAGGCTAGGAAAGAAGAAGCGAGGCTGAGGAAGAACTAACAAAGCTGGAGAAAAAATGTATCCGCCCCCAATTCACTCCTTGGAGCATGGCGGCAAGTGCACCTGCAGCAACTAATTACTGCCAACAACAGCTAACAAACAACAAGGTTAGCACAAGAAGCCTGGAATTAACCAGAATCTGAGGCCAACGTAATTAAACTCTAATCCTACCCTAACCAATCACAGGATGTTCCAAGAGTAGACAAACAATGCACACAAACAAAAAAAAAAACAAAAATACCACCAAAATACAAGTACAAACGACACCTACCTCATGAAGGTATGAAGTGAAGCTTTCTCTGGAGTGCTTTTAGTAGATGCAAAGCAGTAATGTGTGCCAAGAAATTCAGAACTTGCATGTGGGAAAGAGAGAAATGCAAAATCTCAGTTGATCTAAGATGGATATTGCAGTTCGGTACAATGCACTAGAATACGAAGACAAAATGAATTGCCAATGTAGCTAAAGCCAATTTTGCAGCAAATGGTTTGCATGACTTAACTAGGAAGGCAGATGAATCAAACTTGTAGGTCACCAAGATTCTTTGAGTTTTTCCTATCATAAGTCCACAAACTGACGATGGTAAAAGAGGAGTGGCAACAGTGAGTCAATATCACCACAATGTGTTCTTTTTACCACCTCCTTGCAGGCACAATGATTCAGAGTACTTTAAAATCAAGGGGACAAGTGCACGTCACCTGACTCAGCATCACTGCGAGACACAGCACGTGTCCTCGTTAGTATAGTGGATAGTATCTCCGCCTGTCACGCGGAAGACCGGGGTTCGATTCCCCGACGGGGAGACCCTCTTTTAGCGCAAGGCGGAGCAACCAGTGACCGGCCATGAAAGAATGTGGCACTTTTTCTTTTACCTGAAACAAGACATCGCTATGTTGCATGAAGATCTTTGGATGAAGCACCTGTGAGTGCGAGCTCTCCCCACTGGTGGCATAAGGTCTCATCACAAATCACATTAGAGAGGCAAGTTAATCCTCTACGCTGCAAGAGACCCCACTGCATTTCCATGCCAACACATTGTAACGACGAAGCAGCCATTTGTAACTCAATTCCTGGGACTATTTCAGGATCAGTTAGGACTGCTAAAGTTTGGCAGCACAAAGTTGCAAATGGCATGAGAAGCATATTTAAAACTGGCTAGCAGGAAGAGAGCACACTCTCTCTTTCCACACGCCCAACAAGACACTCACGCTGCAAGCAGGAGTCGAACCTGCGCGGGGAAACCCCATTGGATTTCAAGTCCAACGCCTTAACCTCTCGGCCATCGCAGCTCGGCGGAGCGAGAGTAACATAGAGATCAATTCCTTGGACTTCCTCAAGCTCAATGATGAGTGCACAAGTGTCATTGCTTCTGAGTTGCAAATGGCTTGAGAAGAAAATTCAAATAAATGAATCTCCATAAGTCTACTCACTATTAACTTCAAGCTGGTACCAATTCCAGGTGATCAGGTATTCAAAAGCGTGTCATCAAAAGTGAATCAAAAAGAATCAAAAGTGAAAAGTGTCCGACGTGGTCCATTATTCTGTGTTGGCACCACGACACTGCAGTTTGATCTGGGAGCGAACATGCTCCAAAGAGGCAGCTTGATGTCTCAGTAGAGGTGTCAATACAGACGCCATCAAGGTATTGACTGAACGGTCAGTGGAGAGAATTGAATTGGATGCAACACAACTTGCTGTGTACACGCGAATTTACAAAAGAAAAAGCACAGCTTGAATCAACTAGGGATGACCTGTAAGAGTCATGTGCCAATACTATTTTCAGGTAGGGGGTGTGCTCAGCATGCGAGTGAATAAGGAAAGAGCGTTTGAGCATCTTTTGGGGGCTCGTCAATCTTTTCAAAAAGCTTCTGCTGCCCCGTGTGAGGGTCGAACTCACGACCTTCAGATTATGAGACTGACGCGCTACCTACTGCGATAACGAGGCTAGGAAAGAAGAAGCGAGGCTGAGGAAGAACTAACAAAGCTGGAGAAAAAATGTATCCGCCCCCAATTCACTCCTTGGAGCATGGCGGCAAGTGCACCTGCAGCAACTAATTACTGCCAACAACAGCTAACAAACAACAAGCTTAGCACAAGAAGCCTGGAATTAACCAGAATCTGAGGCCAACGTAATTAAACTCTAATCCTACCCTAACAAATCACAGGATGTTCCAAGAGTAGACAAACAACGCACACAAACAAAAAAAAACAAAAATACCACCAAAATACAAGTACAAACGACAGCTACCTCATGAAGGTATGAAGTGAAGCTTTCTCTGGAGTGCTTTTAGTAGATGCAAAGCAGTAATGTGTGCCAAGAAATTCAGAACTTGCATGTGGGAAAGAGAGAAATGCAAAATCTCAGTTGATCTAAGATGGATATTGCAGTTCGGTACAATGCACTGGAATACGAAGACAAAATGAATTGCCAATGTAGCTAAAGCCAATTTTGCAGCAAATGGTTCGCATGACTTAACTAGGAAGGCAGATGAATCAAACCTGTAGGTCACCAAGATTCTTTGAGTTTTTCCTATCATAAGTCCACAAACTGACGATGGTAAAAGAGGAGTGGCAACAGTGAGTCAATATCACCACAATGTGTTCTTTTTACCACCTCCTTGCAGGCACAATGATTCAGAGTACTTTAAAATCAAGGGGACAAGTGCACGTCACCTGACTCAGCATCACTGCGAGACACAGCACGTGTCCTCGTTAGTATAGTGGATAGTATCTCCGCCTGTCACGCGGAAGACCGGGGTTCGATTCCCCGACGGGGAGACCCTCTTTTAGCGCAAGGCGGAGCAACCAGTGACCGGCCATGAAAGAATGTGGCACTTTTTCTTTTACCTGAAACAAGACATCGCTATGTTGCATGAAGATCTTTGGATGAAGCACCTGTGACTGCGAGCTCTCCCCACTGGTGGCATAAGGTCTCATCACAAATCACATTAGAGAGGCAAGTTAATCCTCTACGCTGCAAGAGACCCCACTGCATTTCCATGCCAACACATTGTAACGACGAAGCAGCCATTTGTAACTCAATTCCTGGGACTATTTCAGGATCAGTTAGGACTGCTAAAGTTTGGCAGCACAAAGTTGCAAATGGCATGAGAAGCATATTTAAAACTGGCTAGCAGGAAGAGAGCACGCTCTCTCTTTCCACACGCCCAACAAGACACTCACGCTGCAAGCAGGAGTCGAACCTGCGCGGGGAAACCCCATTGGATTTCAAGTCCAACGCCTTAACCTCTCGGCCATCGCAGCTCGGCGGAGCGAGAGTAACATAGAGATCAATTCCTTGGACTTCCTCAAGCTCAATGATGAGTGCACAAGTGTCATTGCTTCTGAGTTGCAAATGGCTTGAGAAGAAAATTCAAATAAATGAATCTCCATAAGTCTACTCACTATTAACTTCAAGCTGGTACCAATTCCAAGTGATCAGGTATTCAAAAGCGTGTCATCAAAAGTGAATCAAAAAGAATCAAAAGTGAAAAGTGTCCGACGTGGTCCATTATTCTGTGTTGGCACCACGACACTGCAGTTTGATCTGGGAGCGAACATGCTCCAAAGAGGCAGCTTGATGTCTCAGTAGAGGTGTCAATACAGACGCCATCAAGGTATTGACTGAACGGTCAGTGGAGAGAATTGAATTGGATGCAACACAACTTGCTGTGTACACGCGAATTTACAAAAGAAAAAGCACAGCTTGAATCAACTAGGGATGACCTGTAAGAGTCATGTGCCAATACTATTTTCAGGTAGGGGGTGTGCTCAGCATGCGAGTGAATAAGGAAAGAGCGTTTGAGCATCTTTTGGGGGCTCGTCAATCTTTTCAAAAAGCTTCTGCTGCCCCGTGTGAGGGTCGAACTCACGACCTTCAGATTATGAGACTGACGCGCTACCTACTGCGATAACGAGGCTAGGAAAGAAGAAGCGAGGCTGAGGAAGAACTAACAAAGCTGGAGAAAAAATGTATCCGCCCCCAATTCACTCCTTGGAGCATGGCGGCAAGTGCACCTGCAGCAACTAATTACTGCCAACAACAGCTAACAAACAACAAGCTTAGCACAAGAAGCCTGGAATTAACCAGAATCTGAGGCCAACGTAATTAAACTCTAATCCTACCCTAACAAATCACAGGATGTTCCAAGAGTAGACAAACAACGCACACAAACAAAAAAAAACAAAAATACCACCAAAATACAAGTACAAACGACAGCTACCTCATGAAGGTATGAAGTGAAGCTTTCTCTGGAGTGCTTTTAGTAGATGCAAAGCAGTAATGTGTGCCAAGAAATTCAGAACTTGCATGTGGGAAAGAGAGAAATGCAAAATCTCAGTTGATCTAAGATGGATATTGCAGTTCGGTACAATGCACTGGAATACGAAGACAAAATGAATTGCCAATGTAGCTAAAGCCAATTTTGCAGCAAATGGTTCGCATGACTTAACTAGGAAGGCAGATGAATCAAACCTGTAGGTCACCAAGATTCTTTGAGTTTTTCCTATCATAAGTCCACAAACTGACGATGGTAAAAGAGGAGTGGCAACAGTGAGTCAATATCACCACAATGTGTTCTTTTTACCACCTCCTTGCAGGCACAATGATTCAGAGTACTTTAAAATCAAGGGGACAAGTGCACGTCACCTGACTCAGCATCACTGCGAGACACAGCACGTGTCCTCGTTAGTATAGTGGATAGTATCTCCGCCTGTCACGCGGAAGACCGGGGTTCGATTCCCCGACGGGGAGACCCTCTTTTAGCGCAAGGCGGAGCAACCAGTGACCGGCCATGAAAGAATGTGGCACTTTTTCTTTTACCTGAAACAAGACATCGCTATGTTGCATGAAGATCTTTGGATGAAGCACCTGTGAGTGCGAGCTCTCCCCACTGGTGGCATAAGGTCTCATCACAAATCACATTAGAGAGGCAAGTTAATCCTCTACGCTGCAAGAGACCCCACTGCATTTCCATGCCAACACATTGTAACGACGAAGCAGCCATTTGTAACTCAATTCCTGGGACTATTTCAGGATCAGTTAGGACTGCTAAAGTTTGGCAGCACAAAGTTGCAAATGGCATGAGAAGCATATTTAAAACTGGCTAGCAGGAAGAGAGCACACTCTCTCTTTCCACACGCCCAACAAGACACTCACGCTGCAAGCAGGAGTCGAACCTGCGCGGGGAAACCCCATTGGATTTCAAGTCCAACGCCTTAACCTCTCGGCCATCGCAGCTCGGCGGAGCGAGAGTAACATAGAGATCAATTCCTTGGACTTCCTCAAGCTCAATGATGAGTGCACAAGTGTCATTGCTTCTGAGTTGCAAATGGCTTGAGAAGAAAATTCAAATAAATGAATCTCCATAAGTCTACTCACTATTAACTTCAAGCTGGTACCAATTCCAAGTGATCAGGTATTCAAAAGCGTGTCATCAAAAGTGAATCAAAAAGAATCAAAAGTGAAAAGTGTCCGACGTGGTCCATTATTCTGTGTTGGCACCACGACACTGCAGTTTGATCTGGGAGCGAACATGCTCCAAAGAGGCAGCTTGATGTCTCAGTAGAGGTGTCAATACAGACGCCATCAAGGTATTGACTGAACGGTCAGTGGAGAGAATTGAATTGGATGCAACACAACTTGCTGTGTACACGCGAATTTACAAAAGAAAAAGCACAGCTTGAATCAACTAGGGATGACCTGTAAGAGTCATGTGCCAATACTATTTTCAGGTAGGGGGTGTGCTCAGCATGCGAGTGAATAAGGAAAGAGCGTTTGAGCATCTTTTGGGGGCTCGTCAATCTTTTCAAAAAGCTTCTGCTGCCCCGTGTGAGGGTCGAACTCACGACCTTCAGATTATGAGACTGACGCGCTACCTACTGCGATAACGAGGCTAGGAAAGAAGAAGCGAGGCTGAGGAAGAACTAACAAAGCTGGAGAAAAAATGTATCCGCCCCCAATTCACTCCTTGGAGCATGGCGGCAAGTGCACCTGCAGCAACTAATTACTGCCAACAACAGCTAACAAACAACAAGCTTAGCACAAGAAGCCTGGAATTAACCAGAATCTGAGGCCAACGTAATTAAACTCTAATCCTACCCTAACCAATCACAGGATGTTCCAAGAGTAGACAAACAACGCACACAAACAAAAAAAAAACAAAAATACCACCAAAATACAAGTACAAACGACACCTACCTCATGAAGGTATGAAGTGAAGCTTTCTCTGGAGTGCTTTTAGTAGATGCAAAGCAGTAATGTGTGCCAAGAAATTCAGAACTTGCATGTGGGAAAGAGAGAAATGCAAAATCTCAGTTGATCTAAGATGGATATTGCAGTTCGGTACAATGCACTGGAATACAAAGACAAAATGAATTGCCAATGTAGCTAAAGCCAATTTTGCAGCAAATGGTTTGCATGACTTAACTAGGAAGGCAGATGAATCAAACCTGTAGGTCACCAAGATTCTTTGAGTTTTTCCTATCATAAGTCCACAAACTGACGATGGTAAAAGAGGAGTGGCAACAGTGAGTCAATATCACCACAATGTGTTCTTTTTACCACCTCCTTGCAGGCACAATGATTCAGAGTACTTTAAAATCAAGGGGACAAGTGCACGTCACCTGACTCAGCATCACTGCGAGACACAGCACGTGTCCTCGTTAGTATAGTGGATAGTATCTCCGCCTGTCACGCGGAAGACCGGGGTTCGATTCCCCGACGGGGAGACCCTCTTTTAGCGCAAGGCGGAGCAACCAGTGACCGGCCATGAAAGAATGTGGCACTTTTTCTTTTACCTGAAACAAGACATCGCTATGTTGCATGAAGATCTTTGGATGAAGCACCTGTGAGTGCGAGCTCTCCCCACTGGTGGCATAAGGTCTCATCACAAATCACATTAGAGAGGCAAGTTAATCCTCTACGCTGCAAGAGACCCCACTGCATTTCCATGCCAACACATTGTAACGACGAAGCAGCCATTTGTAACTCAATTCCTGGGACTATTTCAGGATCAGTTAGGACTGCTAAAGTTTGGCAGCACAAAGTTGCAAATGGCATGAGAAGCATATTTAAAACTGGCTAGCAGGAAGAGAGCACACTCTCTCTTTCCACACGCCCAACAAGACACTCACGCTGCAAGCAGGAGTCGAACCTGCGCGGGGAAACCCCATTGGATTTCAAGTCCAACGCCTTAACCTCTCGGCCATCGCAGCTCGGCGGAGCGAGAGTAACATAGAGATCAATTCCTTGGACTTCCTCAAGCTCAATGATGAGTGCACAAGTGTCATTGCTTCTGAGTTGCAAATGGCTTGAGAAGAAAATTCAAATAAATGAATCTCCATAAGTCTACTCACTATTAACTTCAAGCTGGTACCAATTCCAAGTGATCAGGTATTCAAAAGCGTGTCATCAAAAGTGAATCAAAAAGAATCAAAAGTGAAAAGTGTCCGACGTGGTCCATTATTCTGTGTTGGCACCACGACACTGCAGTTTGATCTGGGAGCAAACATGCTCCAAAGAGGCAGCTTGATGTCTCAGTAGAGGTGTCAATACAGACGCCATCAAGGTATTGACTGAACGGTCAGTGGAGAGAATTGAATTGGATGCAACACAACTTGCTGTGTACACGCGAATTTACAAAAGAAAAAGCACAGCTTGAATCAACTAGGGATGACCTGTAAGAGTCATGTGCCAATACTATTTTCAGGTAGGGGGTGTGCTCAGCATGCGAGTGAATAAGGAAAGAGCGTTTGAGCATCTTTTGGGGGCTCGTCAATCTTTTCAAAAAGCTTCTGCTGCCCCGTGTGAGGGTCGAACTCACGACCTTCAGATTATGAGACTGACGTGCTACCTACTGCGCTAACGAGGCTAGGAAAGAAGAAGCGAGGCTGAGGAAGAACTAACAAAGCTGGAGAAAAAATGTATCCGCCCCCAATTCACTCCTTGGAGCATGGCGGCAAGTGCACCTGCAGCAACTAATTACTGCCAACAACAGCTAACAAACAACAAGGTTAGCACAAGAAGCCTGGAATTAACCAGAATCTGAGGCCAACGTAATTAAACTCTAATCCTACCCTAACCAATCACAGGATGTTCCAAGAGTAGACAAACAACGCACACAAACAAAAAAAAAACAAAAATACCACCAAAATACAAGTACAAACGACACCTACCTCATGAAGGTATGAAGTGAAGCTTTCTCTGGAGTGCTTTTAGTAGATGCAAAGCAGTAATGTGTGCCAAGAAATTCAGAACTTGCATGTGGGAAAGAGAGAAATGCAAAATCTCAGTTGATCTAAGATGGATATTGCAGTTCGGTACAATGCACTGGAATACAAAGACAAAATGAATTGCCAATGTAGCTAAAGCCAATTTTGCAGCAAATGGTTTGCATGACTTAACTAGGAAGGCAGATGAATCAAACCTGTAGGTCACCAAGATTCTTTGAGTTTTTCCTATCATAAGTCCACAAACTGACGATGGTAAAAGAGGAGTGGCAACAGTGAGTCAATATCACCACAATGTGTTCTTTTTACCACCTCCTTGCAGGCACAATGATTCAGAGTACTTTAAAATCAAGGGGACAAGTGCACGTCACCTGACTCAGCATCACTGCGAGACACAGCACGTGTCCTCGTTAGTATAGTGGATAGTATCTCCGCCTGTCACGCGGAAGACCGGGGTTCGATTCCCCGACGGGGAGACCCTCTTTTAGCGCAAGGCGGAGCAACCAGTGACCGGCCATGAAAGAATGTGGCACTTTTTCTTTTACCTGAAACAAGACATCGCTATGTTGCATGAAGATCTTTGGATGAAGCACCTGTGAGTGCGAGCTCTCCCCACTGGTGGCATAAGGTCTCATCACAAATCACATTAGAGAGGCAAGTTAATCCTCTACGCTGCAAGAGACCCCACTGCATTTCCATGCCAACACATTGTAACGACGAAGCAGCCATTTGTAACTCAATTCCTGGGACTATTTCAGGATCAGTTAGGACTGCTAAAGTTTGGCAGCACAAAGTTGCAAATGGCATGAGAAGCATATTTAAAACTGGCTAGCAGGAAGAGAGCACACTCTCTCTTTCCACACGCCCAACAAGACACTCACGCTGCAAGCAGGAGTCGAACCTGCGCGGGGAAACCCCATTGGATTTCAAGTCCAACGCCTTAACCTCTCGGCCATCGCAGCTCGGCGGAGCGAGAGTAACATAGAGATCAATTCCTTGGACTTCCTCAAGCTCAATGATGAGTGCACAAGTGTCATTGCTTCTGAGTTGCAAATGGCTTGAGAAGAAAATTCAAATAAATGAATCTCCATAAGTCTACTCACTATTAACTTCAAGCTGGTACCAATTCCAGGTGATCAGGTATTCAAAAGCGTGTCATCAAAAGTGAATCAAAAAGAATCAAAAGTGAAAAGTGTCCGACGTGGTCCATTATTCTGTGTTGGCACCACGACACTGCAGTTTGATCTGGGAGCGAACATGCTCCAAAGAGGCAGCTTGATGTCTCAGTAGAGGTGTCAATACAGACGCCATCAAGGTATTGACTGAACGGTCAGTGGAGAGAATTGAATTGGATGCAACACAACTTGCTGTGTACACGCGAATTTACAAAAGAAAAAGCACAGCTTGAATCAACTAGGGATGACCTGTAAGAGTCATGTGCCAATACTATTTTCAGGTAGGGGGTGTGCTCAGCATGCGAGTGAATAAGGAAAGAGCGTTTGAGCATCTTTTGGGGGCTCGTCAATCTTTTCAAAAAGCTTCTGCTGCCCCGTGTGAGGGTCGAACTCACGACCTTCAGATTATGAGACTGACGCGCTACCTACTGCGCTAACGAGGCTAGGAAAGAAGAAGCGAGGCTGAGGAAGAACTAACAAAGCTGGAGAAAAAATGTATCCGCCCCCAATTCACTCCTTGGAGCATGGCGGCAAGTGCACCTGCAGCAACTAATTACTGCCAACAACAGCTAACAAACAACAAGCTTAGCACAAGAAGCCTGGAATTAACCAGAATCTGAGGCCAACGTAATTAAACTCTAATCCTACCCTAACCAATCACAGGATGTTCCAAGAGTAGACAAACAACGCACACAAACAAAAAAAAAAACAAAAATACCACCAAAATACAAGTACAAACGACACCTACCTCATGAAGGTATGAAGTGAAGCTTTCTTTGGAGTGCTTTTAGTAGATGCAAAGCAGTAATGTGTGCCAAGAAATTCAGAACTTGCATGTGGGAAAGAGAGAAATGCAAAATCTCAGTTGATCTAAGATGGATATTGCAGTTCGGTACAATGCACTGGAATACGAAGACAAAATGAATTGCCAATGTAGCTAAAGCCAATTTTGCAGCAAATGGTTCGCATGACTTAACCCTGATGAGATCCGGGCGTGGTCTACCTTCTTGGGGTCCAGCTGGGCGTGGGGGACCCATTGCATTTTTTGTTAAAATAATCAGCAGATTTAGCCCAATTGCAAGTAAAATAAACAATACATATGTTAAATTAGTTTGCTCTCATTTATTTATTAGTTACTTTTTTATTAAAATGTAACACAATAAGGAAATGAATCATAAATCATGCTGGCTGACAGGCTGGTCCTATGGCTAGCTGCTGACGGGCTGGTGCTAACGGAGCTGGCTGCTGCTCATCCTCCTTTTCATTATCACTATCAGACTGATATTTCAGAAATGTGATCCTGAAATTTCTTCTTCTGAATCACCATCAAAATCCTCTGTCTCTTCCAATAGCAGCTGTAAGGCAGTCTGAACTGAGAATCGCTTTGCCATCTTTTATAGCATTTTTAGCATTTTTAGCATTTATAGCATCATGTCCCCATGATTGGATGAAACACACACTCACACACACATACACACACACACACACACACACACACACACACACACACACACACACACACACACACACACACACACACAGGTCCAGAGAGGAGGGAGGGATAATGAGGGCTGAGAGAAAAGATGCTTCTTTCAGATCTCACCCCTTTGTCTCTATAGAGATTCTTCGTCTGCTGTCTGACAATATGCAATCAACCCCTGATGTGACAACCATCAAAAGTGTTGATGGTTGCTCACCTTTGCATGCCAAACTCCTCTGTCCTTTGTTTGTATATCCTTTAAAGTCATACAGACGACTATCAACTACCCAACCCAATGTTGATTGCCCACTTTGACTAGCCCAGGGCCCAGTGGACCCTGGACCCTGTATGTAATACAAATGTGAAGGGGGGGGTACGGGGGGTGGTCATTGAAAATATTTTCTGATTTATGTTGCTCACAGAAAATGAGCCAAGGACCAATGAATCTCAGTTTGAAAAAAAAAAAATTGTAGAATTTTTTTAATCTGATTTTTTAAAAATGGGTCCCACAGACCCTTGGACCATATAAGGGTTAACTAGGAAGGCAGATGAATCAAACCTGTAGGTCACCAAGATTCTTTGAGTTTTTCCTATCATAAGTCCACAAACTGACGATGGTAAAAGAGGAGTGGCAACAGTGAGTCAATATCACCACAATGTGTTCTTTTTACCATCTCCTTGCAGGCACAATGATTCAGAGTACTTTAAAATCAAGGGGACAAGTGCACGTCACCTGACTCAGCATCACTGCGAGACACAGCACGTGTCCTCGTTAGTATAGTGGATAGTATCTCCGCCTGTCACGCGGAAGACCGGGGTTCGATTCCCCGACGGGGAGACCCTCTTTTAGCGCAAGGCGGAGCAACCAGTGACCGGCCATGAAAGAATGTGGCACTTTTTCTTTTACCTGAAACAAGACATCACTATGTTGCATGAAGATCTTTGGATGAAGCACCTGTGAGTGCAAGCTCTCCCCACTGGTGGCATAAGGTCTCATCACAAATCACATTAGAGAGGCAAGTTAATCCTCTAAGCTGCAAGAGACCCCACTGCATTTCCATGCCAACACATTGTAACGACGAAGCAGCCATTTGTAACTCAATTCCTGGGACTATTTCAGGATCAGTTAGGACTGCTAAAGTTTGGCAGCACAAAGTTGCAAATGGCATGAGAAGCATATTTAAAACTGGCTAGCAGGAAGAGAGCACACTCTCTCTTTCCACACGCCCAACAAGACACTCACGCTGCAAGCAGGAGTCGAACCTGCGCGGGGAAACCCCATTGGATTTCAAGTCCAACGCCTTAACCTCTCGGCCATCGCAGCTCGGCGGAGCGAGAGTAACATAGAGATCAATTCCTTGGACTTCCTCAAGCTCAATGATGAGTGCACAAGTGTCATTGCTTCTGAGTTGCAAATGGCTTGAGAAGAAAATTCAAATAAATGAATCTCCATAAGTCTACTAACTATTAACTTCAAGCTGGTACCAATTCCAGGTGATCAGGTATTCAAAAGCGTGTCATCAAAAGTGAATCAAAAAGAATCAAAAGTGAAAAGTGTCCGACGTGGTCCATTATTCTGTGTTGGCACCACGACACTGCAGTTTGATCTGGGAGCGAACATGCTCCAAAGAGGGAGCTTGATGTCTCAGTAGAGGTGTCAATACAGACGCCATCAAGGTATTGACTGAACGGTCAGTGGAGAGAATTGAATTGGATGCAACACAACTTGCTGTGTACACGCGAATTTACAAAAGAAAAAGCACAGCTTGAATCAACTAGGGATGACCTGTAAGAGTCATGTGCCAATACTATTTTCAGGTAGGGGGTGTGCTCAGCATGCGAGTGAATAAGGAAAGAGCGTTTGAGCATCTTTTGGGGGCTCGTCAATCTTTTCAAAAAGCTTCTGCTGCCCCGTGTGAGGGTCGAACTCACGACCTTCAGATTATGAGACTGACGCGCTACCTACTGCGCTAACGAGGCTAGGAAAGAAGAAGCGAGGCTGAGGAAGAACTAACAAAGCTGGAGAAAAAATGTATCCGTCCCCAATTCACTCCTTGGAGCATGGCGGCAAGTGCACCTGCAGCAACTAATTACTGCCAACAACAGCTAACAAACAACAAGGTTAGCACAAGAAGCCTGGAATTAACCAGAATCTGAGGCCAACGTAATTAAACTCTAATCCTACCCTAACCAATCACAGGATGTTCCAAGAGTAGACAAACAACGCACACAAACAAAAAAAAAACAAAAATACCACCAAAATACAAGTACAAACGACACCTACCTCATGAAGGTATGAAGTGAAGCTTTCTCTGGAGTGCTTTTAGTAGATGCAAAGCAGTAATGTGTGCCAAGAAATTCAGAACTTGCATGTGGGAAAGAGAGAAATGCAAAATCTCAGTTGATCTAAGATGGATATTGCAGTTCGGTACAATGCACTGGAATACAAAGACAAAATGAATTGCCAATGTAGCTAAAGCCAATTTTGCAGCAAATGGTTTGCATGACTTAACTAGGAAGGCAGATGAATCAAACCTGTAGGTCACCAAGATTCTTTGAGTTTTTCCTATCATAAGTCCACAAACTGACGATGGTAAAAGAGGAGTGGCAACAGTGAGTCAATATCACCACAATGTGTTCTTTTTACCACCTCCTTGCAGGCACAATGATTCAGAGTACTTTAAAATCAAGGGGACAAGTGCACGTCACCTGACTCAGCATCACTGCGAGACACAGCACGTGTCCTCGTTAGTATAGTGGATAGTATCTCCGCCTGTCACGCGGAAGACCGGGGTTCGATTCCCCGACGGGGAGACCCTCTTTTAGCGCAAGGCGGAGCAACCAGTGACCGGCCATGAAAGAATGTGGCACTTTTTCTTTTACCTGAAACAAGACATCGCTATGTTGCATGAAGATCTTTGGATGAAGCACCTGTGAGTGCGAGCTCTCCCCACTGGTGGCATAAGGTCTCATCACAAATCACATTAGAGAGGCAAGTTAATCCTCTACGCTGCAAGAGACCCCACTGCATTTCCATGCCAACACATTGTAACGACGAAGCAGCCATTTGTAACTCAATTCCTGGGACTATTTCAGGATCAGTTAGGACTGCTAAAGTTTGGCAGCACAAAGTTGCAAATGGCATGAGAAGCATATTTAAAACTGGCTAGCAGGAAGAGAGCACACTCTCTCTTTCCACACGCCCAACAAGACACTCACGCTGCAAGCAGGAGTCGAACCTGCGCGGGGAAACCCCATTGGATTTCAAGTCCAACGCCTTAACCTCTCGGCCATCGCAGCTCGGCGGAGCGAGAGTAACATAGAGATCAATTCCTTGGACTTCCTCAAGCTCAATGATGAGTGCACAAGTGTCATTGCTTCTGAGTTGCAAATGGCTTGAGAAGAAAATTCAAATAAATGAATCTCCATAAGTCTACTCACTATTAACTTCAAGCTGGTACCAATTCCAGGTGATCAGGTATTCAAAAGCGTGTCATCAAAAGTGAATCAAAAAGAATCAAAAGTGAAAAGTGTCCGACGTGGTCCATTATTCTGTGTTGGCACCACGACACTGCAGTTTGATCTGGGAGCGAACATGCTCCAAAGAGGCAGCTTGATGTCTCAGTAGAGGTGTCAATACAGACGCCATCAAGGTATTGACTGAACGGTCAGTGGAGAGAATTGAATTGGATGCAACACAACTTGCTGTGTACACGCGAATTTACAAAAGAAAAAGCACAGCTTGAATCAACTAGGGATGACCTGTAAGAGTCATGTGCCAATACTATTTTCAGGTAGGGGGTGTGCTCAGCATGCGAGTGAATAAGGAAAGAGCGTTTGAGCATCTTTTGGGGGCTCGTCAATCTTTTCAAAAAGCTTCTGCTGCCCCGTGTGAGGGTCGAACTCACGACCTTCAGATTATGAGACTGACGCGCTACCTACTGCGCTAACGAGGCTAGGAAAGAAGAAGCGAGGCTGAGGAAGAACTAACAAAGCTGGAGAAAAAATGTATCCGCCCCCAATTCACTCCTTGGAGCATGGCGGCAAGTGCACCTGCAGCAACTAATTACTGCCAACAACAGCTAACAAACAACAAGGTTAGCACAAGAAGCCTGGAATTAACCAGAATCTGAGGCCAACGTAATTAAACTCTAATCCTACCCTAACCAATCACAGGATGTTCCAAGAGTAGACAAACAACGCACACAAACAAAAAAAAAACAAAAATACCACCAAAATACAAGTACAAACGACACCTACCTCATGAAGGTATGAAGTGAAGCTTTCTCTGGAGTGCTTTTAGTAGATGCAAAGCAGTAATGTGTGCCAAGAAATTCAGAACTTGCATGTGGGAAAGAGAGAAATGCAAAATCTCAGTTGATCTAAGATGGATATTGCAGTTCGGTACAATGCACTGGAATACAAAGACAAAATGAATTGCCAATGTAGCTAAAGCCAATTTTGCAGCAAATGGTTTGCATGACTTAACTAGGAAGGCAGATGAATCAAACCTGTAGGTCACCAAGATTCTTTGAGTTTTTCCTATCATAAGTCCACAAACTGACGATGGTAAAAGAGGAGTGGCAACAGTGAGTCAATATCACCACAATGTGTTCTTTTTACCACCTCCTTGCAGGCACAATGATTCAGAGTACTTTAAAATCAAGGGGACAAGTGCACGTCACCTGACTCAGCATCACTGCGAGACACAGCACGTGTCCTCGTTAGTATAGTGGATAGTATCTCCGCCTGTCACGCGGAAGACCGGGGTTCGATTCCCCGACGGGGAGACCCTCTTTTAGCGCAAGGCGGAGCAACCAGTGACCGGCCATGAAAGAATGTGGCACTTTTTCTTTTACCTGAAACAAGACATCGCTATGTTGCATGAAGATCTTTGGATGAAGCACCTGTGAGTGCGAGCTCTCCCCACTGGTGGCATAAGGTCTCATCACAAATCACATTAGAGAGGCAAGTTAATCCTCTACGCTGCAAGAGACCCCACTGCATTTCCATGCCAACACATTGTAACGACGAAGCAGCCATTTGTAACTCAATTCCTGGGACTATTTCAGGATCAGTTAGGACTGCTAAAGTTTGGCAGCACAAAGTTGCAAATGGCATGAGAAGCATATTTAAAACTGGCTAGCAGGAAGAGAGCACACTCTCTCTTTCCACACGCCCAACAAGACACTCACGCTGCAAGCAGGAGTCGAACCTGCGCGGGGAAACCCCATTGGATTTCAAGTCCAACGCCTTAACCTCTCGGCCATCGCAGCTCGGCGGAGCGAGAGTAACATAGAGATCAATTCCTTGGACTTCCTCAAGCTCAATGATGAGTGCACAAGTGTCATTGCTTCTGAGTTGCAAATGGCTTGAGAAGAAAATTCAAATAAATGAATCTCCATAAGTCTACTCACTATTAACTTCAAGCTGGTACCAATTCCAAGTGATCAGGTATTCAAAAGCGTGTCATCAAAAGTGAATCAAAAAGAATCAAAAGTGAAAAGTGTCCGACGTGGTCCATTATTCTGTGTTGGCACCACGACACTGCAGTTTGATCTGGGAGCAAACATGCTCCAAAGAGGCAGCTTGATGTCTCAGTAGAGGTGTCAATACAGACGCCATCAAGGTATTGACTGAACGGTCAGTGGAGAGAATTGAATTGGATGCAACACAACTTGCTGTGTACACGCGAATTTACAAAAGAAAAAGCACAGCTTGAATCAACTAGGGATGACCTGTAAGAGTCATGTGCCAATACTATTTTCAGGTAGGGGGTGTGCTCAGCATGCGAGTGAATAAGGAAAGAGCGTTTGAGCATCTTTTGGGGGCTCGTCAATCTTTTCAAAAAGCTTCTGCTGCCCCGTGTGAGGGTCGAACTCACGACCTTCAGATTATGAGACTGACGTGCTACCTACTGCGCTAACGAGGCTAGGAAAGAAGAAGCGAGGCTGAGGAAGAACTAACAAAGCTGGAGAAAAAATGTA
This sequence comes from Brachyhypopomus gauderio, assembly GCF_052324685.1. Taxonomy (NCBI): domain Eukaryota; kingdom Metazoa; phylum Chordata; class Actinopteri; order Gymnotiformes; family Hypopomidae; genus Brachyhypopomus; species Brachyhypopomus gauderio. The sequence continues at coordinate 150,149 of NW_027506978.1, read as the reverse complement.
TCCGCCCCCAATTCACTCCTTGGAGCATGGCGGCAAGTGCACCTGCAGCAACTAATTACTGCCAACAACAGCTAACAAACAACAAGGTTAGCACAAGAAGCCTGGAATTAACCAGAATCTGAGGCCAACGTAATTAAACTCTAATCCTACCCTAACCAATCACAGGATGTTCCAAGAGTAGACAAACAACGCACACAAACAAAAAAAAAACAAAAATACCACCAAAATACAAGTACAAACGACACCTACCTCATGAAGGTATGAAGTGAAGCTTTCTCTGGAGTGCTTTTAGTAGATGCAAAGCAGTAATGTGTGCCAAGAAATTCAGAACTTGCATGTGGGAAAGAGAGAAATGCAAAATCTCAGTTGATCTAAGATGGATATTGCAGTTCGGTACAATGCACTGGAATACAAAGACAAAATGAATTGCCAATGTAGCTAAAGCCAATTTTGCAGCAAATGGTTTGCATGACTTAACTAGGAAGGCAGATGAATCAAACCTGTAGGTCACCAAGATTCTTTGAGTTTTTCCTATCATAAGTCCACAAACTGACGATGGTAAAAGAGGAGTGGCAACAGTGAGTCAATATCACCACAATGTGTTCTTTTTACCACCTCCTTGCAGGCACAATGATTCAGAGTACTTTAAAATCAAGGGGACAAGTGCACGTCACCTGACTCAGCATCACTGCGAGACACAGCACGTGTCCTCGTTAGTATAGTGGATAGTATCTCCGCCTGTCACGCGGAAGACCGGGGTTCGATTCCCCGACGGGGAGACCCTCTTTTAGCGCAAGGCGGAGCAACCAGTGACCGGCCATGAAAGAATGTGGCACTTTTTCTTTTACCTGAAACAAGACATCGCTATGTTGCATGAAGATCTTTGGATGAAGCACCTGTGAGTGCGAGCTCTCCCCACTGGTGGCATAAGGTCTCATCACAAATCACATTAGAGAGGCAAGTTAATCCTCTACGCTGCAAGAGACCCCACTGCATTTCCATGCCAACACATTGTAACGACGAAGCAGCCATTTGTAACTCAATTCCTGGGACTATTTCAGGATCAGTTAGGACTGCTAAAGTTTGGCAGCACAAAGTTGCAAATGGCATGAGAAGCATATTTAAAACTGGCTAGCAGGAAGAGAGCACACTCTCTCTTTCCACACGCCCAACAAGACACTCACGCTGCAAGCAGGAGTCGAACCTGCGCGGGGAAACCCCATTGGATTTCAAGTCCAACGCCTTAACCTCTCGGCCATCGCAGCTCGGCGGAGCGAGAGTAACATAGAGATCAATTCCTTGGACTTCCTCAAGCTCAATGATGAGTGCACAAGTGTCATTGCTTCTGAGTTGCAAATGGCTTGAGAAGAAAATTCAAATAAATGAATCTCCATAAGTCTACTCACTATTAACTTCAAGCTGGTACCAATTCCAGGTGATCAGGTATTCAAAAGCGTGTCATCAAAAGTGAATCAAAAAGAATCAAAAGTGAAAAGTGTCCGACGTGGTCCATTATTCTGTGTTGGCACCACGACACTGCAGTTTGATCTGGGAGCGAACATGCTCCAAAGAGGCAGCTTGATGTCTCAGTAGAGGTGTCAATACAGACGCCATCAAGGTATTGACTGAACGGTCAGTGGAGAGAATTGAATTGGATGCAACACAACTTGCTGTGTACACGCGAATTTACAAAAGAAAAAGCACAGCTTGAATCAACTAGGGATGACCTGTAAGAGTCATGTGCCAATACTATTTTCAGGTAGGGGGTGTGCTCAGCATGCGAGTGAATAAGGAAAGAGCGTTTGAGCATCTTTTGGGGGCTCGTCAATCTTTTCAAAAAGCTTCTGCTGCCCCGTGTGAGGGTCGAACTCACGACCTTCAGATTATGAGACTGACGCGCTACCTACTGCGCTAACGAGGCTAGGAAAGAAGAAGCGAGGCTGAGGAAGAACTAACAAAGCTGGAGAAAAAATGTATCCGCCCCCAATTCACTCCTTGGAGCATGGCGGCAAGTGCACCTGCAGCAACTAATTACTGCCAACAACAGCTAACAAACAACAAGGTTAGCACAAGAAGCCTGGAATTAACCAGAATCTGAGGCCAACGTAATTAAACTCTAATCCTACCCTAACCAATCACAGGATGTTCCAAGAGTAGACAAACAACGCACACAAACAAAAAAAAAACAAAAATACCACCAAAATACAAGTACAAACGACACCTACCTCATGAAGGTATGAAGTGAAGCTTTCTCTGGAGTGCTTTTAGTAGATGCAAAGCAGTAATGTGTGCCAAGAAATTCAGAACTTGCATGTGGGAAAGAGAGAAATGCAAAATCTCAGTTGATCTAAGATGGATATTGCAGTTCGGTACAATGCACTGGAATACAAAGACAAAATGAATTGCCAATGTAGCTAAAGCCAATTTTGCAGCAAATGGTTTGCATGACTTAACTAGGAAGGCAGATGAATCAAACCTGTAGGTCACCAAGATTCTTTGAGTTTTTCCTATCATAAGTCCACAAACTGACGATGGTAAAAGAGGAGTGGCAACAGTGAGTCAATATCACCACAATGTGTTCTTTTTACCACCTCCTTGCAGGCACAATGATTCAGAGTACTTTAAAATCAAGGGGACAAGTGCACGTCACCTGACTCAGCATCACTGCGAGACACAGCACGTGTCCTCGTTAGTATAGTGGATAGTATCTCCGCCTGTCACGCGGAAGACCGGGGTTCGATTCCCCGACGGGGAGACCCTCTTTTAGCGCAAGGCGGAGCAACCAGTGACCGGCCATGAAAGAATGTGGCACTTTTTCTTTTACCTGAAACAAGACATCGCTATGTTGCATGAAGATCTTTGGATGAAGCACCTGTGAGTGCGAGCTCTCCCCACTGGTGGCATAAGGTCTCATCACAAATCACATTAGAGAGGCAAGTTAATCCTCTACGCTGCAAGAGACCCCACTGCATTTCCATGCCAACACATTGTAACGACGAAGCAGCCATTTGTAACTCAATTCCTGGGACTATTTCAGGATCAGTTAGGACTGCTAAAGTTTGGCAGCACAAAGTTGCAAATGGCATGAGAAGCATATTTAAAACTGGCTAGCAGGAAGAGAGCACACTCTCTCTTTCCACACGCCCAACAAGACACTCACGCTGCAAGCAGGAGTCGAACCTGCGCGGGGAAACCCCATTGGATTTCAAGTCCAACGCCTTAACCTCTCGGCCATCGCAGCTCGGCGGAGCGAGAGTAACATAGAGATCAATTCCTTGGACTTCCTCAAGCTCAATGATGAGTGCACAAGTGTCATTGCTTCTGAGTTGCAAATGGCTTGAGAAGAAAATTCAAATAAATGAATCTCCATAAGTCTACTCACTATTAACTTCAAGCTGGTACCAATTCCAAGTGATCAGGTATTCAAAAGCGTGTCATCAAAAGTGAATCAAAAAGAATCAAAAGTGAAAAGTGTCCGACGTGGTCCATTATTCTGTGTTGGCACCACGACACTGCAGTTTGATCTGGGAGCAAACATGCTCCAAAGAGGCAGCTTGATGTCTCAGTAGAGGTGTCAATACAGACGCCATCAAGGTATTGACTGAACGGTCAGTGGAGAGAATTGAATTGGATGCAACACAACTTGCTGTGTACACGCGAATTTACAAAAGAAAAAGCACAGCTTGAATCAACTAGGGATGACCTGTAAGAGTCATGTGCCAATACTATTTTCAGGTAGGGGGTGTGCTCAGCATGCGAGTGAATAAGGAAAGAGCGTTTGAGCATCTTTTGGGGGCTCGTCAATCTTTTCAAAAAGCTTCTGCTGCCCCGTGTGAGGGTCGAACTCACGACCTTCAGATTATGAGACTGACGTGCTACCTACTGCGCTAACGAGGCTAGGAAAGAAGAAGCGAGGCTGAGGAAGAACTAACAAAGCTGGAGAAAAAATGTATCCGCCCCCAATTCACTCCTTGGAGCATGGCGGCAAGTGCACCTGCAGCAACTAATTACTGCCAACAACAGCTAACAAACAACAAGGTTAGCACAAGAAGCCTGGAATTAACCAGAATCTGAGGCCAACGTAATTAAACTCTAATCCTACCCTAACCAATCACAGGATGTTCCAAGAGTAGACAAACAACGCACACAAACAAAAAAAAAACAAAAATACCACCAAAATACAAGTACAAACGACACCTACCTCATGAAGGTATGAAGTGAAGCTTTCTCTGGAGTGCTTTTAGTAGATGCAAAGCAGTAATGTGTGCCAAGAAATTCAGAACTTGCATGTGGGAAAGAGAGAAATGCAAAATCTCAGTTGATCTAAGATGGATATTGCAGTTCGGTACAATGCACTGGAATACAAAGACAAAATGAATTGCCAATGTAGCTAAAGCCAATTTTGCAGCAAATGGTTTGCATGACTTAACTAGGAAGGCAGATGAATCAAACCTGTAGGTCACCAAGATTCTTTGAGTTTTTCCTATCATAAGTCCACAAACTGACGATGGTAAAAGAGGAGTGGCAACAGTGAGTCAATATCACCACAATGTGTTCTTTTTACCACCTCCTTGCAGGCACAATGATTCAGAGTACTTTAAAATCAAGGGGACAAGTGCACGTCACCTGACTCAGCATCACTGCGAGACACAGCACGTGTCCTCGTTAGTATAGTGGATAGTATCTCCGCCTGTCACGCGGAAGACCGGGGTTCGATTCCCCGACGGGGAGACCCTCTTTTAGCGCAAGGCGGAGCAACCAGTGACCGGCCATGAAAGAATGTGGCACTTTTTCTTTTACCTGAAACAAGACATCGCTATGTTGCATGAAGATCTTTGGATGAAGCACCTGTGAGTGCGAGCTCTCCCCACTGGTGGCATAAGGTCTCATCACAAATCACATTAGAGAGGCAAGTTAATCCTCTACGCTGCAAGAGACCCCACTGCATTTCCATGCCAACACATTGTAACGACGAAGCAGCCATTTGTAACTCAATTCCTGGGACTATTTCAGGATCAGTTAGGACTGCTAAAGTTTGGCAGCACAAAGTTGCAAATGGCATGAGAAGCATATTTAAAACTGGCTAGCAGGAAGAGAGCACACTCTCTCTTTCCACACGCCCAACAAGACACTCACGCTGCAAGCAGGAGTCGAACCTGCGCGGGGAAACCCCATTGGATTTCAAGTCCAACGCCTTAACCTCTCGGCCATCGCAGCTCGGCGGAGCGAGAGTAACATAGAGATCAATTCCTTGGACTTCCTCAAGCTCAATGATGAGTGCACAAGTGTCATTGCTTCTGAGTTGCAAATGGCTTGAGAAGAAAATTCAAATAAATGAATCTCCATAAGTCTACTCACTATTAACTTCAAGCTGGTACCAATTCCAGGTGATCAGGTATTCAAAAGCGTGTCATCAAAAGTGAATCAAAAAGAATCAAAAGTGAAAAGTGTCCGACGTGGTCCATTATTCTGTGTTGGCACCACGACACTGCAGTTTGATCTGGGAGCGAACATGCTCCAAAGAGGCAGCTTGATGTCTCAGTAGAGGTGTCAATACAGACGCCATCAAGGTATTGACTGAACGGTCAGTGGAGAGAATTGAATTGGATGCAACACAACTTGCTGTGTACACGCGAATTTACAAAAGAAAAAGCACAGCTTGAATCAACTAGGGATGACCTGTAAGAGTCATGTGCCAATACTATTTTCAGGTAGGGGGTGTGCTCAGCATGCGAGTGAATAAGGAAAGAGCGTTTGAGCATCTTTTGGGGGCTCGTCAATCTTTTCAAAAAGCTTCTGCTGCCCCGTGTGAGGGTCGAACTCACGACCTTCAGATTATGAGACTGACGCGCTACCTACTGCGCTAACGAGGCTAGGAAAGAAGAAGCGAGGCTGAGGAAGAACTAACAAAGCTGGAGAAAAAATGTATCCGCCCCCAATTCACTCCTTGGAGCATGGCGGCAAGTGCACCTGCAGCAACTAATTACTGCCAACAACAGCTAACAAACAACAAGCTTAGCACAAGAAGCCTGGAATTAACCAGAATCTGAGGCCAACGTAATTAAACTCTAATCCTACCCTAACCAATCACAGGATGTTCCAAGAGTAGACAAACAACGCACACAAACAAAAAAAAAAACAAAAATACCACCAAAATACAAGTACAAACGACACCTACCTCATGAAGGTATGAAGTGAAGCTTTCTCTGGAGTGCTTTTAGTAGATGCAAAGCAGTAATGTGTGCCAAGAAATTCAGAACTTGCATGTGGGAAAGAGAGAAATGCAAAATCTCAGTTGATCTAAGATGGATATTGCAGTTCGGTACAATGCACTGGAATACGAAGACAAAATGAATTGCCAATGTAGCTAAAGCCAATTTTGCAGCAAATGGTTCGCATGACTTAACTAGGAAGGCAGATGAATCAAACCTGTAGGTCACCAAGATTCTTTGAGTTTTTCCTATCATAAGTCCACAAACTGACGATGGTAAAAGAGGAGTGGCAACAGTGAGTCAATATCACCACAATGTGTTCTTTTTACCATCTCCTTGCAGGCACAATGATTCAGAGTACTTTAAAATCAAGGGGACAAGTGCACGTCACCTGACTCAGCATCACTGCGAGACACAGCACGTGTCCTCGTTAGTATAGTGGATAGTATCTCCGCCTGTCACGCGGAAGACCGGGGTTCGATTCCCTGACGGGGAGACCCTCTTTTAGCGCAAGGCGGAGCAACCAGTGACCGGCCATGAAAGAATGTGGCACTTTTTCTTTTACCTGAAACAAGACATCACTATGTTGCATGAAGATCTTTGGATGAAGCACCTGTGAGTGCAAGCTCTCCCCACTGGTGGCATAAGGTCTCATCACAAATCACATTAGAGAGGCAAGTTAATCCTCTAAGCTGCAAGAGACCCCACTGCATTTCCATGCCAACACATTGTAATGACGAAGCAGCCATTTGTAACTCAATTCCTGGGACTATTTCAGGATCAGTTAGGACTGCTAAAGTTTGGCAGCACAAAGTTGCAAATGGCATGAGAAGCATATTTAAAACTGGCTAGCAGGAAGAGAGCACACTCTCTCTTTCCACACGCCCAACAAGACACTCACGCTGCAAGCAGGAGTCGAACCTGCGCGGGGAAACCCCATTGGATTTCAAGTCCAACGCCTTAACCTCTCGGCCATCGCAGCTCGGCGGAGCGAGAGTAACATAGAGATCAATTCCTTGGACTTCCTCAAGCTCAATGATGAGTGCACAAGTGTCATTGCTTCTGAGTTGCAAATGGCTTGAGAAGAAAATTCAAATAAATGAATCTCCATAAGTCTACTCACTATTAACTTCAAGCTGGTACCAATTCCAGGTGATCAGGTATTCAAAAGCGTGTCATCAAAAGTGAATCAAAAAGAATCAAAAGTGAAAAGTGTCCGACGTGGTCCATTATTCTGTGTTGGCACCACGACACTGCAGTTTGATCTGGGAGCGAACATGCTCCAAAGAGGCAGCTTGATGTCTCAGTAGAGGTGTCAATACAGACGCCATCAAGGTATTGACTGAACGGTCAGTGGAGAGAATTGAATTGGATGCAACACAACTTGCTGTGTACACGCGAATTTACAAAAGAAAAAGCACAGCTTGAATCAACTAGGGATGACCTGTAAGAGTCATGTGCCAATACTATTTTCAGGTAGGGGGTGTGCTCAGCATGCGAGTGAATAAGGAAAGAGCGTTTGAGCATCTTTTGGGGGCTCGTCAATCTTTTCAAAAAGCTTCTGCTGCCCCGTGTGAGGGTCGAACTCACGACCTTCAGATTATGAGACTGACGCGCTACCTACTGCGCTAACGAGGCTAGGAAAGAAGAAGCGAGGCTGAGGAAGAACTAACAAAGCTGGAGAAAAAATGTATCCGCCCCCAATTCACTCCTTGGAGCATGGCGGCAAGTGCACCTGCAGCAACTAATTACTGCCAACAACAGCTAACAAACAACAAGGTTAGCACAAGAAGCCTGGAATTAACCAGAATCTGAGGCCAACGTAATTAAACTCTAATCCTACCCTAACCAATCACAGGATGTTCCAAGAGTAGACAAACAATGCACACAAACAAAAAAAAAACAAAAATACCACCAAAATACAAGTACAAACGACAGCTACCTCATGAAGGTATGAAGTGAAGCTTTCTCTGGAGTGCTTTTAGTAGATGCAAAGCAGTAATGTGTGCCAAGAAATTCAGAACTTGCATGTGGGAAAGAGAGAAATGCAAAATCTCAGTTGATCTAAGATGGATATTGCAGTTCGGTACAATGCACTGGAATACGAAGACAAAATGAATTGCCAATGTAGCTAAAGCCAATTTTGCAGCAAATGGTTCGCATGACTTAACTAGGAAGGCAGATGAATCAAACCTGTAGGTCACCAAGATTCTTTGAGTTTTTCCTATCATAAGTCCACAAACTGACGATGGTAAAAGAGGAGTGGCAACAGTGAGTCAATATCACCACAATGTGTTCTTTTTACCATCTCCTTGCAGGCACAATGATTCAGAGTACTTTAAAATCAAGGGGACAAGTGCACGTCACCTGACTCAGCATCACTGCGAGACACAGCACGTGTCCTCGTTAGTATAGTGGATAGTATCTCCGCCTGTCACGCGGAAGACCGGGGTTCGATTCCCCGACGGGGAGACCCTCTTTTAGCGCAAGGCGGAGCAACCAGTGACCGGCCATGAAAGAATGTGGCACTTTTTCTTTTACCTGAAACAAGACATCGCTATGTTGCATGAAGATCTTTGGATGAAGCACCTGTGAGTGCAAGCTCTCCCCACTGGTGGCATAAGGTCTCATCACAAATCACATTAGAGAGGCAAGTTAATCCTCTACGCTGCAAGAGACCCCACTGCATTTCCATGCCAACACATTGTAACGACGAAGCAGCCATTTGTAACTCAATTCCTGGGACTATTTCAGGATCAGTTAGGACTGCTAAAGTTTGGCAGCACAAAGTTGCAAATGGCATGAGAAGCATATTTAAAACTGGCTAGCAGGAAGAGAGCACACTCTCTCTTTCCACACGCCCAACAAGACACTCACGCTGCAAGCAGGAGTCGAACCTGCGCGGGGAAACCCCATTGGATTTCAAGTCCAACGCCTTAACCTCTCGGCCATCGCAGCTCGGCGGAGCGAGAGTAACATAGAGATCAATTCCTTGGACTTCCTCAAGCTCAATGATGAGTGCACAAGTGTCATTGCTTCTGAGTTGCAAATGGCTTGAGAAGAAAATTCAAATAAATGAATCTCCATAAGTCTACTCACTATTAACTTCAAGCTGGTACCAATTCCAGGTGATCAGGTATTCAAAAGCGTGTCATCAAAAGTGAATCAAAAAGAATCAAAAGTGAAAAGTGTCCGACGTGGTCCATTATTCTGTGTTGGCACCACGACACTGCAGTTTGATCTGGGAGCGAACATGCTCCAAAGAGGCAGCTTGATGTCTCAGTAGAGGTGTCAATACAGACGCCATCAAGGTATTGACTGAACGGTCAGTGGAGAGAATTGAATTGGATGCAACACAACTTGCTGTGTACACGCGAATTTACAAAAGAAAAAGCACAGCTTGAATCAACTAGGGATGACCTGTAAGAGTCATGTGCCAATACTATTTTCAGGTAGGGGGTGTGCTCAGCATGCGAGTGAATAAGGAAAGAGCGTTTGAGCATCTTTTGGGGGCTCGTCAATCTTTTCAAAAAGCTTCTGCTACCCCGTGTGAGGGTCGAACTCACGACCTTCAGATTATGAGACTGACGCGCTACCTACTGCGCTAACGAGGCTAGGAAAGAAGAAGCGAGGCTGAGGAAGAACTAACAAAGCTGGAGAAAAAATGTATCCGCCCCCAATTCACTCCTTGGAGCATGGCGGCAAGTGCACCTGCAGCAACTAATTACTGCCAACAACAGCTAACAAACAACAAGGTTAGCACAAGAAGCCTGGAATTAACCAGAATCTGAGGCCAACATAATTAAACTCTAATCCTACCCTAACCAATCACAGGATGTTCCAAGAGTAGACAAACAACGCACACAAACAAAAAAAAAACAAAAATACCACCAAAATACAAGTACAAACGACAGCTACCTCATGAAGGTATGAAGTGAAGCTTTCTCTGGAGTGCTTTTAGTAGATGCAAAGCAGTAATGTGTGCCAAGAAATTCAGAACTTGCATGTGGGAAAGAGAGAAATGCAAAATCTCAGTTGATCTAAGATGGATATTGCAGTTCGGTACAATGCACTGGAATACGAAGACAAAATGAATTGCCAATGTAGCTAAAGCCAATTTTGCAGCAAATGGTTCGCATGACTTAACTAGGAAGGCAGATGAATCAAACCTGTAGGTCACCAAGATTCTTTGAGTTTTTCCTATCATAAGTCCACAAACTGACGATGGTAAAAGAGGAGTGGCAACAGTGAGTCAATATCACCACAATGTGTTCTTTTTACCATCTCCTTGCAGGCACAATGATTCAGAGTACTTTAAAATCAAGGGGACAAGTGCACGTCACCTGACTCAGCATCACTGCGAGACACAGCACGTGTCCTCGTTAGTATAGTGGATAGTATCTCCGCCTGTCACGCGGAAGACCGGGGTTCGATTCCCCGACGGGGAGACCCTCTTTTAGCGCAAGGCGGAGCAACCAGTGACCGGCCATGAAAGAATGTGGCACTTTTTCTTTTACCTGAAACAAGACATCACTATGTTGCATGAAGATCTTTGGATGAAGCACCTGTGAGTGCAAGCTCTCCCCACTGGTGGCATAAGGTCTCATCACAAATCACATTAGAGAGGCAAGTTAATCCTCTAAGCTGCAAGAGACCCCACTGCATTTCCATGCCAACACATTGTAACGACGAAGCAGCCATTTGTAACTCAATTCCTGGGACTATTTCAGGATCAGTTAGGACTGCTAAAGTTTGGCAGCACAAAGTTGCAAATGGCATGAGAAGCATATTTAAAACTGGCTAGCAGGAAAAGAGCACACTCTCTCTTTCCACACGCCCAACAAGACACTCACGCTGCAAGCAGGAGTCGAACCTGCGCGGGGAAACCCCATTGGATTTCAAGTCCAACGCCTTAACCTCTCGGCCATCGCAGCTCGGCGGAGCGAGAGTAACATAGAGATCAATTCCTTGGACTTCCTCAAGCTCAATGATGAGTGCACAAGTGTCATTGCTTCTGAGTTGCAAATGGCTTGAGAAGAAAATTCAAATAAATGAATCTCCATAAGTCTACTCACTATTAACTTCAAGCTGGTACCAATTCCAGGTGATCAGGTATTCAAAAGCGTGTCATCAAAAGTGAATCAAAAAGAATCAAAAGTGAAAAGTGTCCGACGTGGTCCATTATTCTGTGTTGGCACCACGACACTGCAGTTTGATCTGGGAGCGAACATGCTCCAAAGAGGCAGCTTGATGTCTCAGTAGAGGTGTCAATACAGACGCCATCAAGGTATTGACTGAACGGTCAGTGGAGAGAATTGAATTGGATGCAACACAACTTGCTGTGTACACGCGAATTTACAAAAGAAAAAGCACAGCTTGAATCAACTAGGGATGACCTGTAAGAGTCATGTGCCAATACTATTTTCAGGTAGGGGGTGTGCTCAGCATGCGAGTGAATAAGGAAAGAGCGTTTGAGCATCTTTTGGGGGCTCGTCAATCTTTTCAAAAAGCTTCTGCTGCCCCGTGTGAGGGTCGAACTCACGACCTTCAGATTATGAGACTGACGCGCTACCTACTGCGCTAACGAGGCTAGGAAAGAAGAAGCGAGGCTGAGGAAGAACTAACAAAGCTGGAGAAAAAATGTATCCGCCCCCAATTCACTCCTTGGAGCATGGCGGCAAGTGCACCTGCAGCAACTAATTACTGCCAACAACAGCTAACAAACAACAAGGTTAGCACAAGAAGCCTGGAATTAACCAGAATCTGAGGCCAACGTAATTAAACTCTAATCCTACCCTAACCAATCACAGGATGTTCCAAGAGTAGACAAACAACGCACACAAACAAAAAAAAAACAAAAATACCACCAAAATACAAGTACAAACGACACCTACCTCATGAAGGTATGAAGTGAAGCTTTCTCTGGAGTGCTTTTAGTAGATGCAAAGCAGTAATGTGTGCCAAGAAATTCAGAACTTGCATGTGGGAAAGAGAGAAATGCAAAATCTCAGTTGATCTAAGATGGATATTGCAGTTCGGTACAATGCACTGGAATACAAAGACAAAATGAATTGCCAATGTAGCTAAAGCCAATTTTGCAGCAAATGGTTTGCATGACTTAACTAGGAAGGCAGATGAATCAAACCTGTAGGTCACCAAGATTCTTTGAGTTTTTCCTATCATAAGTCCACAAACTGACGATGGTAAAAGAGGAGTGGCAACAGTGAGTCAATATCACCACAATGTGTTCTTTTTACCACCTCCTTGCAGGCACAATGATTCAGAGTACTTTAAAATCAAGGGGACAAGTGCACGTCACCTGACTCAGCATCACTGCGAGACACAGCACGTGTCCTCGTTAGTATAGTGGATAGTATCTCCGCCTGTCACGCGGAAGACCGGGGTTCGATTCCCCGACGGGGAGACCCTCTTTTAGCGCAAGGCGGAGCAACCAGTGACCGGCCATGAAAGAATGTGGCACTTTTTCTTTTACCTGAAACAAGACATCGCTATGTTGCATGAAGATCTTTGGATGAAGCACCTGTGAGTGCGAGCTCTCCCCACTGGTGGCATAAGGTCTCATCACAAATCACATTAGAGAGGCAAGTTAATCCTCTACGCTGCAAGAGACCCCACTGCATTTCCATGCCAACACATTGTAACGACGAAGCAGCCATTTGTAACTCAATTCCTGGGACTATTTCAGGATCAGTTAGGACTGCTAAAGTTTGGCAGCACAAAGTTGCAAATGGCATGAGAAGCATATTTAAAACTGGCTAGCAGGAAGAGAGCACACTCTCTCTTTCCACACGCCCAACAAGACACTCACGCTGCAAGCAGGAGTCGAACCTGCGCGGGGAAACCCCATTGGATTTCAAGTCCAACGCCTTAACCTCTCGGCCATCGCAGCTCGGCGGAGCGAGAGTAACATAGAGATCAATTCCTTGGACTTCCTCAAGCTCAATGATGAGTGCACAAGTGTCATTGCTTCTGAGTTGCAAATGGCTTGAGAAGAAAATTCAAATAAATGAATCTCCATAAGTCTACTCACTATTAACTTCAAGCTGGTACCAATTCCAGGTGATCAGGTATTCAAAAGCGTGTCATCAAAAGTGAATCAAAAAGAATCAAAAGTGAAAAGTGTCCGACGTGGTCCATTATTCTGTGTTGGCACCACGACACTGCAGTTTGATCTGGGAGCGAACATGCTCCAAAGAGGCAGCTTGATGTCTCAGTAGAGGTGTCAATACAGACGCCATCAAGGTATTGACTGAACGGTCAGTGGAGAGAATTGAATTGGATGCAACACAACTTGCTGTGTACACGCGAATTTACAAAAGAAAAAGCACAGCTTGAATCAACTAGGGATGACCTGTAAGAGTCATGTGCCAATACTATTTTCAGGTAGGGGGTGTGCTCAGCATGCGAGTGAATAAGGAAAGAGCGTTTGAGCATCTTTTGGGGGCTCGTCAATCTTTTCAAAAAGCTTCTGCTACCCCGTGTGAGGGTCGAACTCACGACCTTCAGATTATGAGACTGACGCGCTACCTACTGCGCTAACGAGGCTAGGAAAGAAGAAGCGAGGCTGAGGAAGAACTAACAAAGCTGGAGAAAAAATGTATCCGTCCCCAATTCACTCCTTGGAGCATGGCGGCAAGTGCACCTGCAGCAACTAATTACTGCCAACAACAGCTAACAAACAACAAGGTTAGCACAAGAAGCCTGGAATTAACCAGAATCTGAGGCCAACATAATTAAACTCTAATCCTACCCTAACCAATCACAGGATGTTCCAAGAGTAGACAAACAACGCACACAAACAAAAAAAAAACAAAAATACCACCAAAATACAAGTACAAACGACAGCTACCTCATGAAGGTATGAAGTGAAGCTTTCTCTGGAGTGCTTTTAGTAGATGCAAAGCAGTAATGTGTGCCAAGAAATTCAGAACTTGCATGTGGGAAAGAGAGAAATGCAAAATCTCAGTTGATCTAAGATGGATATTGCAGTTCGGTACAATGCACTGGAATACGAAGACAAAATGAATTGCCAATGTAGCTAAAGCCAATTTTGCAGCAAATGGTTCGCATGACTTAACTAGGAAGGCAGATGAATCAAACCTGTAGGTCACCAAGATTCTTTGAGTTTTTCCTATCATAAGTCCACAAACTGACGATGGTAAAAGAGGAGTGGCAACAGTGAGTCAATATCACCACAATGTGTTCTTTTTACCATCTCCTTGCAGGCACAATGATTCAGAGTACTTTAAAATCAAGGGGACAAGTGCACGTCACCTGACTCAGCATCACTGCGAGACACAGCACGTGTCCTCGTTAGTATAGTGGATAGTATCTCCGCCTGTCACGCGGAAGACCGGGGTTCGATTCCCCGACGGGGAGACCCTCTTTTAGCGCAAGGCGGAGCAACCAGTGACCGGCCATGAAAGAATGTGGCACTTTTTCTTTTACCTGAAACAAGACATCACTATGTTGCATGAAGATCTTTGGATGAAGCACCTGTGAGTGCAAGCTCTCCCCACTGGTGGCATAAGGTCTCATCACAAATCACATTAGAGAGGCAAGTTAATCCTCTAAGCTGCAAGAGACCCCACTGCATTTCCATGCCAACACATTGTAACGACGAAGCAGCCATTTGTAACTCAATTCCTGGGACTATTTCAGGATCAGTTAGGACTGCTAAAGTTTGGCAGCACAAAGTTGCAAATGGCATGAGAAGCATATTTAAAACTGGCTAACAGGAAGAGAGCACACTCTCTCTTTCCACACGCCCAACAAGACACTCACGCTGCAAGCAGGAGTCGAACCTGCGCGGGGAAACCCCATTGGATTTCAAGTCCAACGCCTTAACCTCTCGGCCATCGCAGCTCGGCGGAGCGAGAGTAACATAGAGATCAATTCCTTGGACTTCCTCAAGCTCAATGATGAGTGCACAAGTGTCATTGCTTCTGAGTTGCAAATGGCTTGAGAAGAAAATTCAAATAAATGAATCTCCATAAGTCTATTCACTATTAACTTCAAGCTGGTACCAATTCCAGGTGATCAGGTATTCAAAAGCGTGTCATCAAAAGTGAATCAAAAAGAATCAAAAGTGAAAAGTGTCCGACGTGGTCCATTATTCTGTGTTGGCACCACGACACTGCAGTTTGATCTGGGAGCGAACATGCTCCAAAGAGGCAGCTTGATGTCTCAGTAGAGGTGTCAATACAGACGCCATCAAGGTATTGACTGAACGGTCAGTGGAGAGAATTGAATTGGATGCAACACAACTTGCTGTGTACACGCGAATTTACAAAAGAAAAAGCACAGCTTGAATCAACTAGGGATGACCTGTAAGAGTCATGTGCCAATACTATTTTCAGGTAGGGGGTGTGCTCAGCATGCGAGTGAATAAGGAAAGAGCGTTTGAGCATCTTTTGGGGGCTCGTCAATCTTTTCAAAAAGCTTCTGCTGCCCCGTGTGAGGGTCAAACTCACGACCTTCAGATTATGAGACTGACGCGCTACCTACTGCACTAACGAGGCTAGGAAAGAAGAAGCGAGGCTGAGGAAGAACTAACAAAGCTGGAGAAAAAATGTATCCGCCCCCAATTCACTCCTTGGAGCATGGCGGCAAGTGCACCTGCAGCAACTAATTACTGCCAACAACAGCTAACAAACAACAAGGTTAGCACAAGAAGCCTGGAATTAACCAGAATCTGAGGCCAACGTAATTAAACTCTAATCCTACCCTAACCAATCACAGGATGTTCCAAGAGTAGACAAACAACGCACACAAACAAAAAAAAAAACAAAAATACCACCAAAATACAAGTACAAACGACACCTACCTCATGAAGGTATGAAGTGAAGCTTTCTCTGGAGTGCTTTTAGTAGATGCAAAGCAGTAATGTGTGCCAAGAAATTCAGAACTTGCATGTGGGAAAGAGAGAAATGCAAAATCTCAGTTGATCTAAGATGGATATTGCAGTTCGGTACAATGCACTGGAATACGAAGACAAAATGAATTGCCAATGTAGCTAAAGCCAATTTTGCAGCAAATGGTTTGCATGACTTAACTAGGAAGGCAGATGAATCAAACTTGTAGGTCACCAAGATTCTTTGAGTTTTTCCTATCATAAGTCCACAAACTGACGATGGTAAAAGAGGAGTGGCAACAGTGAGTCAATATCACCACAATGTGTTCTTTTTACCACCTCCTTGCAGGCACAATGATTCAGAGTACTTTAAAATCAAGGGGACAAGTGCACGTCACCTGACTCAGCATCACTGCGAGACACAGCACGTGTCCTCGTTAGTATAGTGGATAGTATCTCCGCCTGTCACGCGGAAGACCGGGGTTCGATTCCCCGACGGGGAGACCCTCTTTTAGCGCAAGGCGGAGCAACCAGTGACCGGCCATGAAAGAATGTGGCACTTTTTCTTTTACCTGAAACAAGACATCACTATGTTGCATGAAGATCTTTGGATGAAGCACCTGTGAGTGCGAGCTCTCCCCACTGGTGGCATAAGGTCTCATCACAAATCACATTAGAGAGGCAAGTTAATCCTCTACGCTGCAAGAGACCCCACTGCATTTCCATGCCAACACATTGTAACGACGAAGCAGCCATTTGTAACTCAATTCCTGGGACTATTTCAGGATCAGTTAGGACTGCTAAAGTTTGGCAGCACAAAGTTGCAAATGGCATGAGAAGCATATTTAAAACTGGCTAGCAGGAAGAGAGCACACTCTCTCTTTCCACACGCCCAACAAGACACTCACGCTGCAAGCAGGAGTCGAACCTGCGCGGGGAAACCCCATTGGATTTCAAGTCCAACGCCTTAACCTCTCGGCCATCACAGCTCGGCGGAGCGAGAGTAACATAGAGATCAATTCCTTGGACTTCCTCAAGCTCAATGATGAGTGCACAAGTGTCATTGCTTCTGAGTTGCAAATGGCTTGAGAAGAAAATTCAAATAAATGAATCTCCATAAGTCTACTCACTATTAACTTCAAGCTGGTACCAATTCCAAGTGATCAGGTATTCAAAAGCGTGTCATCAAAAGTGAATCAAAAAGAATCAAAAGTGAAAAGTGTCCGACGTGGTCCATTATTCTGTGTTGGCACCACGACACTGCAGTTTGATCTGGGAGCGAACATGCTCCAAAGAGGCAGCTTGATGTCTCAGTAGAGGTGTCAATACAGACGCCATCAAGGTATTGACTGAACGGTCAGTGGAGAGAATTGAATTGGATGCAACACAACTTGCTGTGTACACGCGAATTTACAAAAGAAAAAGCACAGCTTGAATCAACTAGGGATGACCTGTAAGAGTCATGTGCCAATACTATTTTCAGGTAGGGGGTGTGCTCAGCATGCGAGTGAATAAGGAAAGAGCGTTTGAGCATCTTTTGGGGGCTCGTCAATCTTTTCAAAAAGCTTCTGCTGCCCCGTGTGAGGGTCGAACTCACGACCTTCAGATTATGAGACTGACGCGCTACCTACTGCGCTAACGAGGCTAGGAAAGAAGAAGCGAGGCTGAGGAAGAACTAACAAAGCTGGAGAAAAAATGTATCCGCCCCCAATTCACTCCTTGGAGCATGGCGGCAAGTGCACCTGCAGCAACTAATTACTGCCAACAACAGCTAACAAACAACAAGGTTAGCACAAGAAGCCTGGAATTAACCAGAATCTGAGGCCAACGTAATTAAACTCTAATCCTACCCTAACCAATCACAGGATGTTCCAAGAGTAGACAAACAACGCACACAAACAAAAAAAAAACAAAAATACCACCAAAATACAAGTACAAACGACACCTACCTCATGAAGGTATGAAGTGAAGCTTTCTCTGGAGTGCTTTTAGTAGATGCAAAGCAGTAATGTGTGCCAAGAAATTCAGAACTTGCATGTGGGAAAGAGAGAAATGCAAAATCTCAGTTGATCTAAGATGGATATTGCAGTTCGGTACAATGCACTGGAATACAAAGACAAAATGAATTGCCAATGTAGCTAAAGCCAATTTTGCAGCAAATGGTTTGCATGACTTAACTAGGAAGGCAGATGAATCAAACCTGTAGGTCACCAAGATTCTTTGAGTTTTTCCTATCATAAGTCCACAAACTGACGATGGTAAAAGAGGAGTGGCAACAGTGAGTCAATATCACCACAATGTGTTCTTTTTACCACCTCCTTGCAGGCACAATGATTCAGAGTACTTTAAAATCAAGGGGACAAGTGCACGTCACCTGACTCAGCATCACTGCAAGACACAGCACGTGTCCTCGTTAGTATAGTGGATAGTATCTCCGCCTGTCACGCGGAAGACCGGGGTTCGATTCCCCGACGGGGAGACCCTCTTTTAGCGCAAGGCGGAGCAACCAGTGACCGGCCATGAAAGAATGTGGCACTTTTTCTTTTACCTGAAACAAGACATCGCTATGTTGCATGAAGATCTTTGGATGAAGCACCTGTGAGTGCGAGCTCTCCCCACTGGTGGCATAAGGTCTCATCACAAATCACATTAGAGAGGCAAGTTAATCCTCTACGCTGCAAGAGACCCCACTGCATTTCCATGCCAACACATTGTAACGACGAAGCAGCCATTTGTAACTCAATTCCTGGGACTATTTCAGGATCAGTTAGGACTGCTAAAGTTTGGCAGCACAAAGTTGCAAATGGCATGAGAAGCATATTTAAAACTGGCTAGCAGGAAGAGAGCACACTCTCTCTTTCCACACGCCCAACAAGACACTCACGCTGCAAGCAGGAGTCGAACCTGCGCGGGGAAACCCCATTGGATTTCAAGTCCAACGCCTTAACCTCTCGGCCATCGCAGCTCGGCGGAGCGAGAGTAACATAGAGATCAATTCCTTGGACTTCCTCAAGCTCAATGATGAGTGCACAAGTGTCATTGCTTCTGAGTTGCAAATGGCTTGAGAAGAAAATTCAAATAAATGAATCTCCATAAGTCTACTCACTATTAACTTCAAGCTGGTACCAATTCCAGGTGATCAGGTATTCAAAAGCGTGTCATCAAAAGTGAATCAAAAAGAATCAAAAGTGAAAAGTGTCCGACGTGGTCCATTATTCTGTGTTGGCACCACGACACTGCAGTTTGATCTGGGAGCGAACATGCTCCAAAGAGGCAGCTTGATGTCTCAGTAGAGGTGTCAATACAGACGCCATCAAGGTATTGACTGAACGGTCAGTGGAGAGAATTGAATTGGATGCAACACAACTTGCTGTGTACACGCGAATTTACAAAAGAAAAAGCACAGCTTGAATCAACTAGGGATGACCTGTAAGAGTCATGTGCCAATACTATTTTCAGGTAGGGGGTGTGCTCAGCATGCGAGTGAATAAGGAAAGAGCGTTTGAGCATCTTTTGGGGGCTCGTCAATCTTTTCAAAAAGCTTCTGCTGCCCCGTGTGAGGGTCGAACTCACGACCTTCAGATTATGAGACTGACGCGCTACCTACTGTGCTAACGAGGCTAGGAAAGAAGAAGCGAGGCTGAGGAAGAACTAACAAAGCTGGAGAAAAAATGTATCCGCCCCCAATTCACTCCTTGGAGCATGGCGGCAAGTGCACCTGCAGCAACTAATTACTGCCAACAACAGCTAACAAACAACAAGGTTAGCACAAGAAGCCTGGAATTAACCAGAATCTGAGGCCAACGTAATTAAACTCTAATCCTACCCTAACCAATCACAGGATGTTCCAAGAGTAGACAAACAACGCACACAAACAAAAAAAAAAACAAAAATACCACCAAAATACAAGTACAAACGACACCTACCTCATGAAGGTATGAAGTGAAGCTTTCTCTGGAGTGCTTTTAGTAGATGCAAAGCAGTAATGTGTGCCAAGAAATTCAGAACTTGCATGTGGGAAAGAGAGAAATGCAAAATCTCAGTTGATCTAAGATGGATATTGCAGTTCGGTACAATGCACTGGAATACGAAGACAAAATGAATTGCCAATGTAGCTAAAGCCAATTTTGCAGCAAATGGTTCGCATGACTTAACTAGGAAGGCAGATGAATCAAACCTGTAGGTCACCAAGATTCTTTGAGTTTTTCCTATCATAAGTCCACAAACTGACGATGGTAAAAGAGGAGTGGCAACAGTGAGTCAATATCACCACAATGTGTTCTTTTTACCATCTCCTTGCAGGCACAATGATTCAGAGTACTTTAAAATCAAGGGGACAAGTGCACGTCACCTGACTCAGCATCACTGCGAGACACAGCACGTGTCCTCGTTAGTATAGTGGATAGTATCTCCGCCTGTCACGCGGAAGACCGGGGTTCGATTCCCCGACGGGGAGACCCTCTTTTAGCGCAAGGCGGAGCAACCAGTGACCGGCCATGAAAGAATGTGGCACTTTTTCTTTTACCTGAAACAAGACATCACTATGTTGCATGAAGATCTTTGGATGAAGCACCTGTGAGTGCAAGCTCTCCCCACTGGTGGCATAAGGTCTCATCACAAATCACATTAGAGAGGCAAGTTAATCCTCTAAGCTGCAAGAGACCCCACTGCATTTCCATGCCAACACATTGTAACGACGAAGCAGCCATTTGTAACTCAATTCCTGGGACTATTTCAGGATCAGTTAGGACTGCTAAAGTTTGGCAGCACAAAGTTGCAAATGGCATGAGAAGCATATTTAAAACTGGCTAGCAGGAAGAGAGCACACTCTCTCTTTCCACACGCCCAACAAGACACTCACGCTGCAAGCAGGAGTCGAACCTGCGCGGGGAAACCCCATTGGATTTCAAGTCCAACGCCTTAACCTCTCGGCCATCGCAGCTCGGCGGAGCGAGAGTAACATAGAGATCAATTCCTTGGACTTCCTCAAGCTCAATGATGAGTGCACAAGTGTCATTGCTTCTGAGTTGCAAATGGCTTGAGAAGAAAATTCAAATAAATGAATCTCCATAAGTCTACTCACTATTAACTTCAAGCTGGTACCAATTCCAGGTGATCAGGTATTCAAAAGCGTGTCATCAAAAGTGAATCAAAAAGAATCAAAAGTGAAAAGTGTCCGACGTGGTCCATTATTCTGTGTTGGCACCACGACACTGCAGTTTGATCTGGGAGCGAACATGCTCCAAAGAGGCAGCTTGATGTCTCAGTAGAGGTGTCAATACAGACGCCATCAAGGTATTGACTGAACGGTCAGTGGAGAGAATTGAATTGGATGCAACACAACTTGCTGTGTACACGCGAATTTACAAAAGAAAAAGCACAGCTTGAATCAACTAGGGATGACCTGTAAGAGTAATGTGCCAATACTATTTTCAGGTAGGGGGTGTGCTCAGCATGCGAGTGAATAAGGAAAGAGCGTTTGAGCATCTTTTGGGGGCTCGTCAATCTTTTCAAAAAGCTTCTGCTGCCCCGTGTGAGGGTCGAACTCACGACCTTCAGATTATGAGACTGACGCGCTACCTACTGCGCTAACGAGGCTAGGAAAGAAGAAGCGAGGCTGAGGAAGAACTAACAAAGCTGGAGAAAAAATGTATCCGCCCCCAATTCACTCCTTGGAGCATGGCGGCAAGTGCACCTGCAGCAACTAATTACTGCCAACAACAGCTAACAAACAACAAGGTTAGCACAAGAAGCCTGGAATTAACCAGAATCTGAGGCCAACGTAATTAAACTCTAATCCTACCCTAACCAATCACAGGATGTTCCAAGAGTAGACAAACAACGCACACAAACAAAAAAAAAACAAAAATACCACCAAAATACAAGTACAAACGACACCTACCTCATGAAGGTATGAAGTGAAGCTTTCTCTGGAGTGCTTTTAGTAGATGCAAAGCAGTAATGTGTGCCAAGAAATTCAGAACTTGCATGTGGGAAAGAGAGAAATGCAAAATCTCAGTTGATCTAAGATGGATATTGCAGTTCGGTACAATGCACTGGAATACAAAGACAAAATGAATTGCCAATGTAGCTAAAGCCAATTTTGCAGCAAATGGTTTGCATGACTTAACTAGGAAGGCAGATGAATCAAACCTGTAGGTCACCAAGATTCTTTGAGTTTTTCCTATCATAAGTCCACAAACTGACGATGGTAAAAGAGGAGTGGCAACAGTGAGTCAATATCACCACAATGTGTTCTTTTTACCACCTCCTTGCAGGCACAATGATTCAGAGTACTTTAAAATCAAGGGGACAAGTGCACGTCACCTGACTCAGCATCACTGCGAGACACAGCACGTGTCCTCGTTAGTATAGTGGATAGTATCTCCGCCTGTCACGCGGAAGACCGGGGTTCGATTCCCCGACGGGGAGACCCTCTTTTAGCGCAAGGCGGAGCAACCAGTGACCGGCCATGAAAGAATGTGGCACTTTTTCTTTTACCTGAAACAAGACATCGCTATGTTGCATGAAGATCTTTGGATGAAGCACCTGTGAGTGCGAGCTCTCCCCACTGGTGGCATAAGGTCTCATCACAAATCACATTAGAGAGGCAAGTTAATCCTCTACGCTGCAAGAGACCCCACTGCATTTCCATGCCAACACATTGTAACGACGAAGCAGCCATTTGTAACTCAATTCCTGGGACTATTTCAGGATCAGTTAGGACTGCTAAAGTTTGGCAGCACAAAGTTGCAAATGGCATGAGAAGCATATTTAAAACTGGCTAGCAGGAAGAGAGCACACTCTCTCTTTCCACACGCCCAACAAGACACTCACGCTGCAAGCAGGAGTCGAACCTGCGCGGGGAAACCCCATTGGATTTCAAGTCCAACGCCTTAACCTCTCGGCCATCGCAGCTCGGCGGAGCGAGAGTAACATAGAGATCAATTCCTTGGACTTCCTCAAGCTCAATGATGAGTGCACAAGTGTCATTGCTTCTGAGTTGCAAATGGCTTGAGAAGAAAATTCAAATAAATGAATCTCCATAAGTCTACTCACTATTAACTTCAAGCTGGTACCAATTCCAGGTGATCAGGTATTCAAAAGCGTGTCATCAAAAGTGAATCAAAAAGAATCAAAAGTGAAAAGTGTCCGACGTGGTCCATTATTCTGTGTTGGCACCACGACACTGCAGTTTGATCTGGGAGCGAACATGCTCCAAAGAGGCAGCTTGATGTCTCAGTAGAGGTGTCAATACAGACGCCATCAAGGTATTGACTGAACGGTCAGTGGAGAGAATTGAATTGGATGCAACACAACTTGCTGTGTACACGCGAATTTACAAAAGAAAAAGCACAGCTTGAATCAACTAGGGATGACCTGTAAGAGTCATGTGCCAATACTATTTTCAGGTAGGGGGTGTGCTCAGCATGCGAGTGAATAAGGAAAGAGCGTTTGAGCATCTTTTGGGGGCTCGTCAATCTTTTCAAAAAGCTTCTGCTGCCCCGTGTGAGGGTCGAACTCACGACCTTCAGATTATGAGACTGACGCGCTACCTACTGCGCTAACGAGGCTAGGAAAGAAGAAGCGAGGCTGAGGAAGAACTAACAAAGCTGGAGAAAAAATGTATCCGCCCCCAATTCACTCCTTGGAGCATGGCGGCAAGTGCACCTGCAGCAACTAATTACTGCCAACAACAGCTAACAAACAACAAGGTTAGCACAAGAAGCCTGGAATTAACCAGAATCTGAGGCCAACGTAATTAAACTCTAATCCTACCCTAACCAATCACAGGATGTTCCAAGAGTAGACAAACAACGCACACAAACAAAAAAAAAACAAAAATACCACCAAAATACAAGTACAAACGACACCTACCTCATGAAGGTATGAAGTGAAGCTTTCTCTGGAGTGCTTTTAGTAGATGCAAAGCAGTAATGTGTGCCAAGAAATTCAGAACTTGCATGTGGGAAAGAGAGAAATGCAAAATCTCAGTTGATCTAAGATGGATATTGCAGTTCGGTACAATGCACTGGAATACAAAGACAAAATGAATTGCCAATGTAGCTAAAGCCAATTTTGCAGCAAATGGTTTGCATGACTTAACTAGGAAGGCAGATGAATCAAACCTGTAGGTCACCAAGATTCTTTGAGTTTTTCCTATCATAAGTCCACAAACTGACGATGGTAAAAGAGGAGTGGCAACAGTGAGTCAATATCACCACAATGTGTTCTTTTTACCACCTCCTTGCAGGCACAATGATTCAGAGTACTTTAAAATCAAGGGGACAAGTGCACGTCACCTGACTCAGCATCACTGCGAGACACAGCACGTGTCCTCGTTAGTATAGTGGATAGTATCTCCGCCTGTCACGCGGAAGACCGGGGTTCGATTCCCCGACGGGGAGACCCTCTTTTAGCGCAAGGCGGAGCAACCAGTGACCGGCCATGAAAGAATGTGGCACTTTTTCTTTTACCTGAAACAAGACATCGCTATGTTGCATGAAGATCTTTGGATGAAGCACCTGTGAGTGCGAGCTCTCCCTACTGGTGGCATAAGGTCTCATCACAAATCACATTAGAGAGGCAAGTTAATCCTCTACGCTGCAAGAGACCCCACTGCATTTCCATGCCAACACATTGTAACGACGAAGCAGCCATTTGTAACTCAATTCCTGGGACTATTTCAGGATCAGTTAGGACTGCTAAAGTTTGGCAGCACAAAGTTGCAAATGGCATGAGAAGCATATTTAAAACTGGCTAGCAGGAAGAGAGCACACTCTCTCTTTCCACACGCCCAACAAGACACTCACGCTGCAAGCAGGAGTCGAACCTGCGCGGGGAAACCCCATTGGATTTCAAGTCCAACGCCTTAACCTCTCGGCCATCGCAGCTCGGCGGAGCGAGAGTAACATAGAGATCAATTCCTTGGACTTCCTCAAGCTCAATGATGAGTGCACAAGTGTCATTGCTTCTGAGTTGCAAATGGCTTGAGAAGAAAATTCAAATAAATGAATCTCCATAAGTCTACTCACTATTAACTTCAAGCTGGTACCAATTCCAGGTGATCAGGTATTCAAAAGCGTGTCATCAAAAGTGAATCAAAAAGAATCAAAAGTGAAAAGTGTCCGACGTGGTCCATTATTCTGTGTTGGCACCACGACACTGCAGTTTGATCTGGGAGCGAACATGCTCCAAAGAGGCAGCTTGATGTCTCAGTAGAGGTGTCAATACAGACGCCATCAAGGTATTGACTGAACGGTCAGTGGAGAGAATTGAATTGGATGCAACACAACTTGCTGTGTACACGCGAATTTACAAAAGAAAAAGCACAGCTTGAATCAACTAGGGATGACCTGTAAGAGTCATGTGCCAATACTATTTTCAGGTAGGGGGTGTGCTCAGCATGCGAGTGAATAAGGAAAGAGCGTTTGAGCATCTTTTGGGGGCTCGTCAATCTTTTCAAAAAGCTTCTGCTGCCCCGTGTGAGGGTCGAACTCACGACCTTCAGATTATGAGACTGACGCGCTACCTACTGCGCTAACGAGGCTAGGAAAGAAGAAGCGAGGCTGAGGAAGAACTAACAAAGCTGGAGAAAAAATGTATCCGCCCCCAATTCACTCCTTGGAGCATGGCGGCAAGTGCACCTGCAGCAACTAATTACTGCCAACAACAGCTAACAAACAACAAGGTTAGCACAAGAAGCCTGGAATTAACCAGAATCTGAGGCCAACGTAATTAAACTCTAATCCTACCCTAACCAATCACAGGATGTTCCAAGAGTAGACAAACAACGCACACAAACAAAAAAAAAACAAAAATACCACCAAAATACAAGTACAAACGACACCTACCTCATGAAGGTATGAAGTGAAGCTTTCTCTGGAGTGCTTTTAGTAGATGCAAAGCAGTAATGTGTGCCAAGAAATTCAGAACTTGCATGTGGGAAAGAGAGAAATGCAAAATCTCAGTTGATCTAAGATGGATATTGCAGTTCGGTACAATGCACTGGAATACAAAGACAAAATGAATTGCCAATGTAGCTAAAGCCAATTTTGCAGCAAATGGTTTGCATGACTTAACTAGGAAGGCAGATGAATCAAACCTGTAGGTCACCAAGATTCTTTGAGTTTTTCCTATCATAAGTCCACAAACTGACGATGGTAAAAGAGGAGTGGCAACAGTGAGTCAATATCACCACAATGTGTTCTTTTTACCACCTCCTTGCAGGCACAATGATTCAGAGTACTTTAAAATCAAGGGGACAAGTGCACGTCACCTGACTCAGCATCACTGCGAGACACAGCACGTGTCCTCGTTAGTATAGTGGATAGTATCTCCGCCTGTCACGCGGAAGACCGGGGTTCGATTCCCCGACGGGGAGACCCTCTTTTAGCGCAAGGCGGAGCAACCAGTGACCGGCCATGAAAGAATGTGGCACTTTTTCTTTTACCTGAAACAAGACATCGCTATGTTGCATGAAGATCTTTGGATGAAGCACCTGTGAGTGCGAGCTCTCCCCACTGGTGGCATAAGGTCTCATCACAAATCACATTAGAGAGGCAAGTTAATCCTCTACGCTGCAAGAGACCCCACTGCATTTCCATGCCAACACATTGTAACGACGAAGCAGCCATTTGTAACTCAATTCCTGGGACTATTTCAGGATCAGTTAGGACTGCTAAAGTTTGGCAGCACAAAGTTGCAAATGGCATGAGAAGCATATTTAAAACTGGCTAGCAGGAAGAGAGCACACTCTCTCTTTCCACACGCCCAACAAGACACTCACGCTGCAAGCAGGAGTCGAACCTGCGCGGGGAAACCCCATTGGATTTCAAGTCCAACGCCTTAACCTCTCGGCCATCGCAGCTCGGCGGAGCGAGAGTAACATAGAGATCAATTCCTTGGACTTCCTCAAGCTCAATGATGAGTGCACAAGTGTCATTGCTTCTGAGTTGCAAATGGCTTGAGAAGAAAATTCAAATAAATGAATCTCCATAAGTCTACTCACTATTAACTTCAAGCTGGTACCAATTCCAGGTGATCAGGTATTCAAAAGCGTGTCATCAAAAGTGAATCAAAAAGAATCAAAAGTGAAAAGTGTCCGACGTGGTCCATTATTCTGTGTTGGCACCACGACACTGCAGTTTGATCTGGGAGCGAACATGCTCCAAAGAGGCAGCTTGATGTCTCAGTAGAGGTGTCAATACAGACGCCATCAAGGTATTGACTGAACGGTCAGTGGAGAGAATTGAATTGGATGCAACACAACTTGCTGTGTACACGCGAATTTACAAAAGAAAAAGCACAGCTTGAATCAACTAGGGATGACCTGTAAGAGTCATGTGCCAATACTATTTTCAGGTAGGGGGTGTGCTCAGCATGCGAGTGAATAAGGAAAGAGCGTTTGAGCATCTTTTGGGGGCTCGTCAATCTTTTCAAAAAGCTTCTGCTGCCCCGTGTGAGGGTCGAACTCACGACCTTCAGATTATGAGACTGACGCGCTACCTACTGCGCTAACGAGGCTAGGAAAGAAGAAGCGAGGCTGAGGAAGAACTAACAAAGCTGGAGAAAAAATGTATCCGCCCCCAATTCACTCCTTGGAGCATGGCGGCAAGTGCACCTGCAGCAACTAATTACTGCCAACAACAGCTAACAAACAACAAGGTTAGCACAAGAAGCCTGGAATTAACCAGAATCTGAGGCCAACGTAATTAAACTCTAATCCTACCCTAACCAATCACAGGATGTTCCAAGAGTAGACAAACAACGCACACAAACAAAAAAAAAACAAAAATACCACCAAAATACAAGTACAAACGACACCTACCTCATGAAGGTATGAAGTGAAGCTTTCTCTGGAGTGCTTTTAGTAGATGCAAAGCAGTAATGTGTGCCAAGAAATTCAGAACTTGCATGTGGGAAAGAGAGAAATGCAAAATCTCAGTTGATCTAAGATGGATATTGCAGTTCGGTACAATGCACTGGAATACAAAGACAAAATGAATTGCCAATGTAGCTAAAGCCAATTTTGCAGCAAATGGTTTGCATGACTTAACTAGGAAGGCAGATGAATCAAACCTGTAGGTCACCAAGATTCTTTGAGTTTTTCCTATCATAAGTCCACAAACTGACGATGGTAAAAGAGGAGTGGCAACAGTGAGTCAATATCACCACAATGTGTTCTTTTTACCACCTCCTTGCAGGCACAATGATTCAGAGTACTTTAAAATCAAGGGGACAAGTGCACGTCACCTGACTCAGCATCACTGCGAGACACAGCACGTGTCCTCGTTAGTATAGTGGATAGTATCTCCGCCTGTCACGCGGAAGACCGGGGTTCGATTCCCCGACGGGGAGACCCTCTTTTAGCGCAAGGCGGAGCAACCAGTGACCGGCCATGAAAGAATGTGGCACTTTTTCTTTTACCTGAAACAAGACATCGCTATGTTGCATGAAGATCTTTGGATGAAGCACCTGTGAGTGCGAGCTCTCCCTACTGGTGGCATAAGGTCTCATCACAAATCACATTAGAGAGGCAAGTTAATCCTCTACGCTGCAAGAGACCCCACTGCATTTCCATGCCAACACATTGTAACGACGAAGCAGCCATTTGTAACTCAATTCCTGGGACTATTTCAGGATCAGTTAGGACTGCTAAAGTTTGGCAGCACAAAGTTGCAAATGGCATGAGAAGCATATTTAAAACTGGCTAGCAGGAAGAGAGCACACTCTCTCTTTCCACACGCCCAACAAGACACTCACGCTGCAAGCAGGAGTCGAACCTGCGCGGGGAAACCCCATTGGATTTCAAGTCCAACGCCTTAACCTCTCGGCCATCGCAGCTCGGCGGAGCGAGAGTAACATAGAGATCAATTCCTTGGACTTCCTCAAGCTCAATGATGAGTGCACAAGTGTCATTGCTTCTGAGTTGCAAATGGCTTGAGAAGAAAATTCAAATAAATGAATCTCCATAAGTCTACTCACTATTAACTTCAAGCTGGTACCAATTCCAGGTGATCAGGTATTCAAAAGCGTGTCATCAAAAGTGAATCAAAAAGAATCAAAAGTGAAAAGTGTCCGACGTGGTCCATTATTCTGTGTTGGCACCACGACACTGCAGTTTGATCTGGGAGCGAACATGCTCCAAAGAGGCAGCTTGATGTCTCAGTAGAGGTGTCAATACAGACGCCATCAAGGTATTGACTGAACGGTCAGTGGAGAGAATTGAATTGGATGCAACACAACTTGCTGTGTACACGCGAATTTACAAAAGAAAAAGCACAGCTTGAATCAACTAGGGATGACCTGTAAGAGTCATGTGCCAATACTATTTTCAGGTAGGGGGTGTGCTCAGCATGCGAGTGAATAAGGAAAGAGCGTTTGAGCATCTTTTGGGGGCTCGTCAATCTTTTCAAAAAGCTTCTGCTGCCCCGTGTGAGGGTCGAACTCACGACCTTCAGATTATGAGACTGACGCGCTACCTACTGCGCTAACGAGGCTAGGAAAGAAGAAGCGAGGCTGAGGAAGAACTAACAAAGCTGGAGAAAAAATGTATCCGCCCCCAATTCACTCCTTGGAGCATGGCGGCAAGTGCACCTGCAGCAACTAATTACTGCCAACAACAGCTAACAAACAACAAGGTTAGCACAAGAAGCCTGGAATTAACCAGAATCTGAGGCCAACGTAATTAAACTCTAATCCTACCCTAACCAATCACAGGATGTTCCAAGAGTAGACAAACAACGCACACAAACAAAAAAAAAACAAAAATACCACCAAAATACAAGTACAAACGACACCTACCTCATGAAGGTATGAAGTGAAGCTTTCTCTGGAGTGCTTTTAGTAGATGCAAAGCAGTAATGTGTGCCAAGAAATTCAGAACTTGCATGTGGGAAAGAGAGAAATGCAAAATCTCAGTTGATCTAAGATGGATATTGCAGTTCGGTACAATGCACTGGAATACAAAGACAAAATGAATTGCCAATGTAGCTAAAGCCAATTTTGCAGCAAATGGTTTGCATGACTTAACTAGGAAGGCAGATGAATCAAACCTGTAGGTCACCAAGATTCTTTGAGTTTTTCCTATCATAAGTCCACAAACTGACGATGGTAAAAGAGGAGTGGCAACAGTGAGTCAATATCACCACAATGTGTTCTTTTTACCACCTCCTTGCAGGCACAATGATTCAGAGTACTTTAAAATCAAGGGGACAAGTGCACGTCACCTGACTCAGCATCACTGCGAGACACAGCACGTGTCCTCGTTAGTATAGTGGATAGTATCTCCGCCTGTCACGCGGAAGACCGGGGTTCGATTCCCCGACGGGGAGACCCTCTTTTAGCGCAAGGCGGAGCAACCAGTGACCGGCCATGAAAGAATGTGGCACTTTTTCTTTTACCTGAAACAAGACATCGCTATGTTGCATGAAGATCTTTGGATGAAGCACCTGTGAGTGCGAGCTCTCCCTACTGGTGGCATAAGGTCTCATCACAAATCACATTAGAGAGGCAAGTTAATCCTCTACGCTGCAAGAGACCCCACTGCATTTCCATGCCAACACATTGTAACGACGAAGCAGCCATTTGTAACTCAATTCCTGGGACTATTTCAGGATCAGTTAGGACTGCTAAAGTTTGGCAGCACAAAGTTGCAAATGGCATGAGAAGCATATTTAAAACTGGCTAGCAGGAAGAGAGCACACTCTCTCTTTCCACACGCCCAACAAGACACTCACGCTGCAAGCAGGAGTCGAACCTGCGCGGGGAAACCCCATTGGATTTCAAGTCCAACGCCTTAACCTCTCGGCCATCGCAGCTCGGCGGAGCGAGAGTAACATAGAGATCAATTCCTTGGACTTCCTCAAGCTCAATGATGAGTGCACAAGTGTCATTGCTTCTGAGTTGCAAATGGCTTGAGAAGAAAATTCAAATAAATGAATCTCCATAAGTCTACTCACTATTAACTTCAAGCTGGTACCAATTCCAGGTGATCAGGTATTCAAAAGCGTGTCATCAAAAGTGAATCAAAAAGAATCAAAAGTGAAAAGTGTCCGACGTGGTCCATTATTCTGTGTTGGCACCACGACACTGCAGTTTGATCTGGGAGCGAACATGCTCCAAAGAGGCAGCTTGATGTCTCAGTAGAGGTGTCAATACAGACGCCATCAAGGTATTGACTGAACGGTCAGTGGAGAGAATTGAATTGGATGCAACACAACTTGCTGTGTACACGCGAATTTACAAAAGAAAAAGCACAGCTTGAATCAACTAGGGATGACCTGTAAGAGTCATGTGCCAATACTATTTTCAGGTAGGGGGTGTGCTCAGCATGCGAGTGAATAAGGAAAGAGCGTTTGAGCATCTTTTGGGGGCTCGTCAATCTTTTCAAAAAGCTTCTGCTGCCCCGTGTGAGGGTCGAACTCACGACCTTCAGATTATGAGACTGACGCGCTACCTACTGCGCTAACGAGGCTAGGAAAGAAGAAGCGAGGCTGAGGAAGAACTAACAAAGCTGGAGAAAAAATGTATCCGCCCCCAATTCACTCCTTGGAGCATGGCGGCAAGTGCACCTGCAGCAACTAATTACTGCCAACAACAGCTAACAAACAACAAGGTTAGCACAAGAAGCCTGGAATTAACCAGAATCTGAGGCCAACGTAATTAAACTCTAATCCTACCCTAACCAATCACAGGATGTTCCAAGAGTAGACAAACAACGCACACAAACAAAAAAAAAACAAAAATACCACCAAAATACAAGTACAAACGACACCTACCTCATGAAGGTATGAAGTGAAGCTTTCTCTGGAGTGCTTTTAGTAGATGCAAAGCAGTAATGTGTGCCAAGAAATTCAGAACTTGCATGTGGGAAAGAGAGAAATGCAAAATCTCAGTTGATCTAAGATGGATATTGCAGTTCGGTACAATGCACTGGAATACAAAGACAAAATGAATTGCCAATGTAGCTAAAGCCAATTTTGCAGCAAATGGTTTGCATGACTTAACTAGGAAGGCAGATGAATCAAACCTGTAGGTCACCAAGATTCTTTGAGTTTTTCCTATCATAAGTCCACAAACTGACGATGGTAAAAGAGGAGTGGCAACAGTGAGTCAATATCACCACAATGTGTTCTTTTTACCACCTCCTTGCAGGCACAATGATTCAGAGTACTTTAAAATCAAGGGGACAAGTGCACGTCACCTGACTCAGCATCACTGCGAGACACAGCATGTGTCCTCGTTAGTATAGTGGATAGTATCTCCGCCTGTCACGCGGAAGACCGGGGTTCGATTCCCCGACGGGGAGACCCTCTTTTAGCGCAAGGCGGAGCAACCAGTGACCGGCCATGAAAGAATGTGGCACTTTTTCTTTTACCTGAAACAAGACATCGCTATGTTGCATGAAGATCTTTGGATGAAGCACCTGTGAGTGCGAGCTCTCCCTACTGGTGGCATAAGGTCTCATCACAAATCACATTAGAGAGGCAAGTTAATCCTCTACGCTGCAAGAGACCCCACTGCATTTCCATGCCAACACATTGTAACGACGAAGCAGCCATTTGTAACTCAATTCCTGGGACTATTTCAGGATCAGTTAGGACTGCTAAAGTTTGGCAGCACAAAGTTGCAAATGGCATGAGAAGCATATTTAAAACTGGCTAGCAGGAAGAGAGCACACTCTCTCTTTCCACACGCCCAACAAGACACTCACGCTGCAAGCAGGAGTCGAACCTGCGCGGGGAAACCCCATTGGATTTCAAGTCCAACGCCTTAACCTCTCGGCCATCGCAGCTCGGCGGAGCGAGAGTAACATAGAGATCAATTCCTTGGACTTCCTCAAGCTCAATGATGAGTGCACAAGTGTCATTGCTTCTGAGTTGCAAATGGCTTGAGAAGAAAATTCAAATAAATGAATCTCCATAAGTCTACTCACTATTAACTTCAAGCTGGTACCAATTCCAAGTGATCAGGTATTCAAAAGCGTGTCATCAAAAGTGAATCAAAAAGAATCAAAAGTGAAAAGTGTCCGACGTGGTCCATTATTCTGTGTTGGCACCACGACACTGCAGTTTGATCTGGGAGCAAACATGCTCCAAAGAGGCAGCTTGATGTCTCAGTAGAGGTGTCAATACAGACGCCATCAAGGTATTGACTGAACGGTCAGTGGAGAGAATTGAATTGGATGCAACACAACTTGCTGTGTACACGCGAATTTACAAAAGAAAAAGCACAGCTTGAATCAACTAGGGATGACCTGTAAGAGTCATGTGCCAATACTATTTTCAGGTAGGGGGTGTGCTCAGCATGCGAGTGAATAAGGAAAGAGCGTTTGAGCATCTTTTGGGGGCTCGTCAATCTTTTCAAAAAGCTTCTGCTGCCCCGTGTGAGGGTCGAACTCACGACCTTCAGATTATGAGACTGACGTGCTACCTACTGCGCTAACGAGGCTAGGAAAGAAGAAGCGAGGCTGAGGAAGAACTAACAAAGCTGGAGAAAAAATGTATCCGCCCCCAATTCACTCCTTGGAGCATGGCGGCAAGTGCACCTGCAGCAACTAATTACTGCCAACAACAGCTAACAAACAACAAGGTTAGCACAAGAAGCCTGGAATTAACCAGAATCTGAGGCCAACGTAATTAAACTCTAATCCTACCCTAACCAATCACAGGATGTTCCAAGAGTAGACAAACAACGCACACAAACAAAAAAAAAACAAAAATACCACCAAAATACAAGTACAAACGACACCTACCTCATGAAGGTATGAAGTGAAGCTTTCTCTGGAGTGCTTTTAGTAGATGCAAAGCAGTAATGTGTGCCAAGAAATTCAGAACTTGCATGTGGGAAAGAGAGAAATGCAAAATCTCAGTTGATCTAAGATGGATATTGCAGTTCGGTACAATGCACTGGAATACAAAGACAAAATGAATTGCCAATGTAGCTAAAGCCAATTTTGCAGCAAATGGTTTGCATGACTTAACTAGGAAGGCAGATGAATCAAACCTGTAGGTCACCAAGATTCTTTGAGTTTTTCCTATCATAAGTCCACAAACTGACGATGGTAAAAGAGGAGTGGCAACAGTGAGTCAATATCACCACAATGTGTTCTTTTTACCACCTCCTTGTAGGCACAATGATTCAGAGTACTTTAAAATCAAGGGGACAAGTGCACGTCACCTGACTCAGCATCACTGCGAGACACAGCACGTGTCCTCGTTAGTATAGTGGATAGTATCTCCGCCTGTCACGCGGAAGACCGGGGTTCGATTCCCCGACGGGGAGACCCTCTTTTAGCGCAAGGCGGAGCAACCAGTGACCGGCCATGAAAGAATGTGGCACTTTTTCTTTTACCTGAAACAAGACATCGCTATGTTGCATGAAGATCTTTGGATGAAGCACCTGTGAGTGCGAGCTCTCCCCACTGGTGGCATAAGGTCTCATCACAAATCACATTAGAGAGGCAAGTTAATCCTCTACGCTGCAAGAGACCCCACTGCATTTCCATGCCAACACATTGTAACGACGAAGCAGCCATTTGTAACTCAATTCCTGGGACTATTTCAGGATCAGTTAGGACTGCTAAAGTTTGGCAGCACAAAGTTGCAAATGGCATGAGAAGCATATTTAAAACTGGCTAGCAGGAAGAGAGCACACTCTCTCTTTCCACACGCCCAACAAGACACTCACGCTGCAAGCAGGAGTCGAACCTGCGCGGGGAAACCCCATTGGATTTCAAGTCCAACGCCTTAACCTCTCGGCCATCGCAGCTCGGCGGAGCGAGAGTAACATAGAGATCAATTCCTTGGACTTCCTCAAGCTCAATGATGAGTGCACAAGTGTCATTGCTTCTGAGTTGCAAATGGCTTGAGAAGAAAATTCAAATAAATGAATCTCCATAAGTCTACTCACTATTAACTTCAAGCTGGTACCAATTCCAGGTGATCAGGTATTCAAAAGCGTGTCATCAAAAGTGAATCAAAAAGAATCAAAAGTGAAAAGTGTCCGACGTGGTCCATTATTCTGTGTTGGCACCACGACACTGCAGTTTGATCTGGGAGCGAACATGCTCCAAAGAGGCAGCTTGATGTCTCAGTAGAGGTGTCAATACAGACGCCATCAAGGTATTGACTGAACGGTCAGTGGAGAGAATTGAATTGGATGCAACACAACTTGCTGTGTACACGCGAATTTACAAAAGAAAAAGCACAGCTTGAATCAACTAGGGATGACCTGTAAGAGTCATGTGCCAATACTATTTTCAGGTAGGGGGTGTGCTCAGCATGCGAGTGAATAAGGAAAGAGCGTTTGAGCATCTTTTGGGGGCTCGTCAATCTTTTCAAAAAGCTTCTGCTGCCCCATGTGAGGGTCGAACTCACGACCTTCAGATTATGAGACTGACGCGCTACCTACTGCGCTAACGAGGCTAGGAAAGAAGAAGCGAGGCTGAGGAAGAACTAACAAAGCTGGAGAAAAAATGTATCCGCCCCCAATTCACTCCTTGGAGCATGGCGGCAAGTGCACCTGCAGCAACTAATTACTGCCAACAACAGCTAACAAACAACAAGGTTAGCACAAGAAGCCTGGAATTAACCAGAATCTGAGGCCAACGTAATTAAACTCTAATCCTACCCTAACCAATCACAGGATGTTCCAAGAGTAGACAAACAACGCACACAAACAAAAAAAAAACAAAAATACCACCAAAATACAAGTACAAACGACACCTACCTCATGAAGGTATGAAGTGAAGCTTTCTCTGGAGTGCTTTTAGTAGATGCAAAGCAGTAATGTGTGCCAAGAAATTCAGAACTTGCATGTGGGAAAGAGAGAAATGCAAAATCTCAGTTGATCTAAGATGGATATTGCAGTTCGGTACAATGCACTGGAATACAAAGACAAAATGAATTGCCAATGTAGCTAAAGCCAATTTTGCAGCAAATGGTTTGCATGACTTAACTAGGAAGGCAGATGAATCAAACCTGTAGGTCACCAAGATTCTTTGAGTTTTTCCTATCATAAGTCCACAAACTGACGATGGTAAAAGAGGAGTGGCAACAGTGAGTCAATATCACCACAATGTGTTCTTTTTACCACCTCCTTGCAGGCACAATGATTCAGAGTACTTTAAAATCAAGGGGACAAGTGCACGTCACCTGACTCAGCATCACTGCGAGACACAGCACGTGTCCTCGTTAGTATAGTGGATAGTATCTCCGCCTGTCATGCGGAAGACCGGGGTTCGATTCCCCGACGGGGAGACCCTCTTTTAGCGCAAGGCGGAGCAACCAGTGACCGGCCATGAAAGAATGTGGCACTTTTTCTTTTACCTGAAACAAGACATCGCTATGTTGCATGAAGATCTTTGGATGAAGCACCTGTGAGTGCGAGCTCTCCCTACTGGTGGCATAAGGTCTCATCACAAATCACATTAGAGAGGCAAGTTAATCCTCTACGCTGCAAGAGACCCCACTGCATTTCCATGCCAACACATTGTAACGACGAAGCAGCCATTTGTAACTCAATTCCTGGGACTATTTCAGGATCAGTTAGGACTGCTAAAGTTTGGCAGCACAAAGTTGCAAATGGCATGAGAAGCATATTTAAAACTGGCTAGCAGGAAGAGAGCACACTCTCTCTTTCCACACGCCCAACAAGACACTCACGCTGCAAGCAGGAGTCGAACCTGCGCGGGGAAACCCCATTGGATTTCAAGTCCAACGCCTTAACCTCTCGGCCATCGCAGCTCGGCGGAGCGAGAGTAACATAGAGATCAATTCCTTGGACTTCCTCAAGCTCAATGATGAGTGCACAAGTGTCATTGCTTCTGAGTTGCAAATGGCTTGAGAAGAAAATTCAAATAAATGAATCTCCATAAGTCTACTCACTATTAACTTCAAGCTGGTACCAATTCCAGGTGATCAGGTATTCAAAAGCGTGTCATCAAAAGTGAATCAAAAAGAATCAAAAGTGAAAAGTGTCCGACGTGGTCCATTATTCTGTGTTGGCACCACGACACTGCTGTTTGATCTGGGAGCGAACATGCTCCAAAGAGGCAGCTTGATGTCTCAGTAGAGGTGTCAATACAGACGCCATCAAGGTATTGACTGAACGGTCAGTGGAGAGAATTGAATTGGATGCAACACAACTTGCTGTGTACACGCGAATTTACAAAAGAAAAAGCACAGCTTGAATCAACTAGGGATGACCTGTAAGAGTCATGTGCCAATACTATTTTCAGGTAGGGGGTGTGCTCAGCATGCGAGTGAATAAGGAAAGAGCGTTTGAGCATCTTTTGGGGGCTCGTCAATCTTTTCAAAAAGCTTCTGCTGCCCCGTGTGAGGGTCGAACTCACGACCTTCAGATTATGAGACTGACGCGCTACCTACTGCGCTAACGAGGCTAGGAAAGAAGAAGCGAGGCTGAGGAAGAACTAACAAAGCTGGAGAAAAAATGTATCCGCCCCCAATTCACTCCTTGGAGCATGGCGGCAAGTGCACCTGCAGCAACTAATTACTGCCAACAACAGCTAACAAACAACAAGGTTAGCACAAGAAGCCTGGAATTAACCAGAATCTGAGGCCAACGTAATTAAACTCTAATCCTACCCTAACCAATCACAGGATGTTCCAAGAGTAGACAAACAACGCACACAAACAAAAAAAAAACAAAAATACCACCAAAATACAAGTACAAACGACACCTACCTCATGAAGGTATGAAGTGAAGCTTTCTCTGGAGTGCTTTTAGTAGATGCAAAGCAGTAATGTGTGCCAAGAAATTCAGAACTTGCATGTGGGAAAGAGAGAAATGCAAAATCTCAGTTGATCTAAGATGGATATTGCAGTTCGGTACAATGCACTGGAATACAAAGACAAAATGAATTGCCAATGTAGCTAAAGCCAATTTTGCAGCAAATGGTTTGCATGACTTAACTAGGAAGGCAGATGAATCAAACCTGTAGGTCACCAAGATTCTTTGAGTTTTTCCTATCATAAGTCCACAAACTGACGATGGTAAAAGAGGAGTGGCAACAGTGAGTCAATATCACCACAATGTGTTCTTTTTACCACCTCCTTGCAGGCACAATGATTCAGAGTACTTTAAAATCAAGGGGACAAGTGCACGTCACCTGACTCAGCATCACTGCGAGACACAGCACGTGTCCTCGTTAGTATAGTGGATAGTATCTCCGCCTGTCACGCGGAAGACCGGGGTTCGATTCCCCGACGGGGAGACCCTCTTTTAGCGCAAGGCGGAGCAACCAGTGACCGGCCATGAAAGAATGTGGCACTTTTTCTTTTACCTGAAACAAGACATCGCTATGTTGCATGAAGATCTTTGGATGAAGCACCTGTGAGTGCGAGCTCTCCCTACTGGTGGCATAAGGTCTCATCACAAATCACATTAGAGAGGCAAGTTAATCCTCTACGCTGCAAGAGACCCCACTGCATTTCCATGCCAACACATTGTAACGACGAAGCAGCCATTTGTAACTCAATTCCTGGGACTATTTCAGGATCAGTTAGGACTGCTAAAGTTTGGCAGCACAAAGTTGCAAATGGCATGAGAAGCATATTTAAAACTGGCTAGCAGGAAGAGAGCACACTCTCTCTTTCCACACGCCCAACAAGACACTCACGCTGCAAGCAGGAGTCGAACCTGCGCGGGGAAACCCCATTGGATTTCAAGTCCAACGCCTTAACCTCTCGGCCATCGCAGCTCGGCGGAGCGAGAGTAACATAGAGATCAATTCCTTGGACTTCCTCAAGCTCAATGATGAGTGCACAAGTGTCATTGCTTCTGAGTTGCAAATGGCTTGAGAAGAAAATTCAAATAAATGAATCTCCATAAGTCTACTCACTATTAACTTCAAGCTGGTACCAATTCCAGGTGATCAGGTATTCAAAAGCGTGTCATCAAAAGTGAATCAAAAAGAATCAAAAGTGAAAAGTGTCCGACGTGGTCCATTATTCTGTGTTGGCACCACGACACTGCTGTTTGATCTGGGAGCGAACATGCTCCAAAGAGGCAGCTTGATGTCTCAGTAGAGGTGTCAATACAGACGCCATCAAGGTATTGACTGAACGGTCAGTGGAGAGAATTGAATTGGATGCAACACAACTTGCTGTGTACACGCGAATTTACAAAAGAAAAAGCACAGCTTGAATCAACTAGGGATGACCTGTAAGAGTCATGTGCCAATACTATTTTCAGGTAGGGGGTGTGCTCAGCATGCGAGTGAATAAGGAAAGAGCGTTTGAGCATCTTTTGGGGGCTCGTCAATCTTTTCAAAAAGCTTCTGCTGCCCCGTGTGAGGGTCGAACTCACGACCTTCAGATTATGAGACTGACGCGCTACCTACTGCGCTAACGAGGCTAGGAAAGAAGAAGCGAGGCTGAGGAAGAACTAACAAAGCTGGAGAAAAAATGTATCCGCCCCCAATTCACTCCTTGGAGCATGGCGGCAAGTGCACCTGCAGCAACTAATTACTGCCAACAACAGCTAACAAACAACAAGCTTAGCACAAGAAGCCTGGAATTAACCAGAATCTGAGGCCAACGTAATTAAACTCTAATCCTACCCTAACCAATCACAGGATGTTCCAAGAGTAGACAAACAACGCACACAAACAAAAAAAAACAAAAATACCACCAAAATACAAGTACAAACGACACCTACCTCATGAAGGTATGAAGTGAAGCTTTCTCTGGAGTGCTTTTAGTAGATGCAAAGCAGTAATGTGTGCCAAGAAATTCAGAACTTGCATGTGGGAAAGAGAGAAATGCAAAATCTCAGTTGATCTAAGATGGATATTGCAGTTCGGTACAATGCACTGGAATACAAAGACAAAATGAATTGCCAATGTAGCTAAAGCCAATTTTGCAGCAAATGGTTTGCATGACTTAACTAGGAAGGCAGATGAATCAAACCTGTAGGTCACCAAGATTCTTTGAGTTTTTCCTATCATAAGTCCACAAACTGACGATGGTAAAAGAGGAGTGGCAACAGTGAGTCAATATCACCACAATGTGTTCTTTTTACCACCTCCTTGCAGGCACAATGATTCAGAGTACTTTAAAATCAAGGGGACAAGTGCACGTCACCTGACTCAGCATCACTGCGAGACACAGCACGTGTCCTCGTTAGTATAGTGGATAGTATCTCCGCCTGTCACGCGGAAGACCGGGGTTCGATTCCCCGACGGGGAGACCCTCTTTTAGCGCAAGGCGGAGCAACCAGTGACCGGCCATGAAAGAATGTGGCACTTTTTCTTTTACCTGAAACAAGACATCGCTATGTTGCATGAAGATCTTTGGATGAAGCACCTGTGAGTGCGAGCTCTCCCCACTGGTGGCATAAGGTCTCATCACAAATCACATTAGAGAGGCAAGTTAATCCTCTACGCTGCAAGAGACCCCACTGCATTTCCATGCCAACACATTGTAACGACGAAGCAGCCATTTGTAACTCAATTCCTGGGACTATTTCAGGATCAGTTAGGACTGCTAAAGTTTGGCAGCACAAAGTTGCAAATGGCATGAGAAGCATATTTAAAACTGGCTAGCAGGAAGAGAGCACACTCTCTCTTTCCACACGCCCAACAAGACACTCACGCTGCAAGCAGGAGTCGAACCTGCGCGGGGAAACCCCATTGGATTTCAAGTCCAACGCCTTAACCTCTCGGCCATCGCAGCTCGGCGGAGCGAGAGTAACATAGAGATCAATTCCTTGGACTTCCTCAAGCTCAATGATGAGTGCACAAGTGTCATTGCTTCTGAGTTGCAAATGGCTTGAGAAGAAAATTCAAATAAATGAATCTCCATAAGTCTACTCACTATTAACTTCAAGCTGGTACCAATTCCAGGTGATCAGGTATTCAAAAGCGTGTCATCAAAAGTGAATCAAAAAGAATCAAAAGTGAAAAGTGTCCGACGTGGTCCATTATTCTGTGTTGGCACCACGACACTGCAGTTTGATCTGGGAGCGAACATGCTCCAAAGAGGCAGCTTGATGTCTCAGTAGAGGTGTCAATACAGACGCCATCAAGGTATTGACTGAACGGTCAGTGGAGAGAATTGAATTGGATGCAACACAACTTGCTGTGTACACGCGAATTTACAAAAGAAAAAGCACAGCTTGAATCAACTAGGGATGACCTGTAAGAGTCATGTGCCAATACTATTTTCAGGTAGGGGGTGTGCTCAGCATGCGAGTGAATAAGGAAAGAGCGTTTGAGCATCTTTTGGGGGCTCGTCAATCTTTTCAAAAAGCTTCTGCTGCCCCGTGTGAGGGTCGAACTCACGACCTTCAGATTATGAGACTGACGCGCTACCTACTGCGCTAACGAGGCTAGGAAAGAAGAAGCGAGGCTGAGGAAGAACTAACAAAGCTGGAGAAAAAATGTATCCGCCCCCAATTCACTCCTTGGAGCATGGCGGCAAGTGCACCTGCAGCAACTAATTACTGCCAACAACAGCTAACAAACAACAAGCTTAGCACAAGAAGCCTGGAATTAACCAGAATCTGAGGCCAACGTAATTAAACTCTAATCCTACCCTAACCAATCACAGGATGTTCCAAGAGTAGACAAACAACGCACACAAACAAAAAAAAAAACAAAAATACCACCAAAATACAAGTACAAACGACACCTACCTCATGAAGGTATGAAGTGAAGCTTTCTCTGGAGTGCTTTTAGTAGATGCAAAGCAGTAATGTGTGCCAAGAAATTCAGAACTTGCATGTGGGAAAGAGAGAAATGCAAAATCTCAGTTGATCTAAGATGGATATTGCAGTTCGGTACAATGCACTGGAATACGAAGACAAAATGAATTGCCAATGTAGCTAAAGCCAATTTTGCAGCAAATGGTTCGCATGACTTAACTAGGAAGGCAGATGAATCAAACCTGTAGGTCACCAAGATTCTTTGAGTTTTTCCTATCATAAGTCCACAAACTGACGATGGTAAAAGAGGAGTGGCAACAGTGAGTCAATATCACCACAATGTGTTCTTTTTACCATCTCCTTGCAGGCACAATGATTCAGAGTACTTTAAAATCAAGGGGACAAGTGCACGTCACCTGACTCAGCATCACTGCGAGACACAGCACGTGTCCTCGTTAGTATAGTGGATAGTATCTCCGCCTGTCACGTGGAAGACCGGGGTTCGATTCCCCGACGGGGAGACCCTCTTTTAGCGCAAGGCGGAGCAACCAGTGACCGGCCATGAAAGAATGTGGCACTTTTTCTTTTACCTGAAACAAGACATCACTATGTTGCATGAAGATCTTTGGATGAAGCACCTGTGAGTGCAAGCTCTCCCCACTGGTGGCATAAGGTCTCATCACAAATCACATTAGAGAGGCAAGTTAATCCTCTAAGCTGCAAGAGACCCCACTGCATTTCCATGCCAACACATTGTAATGACGAAGCAGCCATTTGTAACTCAATTCCTGGGACTATTTCAGGATCAGTTAGGACTGCTAAAGTTTGGCAGCACAAAGTTGCAAATGGCATGAGAAGCATATTTAAAACTGGCTAGCAGGAAGAGAGCACACTCTCTCTTTCCACACGCCCAACAAGACACTCACGCTGCAAGCAGGAGTCGAACCTGCGCGGGGAAACCCCATTGGATTTCAAGTCCAACGCCTTAACCTCTCGGCCATCGCAGCTCGGCGGCGCGAGAGTAACATAGAGATCAATTCCTTGGACTTCCTCAAGCTCAATGATGAGTGCACAAGTGTCATTGCTTCTGAGTTGCAAATGGCTTGAGAAGAAAATTCAAATAAATGAATCTCCATAAGTCTACTCACTATTAACTTCAAGCTGGTACCAATTCCAGGTGATCAGGTATTCAAAAGCGTGTCATCAAAAGTGAATCAAAAAGAATCAAAAGTGAAAAGTGTCCGACGTGGTCCATTATTCTGTGTTGGCACCACGACACTGCAGTTTGATCTGGGAGCGAACATGCTCCAAAGAGGCAGCTTGATGTCTCAGTAGAGGTGTCAATACAGACGCCATCAAGGTATTGACTGAACGGTCAGTGGAGAGAATTGAATTGGATGCAACACAACTTGCTGTGTACACGCGAATTTACAAAAGAAAAAGCACAGCTTGAATCAACTAGGGATGACCTGTAAGAGTCATGTGCCAATACTATTTTCAGGTAGGGGGTGTGCTCAGCATGCGAGTGAATAAGGAAAGAGCGTTTGAGCATCTTTTGGGGGCTCGTCAATCTTTTCAAAAAGCTTCTGCTGCCCCGTGTGAGGGTCGAACTCACGACCTTCAGATTATGAGACTGACGCGCTACCTACTGCGCTAACGAGGCTAGGAAAGAAGAAGCGAGGCTGAGGAAGAACTAACAAAGCTGGAGAAAAAATGTATCCGCCCCCAATTCACTCCTTGGAGCATGGCGGCAAGTGCACCTGCAGCAACTAATTACTGCCAACAACAGCTAACAAACAACAAGGTTAGCACAAGAAGCCTGGAATTAACCAGAATCTGAGGCCAACGTAATTAAACTCTAATC
The DNA here is from genome assembly GCF_052324685.1 of Brachyhypopomus gauderio. NCBI lineage: Eukaryota > Metazoa > Chordata > Actinopteri > Gymnotiformes > Hypopomidae > Brachyhypopomus > Brachyhypopomus gauderio. Next base: position 106,528 of record NW_027506978.1, on the reverse strand, counting down.
CTACCCTAACCAATCACAGGATGTTCCAAGAGTAGACAAACAACGCACACAAACAAAAAAAAAACAAAAATACCACCAAAATACAAGTACAAACGACACCTACCTCATGAAGGTATGAAGTGAAGCTTTCTCTGGAGTGCTTTTAGTAGATGCAAAGCAGTAATGTGTGCCAAGAAATTCAGAACTTGCATGTGGGAAAGAGAGAAATGCAAAATCTCAGTTGATCTAAGATGGATATTGCAGTTCGGTACAATGCACTGGAATACAAAGACAAAATGAATTGCCAATGTAGCTAAAGCCAATTTTGCAGCAAATGGTTTGCATGACTTAACTAGGAAGGCAGATGAATCAAACCTGTAGGTCACCAAGATTCTTTGAGTTTTTCCTATCATAAGTCCACAAACTGACGGTGGTAAAAGAGGAGTGGCAACAGTGAGTCAATATCACCACAATGTGTTCTTTTTACCACCTCCTTGCAGGCACAATGATTCAGAGTACTTTAAAATCAAGGGGACAAGTGCACGTCACCTGACTCAGCATCACTGCGAGACACAGCACGTGTCCTCGTTAGTATAGTGGATAGTATCTCCGCCTGTCACGCGGAAGACCGGGGTTCGATTCCCCGACGGGGAGACCCTCTTTTAGCGCAAGGCGGAGCAACCAGTGACCGGCCATGAAAGAATGTGGCACTTTTTCTTTTACCTGAAACAAGACATCGCTATGTTGCATGAAGATCTTTGGATGAAGCACCTGTGAGTGCGAGCTCTCCCCACTGGTGGCATAAGGTCTCATCACAAATCACATTAGAGAGGCAAGTTAATCCTCTACGCTGCAAGAGACCCCACTGCATTTCCATGCCAACACATTGTAACGACGAAGCAGCCATTTGTAACTCAATTCCTGGGACTATTTCAGGATCAGTTAGGACTGCTAAAGTTTGGCAGCACAAAGTTGCAAATGGCATGAGAAGCATATTTAAAACTGGCTAGCAGGAAGAGAGCACACTCTCTCTTTCCACACGCCCAACAAGACACTCACGCTGCAAGCAGGAGTCGAACCTGCGCGGGGAAACCCCATTGGATTTCAAGTCCAACGCCTTAACACTAGGAACCCGACGGCCGCGAAAATTTTCGCAAGGCTTAGTAAGGTCCATGTAGCCCACTCCCCTGCTGTGAAGAGATTAACGCCCATTGTCTTGGTAATGCGGTGGAAGCGTCTCACCCCCAGCTCATACGCCTGCCAAAGCACAAGCGGCTCACCTCCAAGCTCATACAAGGCACCAAACGTGATACTTCACGAAAAACTTGGTTACAAACAAGCAGACTGTATATGTTACCGATCCTACAACAAACAGCGGAAATTTTGTAGACTCGTGTTTCAAAAGATACAATTCAAGCGCACGTAGAGAGTTTCTCAAATGAGTCCCGTCAAACAATAAAAATAAATAAAATTGTCTGAACCTCTTTGTATATTGTTTGAAGCTCTTTGTATATTTACTACACTATATAATATTTGTTACACTTTCTGTTTCCGCGTTTGAATTCGCGTTTGAAAAGCTAAGAAATTATATGGCGCAATTATATATATGGCTGATAAATGTTGTGATCTAAACAGCAGACTGGAAAAGGAGAGGAAAAGACAGGAAGAACAAATTCATGTGCTGTAAAACAACTTTATTTTGATCAAACATGGATGTCTATTCCGGGTTTCTTGAAGTGGAATGTCAAGAAAGTTGAGGGTGTCTTGAAGTTGAGGGTGTACTCGCCAGATGCACTTGCCGCATGCAACACACGCGTTGATGCTGTGGAGAACAATTCAAGGTACACCTTACATTTTGAATAAAATCTTTCAGAAGACAAAAATACGTAACATATGTGGTGTTACGTATGTAGGCCTACTTATCAACGTACCTTCATGTAGTTGTAGCCAACAGTTGCTACACAGCCAGGGTGTACTCGCTGCATGCAACGGGCCACCGGCGTGTTCCTGCGTGCACTGTGTATGCACGCACCTTCATGATGTCTGTCAACAGCGCACTGCAAAGAACAAAGTACATGTTATATTTTGAACGAATTTATTCATGTGTACCAGCCAGGGACCCTCTTTCTTACATTTGCGGCAGGTTCATCGTTCATCGCTGCCAAGGTCAACGGGCCACCGGCGTGTTCCTGCGCGCACTGTGTATGCACGCACAGAAGTACATGTTATATTTAGAACGAATTCATTCATGTATAAATTGATTCTGTGAAAATGTCACAGGCATGGGTCATAACAGAACGGGAATCCAATTCCAGCAACCATGAGAAAAATAACCAGCAACCACGACGAGAAATAAACAGAGGACTAACACGGAAACAGACATGAAATGGCAGGAGATGCGGGGCAGACCGTGACACCGGGTTTCATGATGTGCGACTGTGGAACAGAAAGAGAAGAGATTTTTGGTTATGTTCAAATAATAGTGTGTGTGTATATATATGTGTGTGTGATTGGTTGTCTGTATATATATATAATATATTTATATATATATATATATATATATAAATATACTTATCGACGTACCTTCATGTAGTTTTAGGTACACAGTTGCCACACAGCCAGGGACACTCTGCCCTACACTTGCGACAGGTGTACTTGCCGCATGCAGCGCACGGGGTTATGCTGTGGTTCCGGTTGCAGTTTGTCTGCACCTGACACGTAGTCTTCTTTCCAGGAGCAGGCAAAGGACGTGGCGTTCTCTTCAACTCCTTTTCCTGTAGGAAACGAAGACGGAGTTCCTCAGCAAGAGTACACATAAAAACTCTCCTACTCTCTGTGGACCCCGTACATGCCGTGTACAAAACATGCGCGTTCATCGCTGCCAGGTCAAGTATGTTATAAAACACTGCAACGGGCCACCGGCGTGTTCCTGCGCGCACTGTGTATGCACGCGCCTTCTGGTCCATGATGTCAACGGCGCACTGCAAAGAACAAATACAAAGAAGTACATGTTATATTTTGAATAAATTCATTCATGTATGATAAATTGATTTATCAATGCCAACACATGCATACCTTTGTCCGGTTGTAGTCCGTCACAGTGTTTGGCTTCTTTTTGCGGTCGTCTGCAATCTCCACGTGCGTGTGCATAGTGCTCAGAACGCAAACTGTTTTGTTGGGCTTGGAGGCATACACCGTCAGAAGCGCATCATCGGATCTGTACACCTCCGTTGACAACTTCTCACGTCCCTTGGCGTTTTTGGCTTCCAAAGGAACTTCTCGGCGAATCTTGTTCATTGTCCCAAGCAGAGTCGTGTTGCATTCCAGCAGCTTCTTAGCCAGGGAAAGAGATGTGAAAAAATTGTCTGTGGCTACAGTTCTGCCCTTGCCCAGGTATGGCTTCATAAGCTTCATCACCACATTCTCGGACACTCTTTCCCCCTTGGGACGATCGGGGTCCTTTCCAAGGTATGGAATGGCGTTGCACATGTACTTTGTGTTCAACTCAGAAGCAACCCAAAACTTTATTCCAAACTTGTCCGGCTTTGAGGCAATGTACTGGGTGAATGGACAGCGAACCTTGGTCGGAAACAGCTGCTCGTCGACTGTCAGTTCCTTGCCTGGGGTATAGCACAAAATGCAGTTGTTCACAAATCGCTGCCAGATGTCCGAAATCGCAGCAAATCTGTCGCTCTTTGCACGCTCCGCACGGGTGTCCTTATTATCAAAGCGCAAGTACCGCATGATTTCTTGGTAGCGGTCCCGTGCCATTGTCTCCTGGATCGAAGGCACAGCGAACATTGCCGACCAACAGTCCGACATCGCTCCAACTGGACAGAGGACTGCTCGTAGAAATAGGATTGCTACGAATGCCATAAACTCGCTGACCGACAAACTCCAGCTGCTGTCTGTTCTGCGGGCTTCATGGACAGTGCAGTCTGTGATGATTCGCAGCATCTCCATGTCGAGCAAACACAGAAAACTCTGCAGTCTGCTTGTGATCCTACGCTGTATTAGTAAAAGTAAACAAATGACGCTAGGTAAATTACACGTACTAAATATCATTCAAACACAAGCAGAAACACTGGAAAGAAATATGAAGTTACTATACCTTTGCATGCTCTGTAGGCCCGGACGGCTCAACAAATGTTGAATTAGGCGAACAGCTGCTGACACGAGAGCGTGCGATGCCAACCTTCTCCCAAACAGTTCCATCTTTTGCCCGTACGGTTGGTGCAGGTGTGGTGTCAGCCTGTGTCCGTCTCTTCCTTGGAGGGCTCTGTTGTACCTCATCCGATGTACTGCTTCTTTCTTCATCGGATGAATCGCTGGTCAAAAAACAGGAGGGTCCTTCTCCCGCATCGGACTCACAGCAGTCCTCGTTGGTCAGCAAAGCCGCAACTTCTTGACCGGTGAACGTCCTCTGTCTTGCCATGGTGTTTTGCGTCGTCTCCACACAGGATAGTAGTGAAAATGTAAGTCGCCTGCCTTTGGGTTTCAGCTTTTATCATGACTCTGAAGAACACACCCACAACAGCGCATACTAATTATACTTTATTATAATAGGTGGCGCTTCACACATAACGCCGAAACCGAAACCGGGCTAATCCCCTGCATACACGGGAACAATAAAAGTTGATTGGACCCGTGATAATGGTTCACGGCAATCCGTGAATATCAGTCAAACACAAGCATAAACACTGCAAAAAATATTATATTACTATGCTGTATGAGTAAAAATAAATAAATGACGCTAAGTTATTTACACAAACGAAATATCTTATTTACACAAACGAAATATCAGTCAAACACAAGCATAAACACTGCAAAAAATATTATATTACTATGCTGTATGAGTAAAAATAAATAAATGACGCTAAGTTATTTACACAAACGAAATATCTTATTTACACGAACGAAATATCAGTCAAACACAAGCATAAACACTGCAAAAAAATATTATGTTACTATGCTGTATGAGTAAAAATAAGTAAATGTACAAATAAATATTACTTTACTATACCTTTATTACTTTGTTGCTGCTATTGAAGTGCATACACAAGAAAATCTGGGACGCTTGCTTCATACATAACGCCAATACCACGCTAATGATAATGTGTTTCACGGGAACAATATGAACCCGTGATAATGGTTGGTTCAGCCATGTAAATGTGTGGCGCTATTGAAGTGCATACACAAGAAAATCTGGGACGTTTGCTTCATACATAACGCCAATACCACGCTAATGATAATGTGTTTCACGGGAACAATATGGACCCGTGATAATGGTTGGTTCAGCCATGTAAATGTGTGGCGCTATTGAAGTGCATGCACAAGAAAATCTGAGACGCTTGCTTCATACATAACGCCAATACCACGCTAATGATAATGGTTCACCGCTCTAAATAATACTTATGTCAATATGTAGCGCTTCACACATAACGCCGAAACAGGGCTAAACTTTATTTATTTATTTTAGACTACAAACTAGACCTGGTGCACACAGACTGCACACAGACTAGACCTGGTGCACCACAGAGCTCCTGCCACAGAGCTCCTGCCTGTCTTTCTGCTCCTGTCTTGCTCTGAAATTAACATATGTATGGTCCTGCTAATTGGGCAGGAGAAGGAGGGGTGATGTCCTCAGAACCTTGAAATCTCAGGAGTTCCAGTGTTAACCTCTCGGCCATCGCAGCTCGGCGGAGCGAGAGTAACATAGAGATCAATTCCTTGGACTTCCTCAAGCTCAATGATGAGTGCACAAGTGTCATTGCTTCTGAGTTGCAAATGGCTTGAGAAGAAAATTCAAATAAATGAATCTCCATAAGTCTACTCACTATTAACTTCAAGCTGGTACCAATTCCAGGTGATCAGGTATTCAAAAGCGTGTCATCAAAAGTGAATCAAAAAGAATCAAAAGTGAAAAGTGTCCGACGTGGTCCATTATTCTGTGTTGGCACCACGACACTGCAGTTTGATCTGGGAGCGAACATGCTCCAAAGAGGCAGCTTGATGTCTCAGTAGAGGTGTCAATACAGACGCCATCAAGGTATTGACTGAACGGTCAGTGGAGAGAATTGAATTGGATGCAACACAACTTGCTGTGTACACGCGAATTTACAAAAGAAAAAGCACAGCTTGAATCAACTAGGGATGACCTGTAAGAGTCATGTGCCAATACTATTTTCAGGTAGGGGGTGTGCTCAGCATGCGAGTGAATAAGGAAAGAGCGTTTGAGCATCTTTTGGGGGCTCGTCAATCTTTTCAAAAAGCTTCTGCTGCCCCGTGTGAGGGTCGAACTCACGACCTTCAGATTATGAGACTGACGCGCTACCTACTGCGCTAACGAGGCTAGGAAAGAAGAAGCGAGGCTGAGGAAGAACTAACAAAGCTGGAGAAAAAATGTATCCGCCCCCAATTCACTCCTTGGAGCATGGCGGCAAGTGCACCTGCAGCAACTAATTACTGCCAACAACAGCTAACAAACAACAAGGTCAGCACAAGAAGCCTGGAATTAACCAGAATCTGAGGCCAACGTAATTAAACTCTAATCCTACCCTAACCAATCACAGGATGTTCCAAGAGTAGACAAACAACGCACACAAACAAAAAAAAAACAAAAATACCACCAAAATACAAGTACAAACGACACCTACCTCATGAAGGTATGAAGTGAAGCTTTCTCTGGAGTGCTTTTAGTAGATGCAAAGCAGTAATGTGTGCCAAGAAATTCAGAACTTGCATGTGGGAAAGAGAGAAATGCAAAATCTCAGTTGATCTAAGATGGATATTGCAGTTCGGTACAATGCACTGGAATACAAAGACAAAATGAATTGCCAATGTAGCTAAAGCCAATTTTGCAGCAAATGGTTTGCATGACTTAACTAGGAAGGCAGATGAATCAAACCTGTAGGTCACCAAGATTCTTTGAGTTTTTCCTATCATAAGTCCACAAACTGACGATGGTAAAAGAGGAGTGGCAACAGTGAGTCAATATCACCACAATGTGTTCTTTTTACCACCTCCTTGCAGGCACAATGATTCAGAGTACTTTAAAATCAAGGGGACAAGTGCACGTCACCTGACTCAGCATCACTGCGAGACACAGCACGTGTCCTCGTTAGTATAGTGGATAGTATCTCCGCCTGTCACGCGGAAGACCGGGGTTCGATTCCCCGACGGGGAGACCCTCTTTTAGCGCAAGGCGGAGCAACCAGTGACCGGCCATGAAAGAATGTGGCACTTTTTCTTTTACCTGAAACAAGACATCGCTATGTTGCATGAAGATCTTTGGATGAAGCACCTGTGAGTGCGAGCTCTCCCCACTGGTGGCATAAGGTCTCATCACAAATCACATTAGAGAGGCAAGTTAATCCTCTACGCTGCAAGAGACCCCACTGCATTTCCATGCCAACACATTGTAACGACGAAGCAGCCATTTGTAACTCAATTCCTGGGACTATTTCAGGATCAGTTAGGACTGCTAAAGTTTGGCAGCACAAAGTTGCAAATGGCATGAGAAGCATATTTAAAACTGGCTAGCAGGAAGAGAGCACACTCTCTCTTTCCACACGCCCAACAAGACACTCACGCTGCAAGCAGGAGTCGAACCTGCGCGGGGAAACCCCATTGGATTTCAAGTCCAACGCCTTAACCTCTCGGCCATCGCAGCTCGGCGGAGCGAGAGTAACATAGAGATCAATTCCTTGGACTTCCTCAAGCTCAATGATGAGTGCACAAGTGTCATTGCTTCTGAGTTGCAAATGGCTTGAGAAGAAAATTCAAATAAATGAATCTCCATAAGTCTACTCACTATTAACTTCAAGCTGGTACCAATTCCAGGTGATCAGGTATTCAAAAGCGTGTCATCAAAAGTGAATCAAAAAGAATCAAAAGTGAAAAGTGTCCGACGTGGTCCATTATTCTGTGTTGGCACCACGACACTGCAGTTTGATCTGGGAGCGAACATGCTCCAAAGAGGCAGCTTGATGTCTCAGTAGAGGTGTCAATACAGACGCCATCAAGGTATTGACTGAACGGTCAGTGGAGAGAATTGAATTGGATGCAACACAACTTGCTGTGTACACGCGAATTTACAAAAGAAAAAGCACAGCTTGAATCAACTAGGGATGACCTGTAAGAGTCATGTGCCAATACTATTTTCAGGTAGGGGGTGTGCTCAGCATGCGAGTGAATAAGGAAAGAGCGTTTGAGCATCTTTTGGGGGCTCGTCAATCTTTTCAAAAAGCTTCTGCTACCCCGTGTGAGGGTCGAACTCACGACCTTCAGATTATGAGACTGACGCGCTACCTACTGCGCTAACGAGGCTAGGAAAGAAGAAGCGAGGCTGAGGAAGAACTAACAAAGCTGGAGAAAAAATGTATCCGCCCCCAATTCACTCCTTGGAGCATGGCGGCAAGTGCACCTGCAGCAACTAATTACTGCCAACAACAGCTAACAAACAACAAGGTTAGCACAAGAAGCCTGGAATTAACCAGAATCTGAGGCCAACGTAATTAAACTCTAATCCTACCCTAACCAATCACAGGATGTTCCAAGAGTAGACAAACAATGCACACAAACAAAAAAAAAACAAAAATACCACCAAAATACAAGTACAAACGACAGCTACCTCATGAAGGTATGAAGTGAAGCTTTCTCTGGAGTGCTTTTAGTAGATGCAAAGCAGTAATGTGTGCCAAGAAATTCAGAACTTGCATGTGGGAAAGAGAGAAATGCAAAATCTCAGTTGATCTAAGATGGATATTGCAGTTCGGTACAATGCACTGGAATACGAAGACAAAATGAATTGCCAATGTAGCTAAAGCCAATTTTGCACCAAATGGTTCGCATGACTTAACTAGGAAGGCAGATGAATCAAACCTGTAGGTCACCAAGATTCTTTGAGTTTTTCCTATCATAAGTCCACAAACTGACGATGGTAAAAGAGGAGTGGCAACAGTGAGTCAATATCACCACAATGTGTTCTTTTTACCATCTCCTTGCAGGCACAATGATTCAGAGTACTTTAAAATCAAGGGGACAAGTGCACGTCACCTGACTCAGCATCACTGCGAGACACAGCACGTGTCCTCGTTAGTATAGTGGATAGTATCTCCGCCTGTCACGCGGAAGACCGGGGTTCGATTCCCCGACGGGGAGACCCTCTTTTAGCGCAAGGCGGAGCAACCAGTGACCGGCCATGAAAGAATGTGGCACTTTTTCTTTTACCTGAAACAAGACATCGCTATGTTGCATGAAGATCTTTGGATGAAGCACCTGTGAGTGCAAGCTCTCCCCACTGGTGGCATAAGGTCTCATCACAAATCACATTAGAGAGGCAAGTTAATCCTCTACGCTGCAAGAGACCCCACTGCATTTCCATGCCAACACATTGTAACGACGAAGCAGCCATTTGTAACTCAATTCCTGGGACTATTTCAGGATCAGTTAGGACTGCTAAAGTTTGGCAGCACAAAGTTGCAAATGGCATGAGAAGCATATTTAAAACTGGCTAGCAGGAAGAGAGCACACTCTCTCTTTCCACACGCCCAACAAGACACTCACGCTGCAAGCAGGAGTCGAACCTGCGCGGGGAAACCCCATTGGATTTCAAGTCCAACGCCTTAACCTCTCGGCCATCGCAGCTCGGCGGAGCGAGAGTAACATAGAGATCAATTCCTTGGACTTCCTCAAGCTCAATGATGAGTGCACAAGTGTCATTGCTTCTGAGTTGCAAATGGCTTGAGAAGAAAATTCAAATAAATGAATCTCCATAAGTCTACTCACTATTAACTTCAAGCTGGTACCAATTCCAGGTGATCAGGTATTCAAAAGCGTGTCATCAAAAGTGAATCAAAAAGAATCAAAAGTGAAAAGTGTCCGACGTGGTCCATTATTCTGTGTTGGCACCACGACACTGCAGTTTGATCTGGGAGCGAACATGCTCCAAAGAGGCAGCTTGATGTCTCAGTAGAGGTGTCAATACAGACGCCATCAAGGTATTGACTGAACGGTCAGTGGAGAGAATTGAATTGGATGCAACACAACTTGCTGTGTACACGCGAATTTACAAAAGAAAAAGCACAGCTTGAATCAACTAGGGATGACCTGTAAGAGTCATGTGCCAATACTATTTTCAGGTAGGGGGTGTGCTCAGCATGCGAGTGAATAAGGAAAGAGCGTTTGAGCATCTTTTGGGGGCTCGTCAATCTTTTCAAAAAGCTTCTGCTACCCCGTGTGAGGGTCGAACTCACGACCTTCAGATTATGAGACTGACGCGCTACCTACTGCGCTAACGAGGCTAGGAAAGAAGAAGCGAGGCTGAGGAAGAACTAACAAAGCTGGAGAAAAAATGTATCCGCCCCCAATTCACTCCTTGGAGCATGGCGGCAAGTGCACCTGCAGCAACTAATTACTGCCAACAACAGCTAACAAACAACAAGGTTAGCACAAGAAGCCTGGAATTAACCAGAATCTGAGGCCAACATAATTAAACTCTAATCCTACCCTAACCAATCACAGGATGTTCCAAGAGTAGACAAACAACGCACACAAACAAAAAAAAAACAAAAATACCACCAAAATACAAGTACAAACGACAGCTACCTCATGAAGGTATGAAGTGAAGCTTTCTCTGGAGTGCTTTTAGTAGATGCAAAGCAGTAATGTGTGCCAAGAAATTCAGAACTTGCATGTGGGAAAGAGAGAAATGCAAAATCTCAGTTGATCTAAGATGGATATTGCAGTTCGGTACAATGCACTGGAATACGAAGACAAAATGAATTGCCAATGTAGCTAAAGCCAATTTTGCAGCAAATGGTTTGCATGACTTAACTAGGAAGGCAGATGAATCAAACCTGTAGGTCACCAAGATTCTTTGAGTTTTTCCTATCATAAGTCCACAAACTGACGATGGTAAAAGAGGAGTGGCAACAGTGAGTCAATATCACCACAATGTGTTCTTTTTACCACCTCCTTGCAGGCACAATGATTCAGAGTACTTTAAAATCAAGGGGACAAGTGCACGTCACCTGACTCAGCATCACTGCGAGACACAGCACGTGTCCTCGTTAGTATAGTGGATAGTATCTCCGCCTGTCACGCGGAAGACCGGGGTTCGATTCCCCGACGGGGAGACCCTCTTTTAGCGCAAGGCGGAGCAACCAGTGACCGGCCATGAAAGAATGTGGCACTTTTTCTTTTACCTGAAACAAGACATCGCTATGTTGCATGAAGATCTTTGGATGAAGCACCTGTGAGTGCGAGCTCTCCCCACTGGTGGCATAAGGTCTCATCACAAATCACATTAGAGAGGCAAGTTAATCCTCTACGCTGCAAGAGACCCCACTGCATTTCCATGCCAACACATTGTAACGACGAAGCAGCCATTTGTAACTCAATTCCTGGGACTATTTCAGGATCAGTTAGGACTGCTAAAGTTTGGCAGCACAAAGTTGCAAATGGCATGAGAAGCATATTTAAAACTGGCTAGCAGGAAGAGAGCACACTCTCTCTTTCCACACGCCCAACAAGACACTCACGCTGCAAGCAGGAGTCGAACCTGCGCGGGGAAACCCCATTGGATTTCAAGTCCAACGCCTTAACCTCTCGGCCATCGCAGCTCGGCGGAGCGAGAGTAACATAGAGATCAATTCCTTGGACTTCCTCAAGCTCAATGATGAGTGCACAAGTGTCATTGCTTCTGAGTTGCAAATGGCTTGAGAAGAAAATTCAAATAAATGAATCTCCATAAGTCTACTCACTATTAACTTCAAGCTGGTACCAATTCCAGGTGATCAGGTATTCAAAAGCGTGTCATCAAAAGTGAATCAAAAAGAATCAAAAGTGAAAAGTGTCCGACGTGGTCCATTATTCTGTGTTGGCACCACGACACTGCAGTTTGATCTGGGAGCGAACATGCTCCAAAGAGGCAGCTTGATGTCTCAGTAGAGGTGTCAATACAGACGCCATCAAGGTATTGACTGAACGGTCAGTGGAGAGAATTGAATTGGATGCAACACAACTTGCTGTGTACACGCGAATTTACAAAAGAAAAAGCACAGCTTGAATCAACTAGGGATGACCTGTAAGAGTCATGTGCCAATACTATTTTCAGGTAGGGGGTGTGCTCAGCATGCGAGTGAATAAGGAAAGAGCGTTTGAGCATCTTTTGGGGGCTCGTCAATCTTTTCAAAAAGCTTCTGCTACCCCGTGTGAGGGTCGAACTCACGACCTTCAGATTATGAGACTGACGCGCTACCTACTGCGCTAACGAGGCTAGGAAAGAAGAAGCGAGGCTGAGGAAGAACTAACAAAGCTGGAGAAAAAATGTATCCGCCCCCAATTCACTCCTTGGAGCATGGCGGCAAGTGCACCTGCAGCAACTAATTACTGCCAACAACAGCTAACAAACAACAAGGTTAGCACAAGAAGCCTGGAATTAACCAGAATCTGAGGCCAACATAATTAAACTCTAATCCTACCCTAACCAATCACAGGATGTTCCAAGAGTAGACAAACAACGCACACAAACAAAAAAAAAACAAAAATACCACCAAAATACAAGTACAAACGACAGCTACCTCATGAAGGTATGAAGTGAAGCTTTCTCTGGAGTGCTTTTAGTAGATGCAAAGCAGTAATGTGTGCCAAGAAATTCAGAACTTGCATGTGGGAAAGAGAGAAATGCAAAATCTCAGTTGATCTAAGATGGATATTGCAGTTCGGTACAATGCACTGGAATACGAAGACAAAATGAATTGCCAATGTAGCTAAAGCCAATTTTGCAGCAAATGGTTTGCATGACTTAACTAGGAAGGCAGATGAATCAAACCTGTAGGTCACCAAGATTCTTTGAGTTTTTCCTATCATAAGTCCACAAACTGACGATGGTAAAAGAGGAGTGGCAACAGTGAGTCAATATCACCACAATGTGTTCTTTTTACCACCTCCTTGCAGGCACAATGATTCAGAGTACTTTAAAATCAAGGGGACAAGTGCACGTCACCTGACTCAGCATCACTGCGAGACACAGCACGTGTCCTCGTTAGTATAGTGGATAGTATCTCCGCCTGTCACGCGGAAGACCGGGGTTCGATTCCCCGACGGGGAGACCCTCTTTTAGCGCAAGGCGGAGCAACCAGTGACCGGCCATGAAAGAATGTGGCACTTTTTCTTTTACCTGAAACAAGACATCGCTATGTTGCATGAAGATCTTTGGATGAAGCACCTGTGAGTGCGAGCTCTCCCCACTGGTGGCATAAGGTCTCATCACAAATCACATTAGAGAGGCAAGTTAATCCTCTACGCTGCAAGAGACCCCACTGCATTTCCATGCCAACACATTGTAACGACGAAGCAGCCATTTGTAACTCAATTCCTGGGACTATTTCAGGATCAGTTAGGACTGCTAAAGTTTGGCAGCACAAAGTTGCAAATGGCATGAGAAGCATATTTAAAACTGGCTAGCAGGAAGAGAGCACACTCTCTCTTTCCACACGCCCAACAAGACACTCACGCTGCAAGCAGGAGTCGAACCTGCGCGGGGAAACCCCATTGGATTTCAAGTCCAACGCCTTAACCTCTCGGCCATCGCAGCTCGGCGGAGCGAGAGTAACATAGAGATCAATTCCTTGGACTTCCTCAAGCTCAATGATGAGTGCACAAGTGTCATTGCTTCTGAGTTGCAAATGGCTTGAGAAGAAAATTCAAATAAATGAATCTCCATAAGTCTACTCACTATTAACTTCAAGCTGGTACCAATTCCAGGTGATCAGGTATTCAAAAGCGTGTCATCAAAAGTGAATCAAAAAGAATCAAAAGTGAAAAGTGTCCGACGTGGTCCATTATTCTGTGTTGGCACCACGACACTGCAGTTTGATCTGGGAGCGAACATGCTCCAAAGAGGCAGCTTGATGTCTCAGTAGAGGTGTCAATACAGACGCCATCAAGGTATTGACTGAACGGTCAGTGGAGAGAATTGAATTGGATGCAACACAACTTGCTGTGTACACGCGAATTTACAAAAGAAAAAGCACAGCTTGAATCAACTAGGGATGACCTGTAAGAGTCATGTGCCAATACTATTTTCAGGTAGGGGGTGTGCTCAGCATGCGAGTGAATAAGGAAAGAGCGTTTGAGCATCTTTTGGGGGCTCGTCAATCTTTTCAAAAAGCTTCTGCTACCCCGTGTGAGGGTCGAACTCACGACCTTCAGATTATGAGACTGACGCGCTACCTACTGCGCTAACGAGGCTAGGAAAGAAGAAGCGAGGCTGAGGAAGAACTAACAAAGCTGGAGAAAAAATGTATCCGCCCCCAATTCACTCCTTGGAGCATGGCGGCAAGTGCACCTGCAGCAACTAATTACTGCCAACAACAGCTAACAAACAACAAGGTTAGCACAAGAAGCCTGGAATTAACCAGAATCTGAGGCCAACGTAATTAAACTCTAATCCTACCCTAACCAATCACAGGATGTTCCAAGAGTAGACAAACAATGCACACAAACAAAAAAAAAACAAAAATACCACCAAAATACAAGTACAAACGACAGCTACCTCATGAAGGTATGAAGTGAAGCTTTCTCTGGAGTGCTTTTAGTAGATGCAAAGCAGTAATGTGTGCCAAGAAATTCAGAACTTGCATGTGGGAAAGAGAGAAATGCAAAATCTCAGTTGATCTAAGATGGATATTGCAGTTCGGTACAATGCACTGGAATACGAAGACAAAATGAATTGCCAATGTAGCTAAAGCCAATTTTGCACCAAATGGTTCGCATGACTTAACTAGGAAGGCAGATGAATCAAACCTGTAGGTCACCAAGATTCTTTGAGTTTTTCCTATCATAAGTCCACAAACTGACGATGGTAAAAGAGGAGTGGCAACAGTGAGTCAATATCACCACAATGTGTTCTTTTTACCATCTCCTTGCAGGCACAATGATTCAGAGTACTTTAAAATCAAGGGGACAAGTGCACGTCACCTGACTCAGCATCACTGCGAGACACAGCACGTGTCCTCGTTAGTATAGTGGATAGTATCTCCGCCTGTCACGCGGAAGACCGGGGTTCGATTCCCCGACGGGGAGACCCTCTTTTAGCGCAAGGCGGAGCAACCAGTGACCGGCCATGAAAGAATGTGGCACTTTTTCTTTTACCTGAAACAAGACATCGCTATGTTGCATGAAGATCTTTGGATGAAGCACCTGTGAGTGCAAGCTCTCCCCACTGGTGGCATAAGGTCTCATCACAAATCACATTAGAGAGGCAAGTTAATCCTCTACGCTGCAAGAGACCCCACTGCATTTCCATGCCAACACATTGTAACGACGAAGCAGCCATTTGTAACTCAATTCCTGGGACTATTTCAGGATCAGTTAGGACTGCTAAAGTTTGGCAGCACAAAGTTGCAAATGGCATGAGAAGCATATTTAAAACTGGCTAGCAGGAAGAGAGCACACTCTCTCTTTCCACACGCCCAACAAGACACTCACGCTGCAAGCAGGAGTCGAACCTGCGCGGGGAAACCCCATTGGATTTCAAGTCCAACGCCTTAACCTCTCGGCCATCGCAGCTCGGCGGAGCGAGAGTAACATAGAGATCAATTCCTTGGACTTCCTCAAGCTCAATGATGAGTGCACAAGTGTCATTGCTTCTGAGTTGCAAATGGCTTGAGAAGAAAATTCAAATAAATGAATCTCCATAAGTCTACTCACTATTAACTTCAAGCTGGTACCAATTCCAGGTGATCAGGTATTCAAAAGCGTGTCATCAAAAGTGAATCAAAAAGAATCAAAAGTGAAAAGTGTCCGACGTGGTCCATTATTCTGTGTTGGCACCACGACACTGCAGTTTGATCTGGGAGCGAACATGCTCCAAAGAGGCAGCTTGATGTCTCAGTAGAGGTGTCAATACAGACGCCATCAAGGTATTGACTGAACGGTCAGTGGAGAGAATTGAATTGGATGCAACACAACTTGCTGTGTACACGCGAATTTACAAAAGAAAAAGCACAGCTTGAATCAACTAGGGATGACCTGTAAGAGTCATGTGCCAATACTATTTTCAGGTAGGGGGTGTGCTCAGCATGCGAGTGAATAAGGAAAGAGCGTTTGAGCATCTTTTGGGGGCTCGTCAATCTTTTCAAAAAGCTTCTGCTACCCCGTGTGAGGGTCGAACTCACGACCTTCAGATTATGAGACTGACGCGCTACCTACTGCGCTAACGAGGCTAGGAAAGAAGAAGCGAGGCTGAGGAAGAACTAACAAAGCTGGAGAAAAAATGTATCCGCCCCCAATTCACTCCTTGGAGCATGGCGGCAAGTGCACCTGCAGCAACTAATTACTGCCAACAACAGCTAACAAACAACAAGGTTAGCACAAGAAGCCTGGAATTAACCAGAATCTGAGGCCAACGTAATTAAACTCTAATCCTACCCTAACCAATCACAGGATGTTCCAAGAGTAGACAAACAACGCACACAAACAAAAAAAAAACAAAAATACCACCAAAATACAAGTACAAACGACACCTACCTCATGAAGGTATGAAGTGAAGCTTTCTCTGGAGTGCTTTTAGTAGATGCAAAGCAGTAATGTGTGCCAAGAAATTCAGAACTTGCATGTGGGAAAGAGAGAAATGCAAAATCTCAGTTGATCTAAGATGGATATTGCAGTTCGGTACAATGCACTGGAATACGAAGACAAAATGAATTGCCAATGTAGCTAAAGCCAATTTTGCAGCAAATGGTTTGCATGACTTAACTAGGAAGGCAGATGAATCAAACCTGTAGGTCACCAAGATTCTTTGAGTTTTTCCTATCATAAGTCCACAAACTGACGATGGTAAAAGAGGAGTGGCAACAGTGAGTCAATATCACCACAATGTGTTCTTTTTACCACCTCCTTGCAGGCACAATGATTCAGAGTACTTTAAAATCAAGGGGACAAGTGCACGTCACCTGACTCAGCATCACTGCGAGACACAGCACGTGTCCTCGTTAGTATAGTGGATAGTATCTCCGCCTGTCACGCGGAAGACCGGGGTTCGATTCCCCGACGGGGAGACCCTCTTTTAGCGCAAGGCGGAGCAACCAGTGACCGGCCATGAAAGAATGTGGCACTTTTTCTTTTACCTGAAACAAGACATCGCTATGTTGCATGAAGATCTTTGGATGAAGCACCTGTGAGTGCGAGCTCTCCCCACTGGTGGCATAAGGTCTCATCACAAATCACATTAGAGAGGCAAGTTAATCCTCTACGCTGCAAGAGACCCCACTGCATTTCCATGCCAACACATTGTAACGACGAAGCAGCCATTTGTAACTCAATTCCTGGGACTATTTCAGGATCAGTTAGGACTGCTAAAGTTTGGCAGCACAAAGTTGCAAATGGCATGAGAAGCATATTTAAAACTGGCTAGCAGGAAGAGAGCACACTCTCTCTTTCCACACGCCCAACAAGACACTCACGCTGCAAGCAGGAGTCGAACCTGCGCGGGGAAACCCCATTGGATTTCAAGTCCAACGCCTTAACCTCTCGGCCATCGCAGCTCGGCGGAGCGAGAGTAACATAGAGATCAATTCCTTGGACTTCCTCAAGCTCAATGATGAGTGCACAAGTGTCATTGCTTCTGAGTTGCAAATGGCTTGAGAAGAAAATTCAAATAAATGAATCTCCATAAGTCTACTCACTATTAACTTCAAGCTGGTACCAATTCCAGGTGATCAGGTATTCAAAAGCGTGTCATCAAAAGTGAATCAAAAAGAATCAAAAGTGAAAAGTGTCCGACGTGGTCCATTATTCTGTGTTGGCACCACGACACTGCAGTTTGATCTGGGAGCGAACATGCTCCAAAGAGGCAGCTTGATGTCTCAGTAGAGGTGTCAATACAGACGCCATCAAGGTATTGACTGAACGGTCAGTGGAGAGAATTGAATTGGATGCAACACAACTTGCTGTGTACACGCGAATTTACAAAAGAAAAAGCACAGCTTGAATCAACTAGGGATGACCTGTAAGAGTCATGTGCCAATACTATTTTCAGGTAGGGGGTGTGCTCAGCATGCGAGTGAATAAGGAAAGAGCGTTTGAGCATCTTTTGGGGGCTCGTCAATCTTTTCAAAAAGCTTCTGCTACCCCGTGTGAGGGTCGAACTCACGACCTTCAGATTATGAGACTGACGCGCTACCTACTGCGCTAACGAGGCTAGGAAAGAAGAAGCGAGGCTGAGGAAGAACTAACAAAGCTGGAGAAAAAATGTATCCGCCCCCAATTCACTCCTTGGAGCATGGCGGCAAGTGCACCTGCAGCAACTAATTACTGCCAACAACAGCTAACAAACAACAAGGTTAGCACAAGAAGCCTGGAATTAACCAGAATCTGAGGCCAACGTAATTAAACTCTAATCCTACCCTAACCAATCACAGGATGTTCCAAGAGTAGACAAACAATGCACACAAACAAAAAAAAAACAAAAATACCACCAAAATACAAGTACAAACGACAGCTACCTCATGAAGGTATGAAGTGAAGCTTTCTCTGGAGTGCTTTTAGTAGATGCAAAGCAGTAATGTGTGCCAAGAAATTCAGAACTTGCATGTGGGAAAGAGAGAAATGCAAAATCTCAGTTGATCTAAGATGGATATTGCAGTTCGGTACAATGCACTGGAATACGAAGACAAAATGAATTGCCAATGTAGCTAAAGCCAATTTTGCAGCAAATGGTTCGCATGACTTAACTAGGAAGGCAGATGAATCAAACCTGTAGGTCACCAAGATTCTTTGAGTTTTTCCTATCATAAGTCCACAAACTGACGATGGTAAAAGAGGAGTGGCAACAGTGAGTCAATATCACCACAATGTGTTCTTTTTACCATCTCCTTGCAGGCACAATGATTCAGAGTACTTTAAAATCAAGGGGACAAGTGCACGTCACCTGACTCAGCATCACTGCGAGACACAGCACGTGTCCTCGTTAGTATAGTGGATAGTATCTCCGCCTGTCACGCGGAAGACCGGGGTTCGATTCCCCGACGGGGAGACCCTCTTTTAGCGCAAGGCGGAGCAACCAGTGACCGGCCATGAAAGAATGTGGCACTTTTTCTTTTACCTGAAACAAGACATCGCTATGTTGCATGAAGATCTTTGGATGAAGCACCTGTGAGTGCAAGCTCTCCCCACTGGTGGCATAAGGTCTCATCACAAATCACATTAGAGAGGCAAGTTAATCCTCTACGCTGCAAGAGACCCCACTGCATTTCCATGCCAACACATTGTAACGACGAAGCAGCCATTTGTAACTCAATTCCTGGGACTATTTCAGGATCAGTTAGGACTGCTAAAGTTTGGCAGCACAAAGTTGCAAATGGCATGAGAAGCATATTTAAAACTGGCTAGCAGGAAGAGAGCACACTCTCTCTTTCCACACGCCCAACAAGACACTCACGCTGCAAGCAGGAGTCGAACCTGCGCGGGGAAACCCCATTGGATTTCAAGTCCAACGCCTTAACCTCTCGGCCATCGCAGCTCGGCGAAGCGAGAGTAACATAGAGATCAATTCCTTGGACTTCCTCAAGCTCAATGATGAGTGCACAAGTGTCATTGCTTCTGAGTTGCAAATGGCTTGAGAAGAAAATTCAAATAAATGAATCTCCATAAGTCTACTCACTATTAACTTCAAGCTGGTACCAATTCCAGGTGATCAGGTATTCAAAAGCGTGTCATCAAAAGTGAATCAAAAAGAATCAAAAGTGAAAAGTGTCCGACGTGGTCCATTATTCTGTGTTGGCACCACGACACTGCAGTTTGATCTGGGAGCGAACATGCTCCAAAGAGGCAGCTTGATGTCTCAGTAGAGGTGTCAATACAGACGCCATCAAGGTATTGACTGAACGGTCAGTGGAGAGAATTGAATTGGATGCAACACAACTTGCTGTGTACACGCGAATTTACAAAAGAAAAAGCACAGCTTGAATCAACTAGGGATGACCTGTAAGAGTCATGTGCCAATACTATTTTCAGGTAGGGGGTGTGCTCAGCATGCGAGTGAATAAGGAAAGAGCGTTTGAGCATCTTTTGGGGGCTCGTCAATCTTTTCAAAAAGCTTCTGCTACCCCGTGTGAGGGTCGAACTCACGACCTTCAGATTATGAGACTGACGCGCTACCTACTGCGCTAACGAGGCTAGGAAAGAAGAAGCGAGGCTGAGGAAGAACTAACAAAGCTGGAGAAAAAATGTATCCGCCCCCAATTCACTCCTTGGAGCATGGCGGCAAGTGCACCTGCAGCAACTAATTACTGCCAACAACAGCTAACAAACAACAAGGTTAGCACAAGAAGCCTGGAATTAACCAGAATCTGAGGCCAACATAATTAAACTCTAATCCTACCCTAACCAATCACAGGATGTTCCAAGAGTAGACAAACAACGCACACAAACAAAAAAAAAACAAAAATACCACCAAAATACAAGTACAAACGACAGCTACCTCATGAAGGTATGAAGTGAAGCTTTCTCTGGAGTGCTTTTAGTAGATGCAAAGCAGTAATGTGTGCCAAGAAATTCAGAACTTGCATGTGGGAAAGAGAGAAATGCAAAATCTCAGTTGATCTAAGATGGATATTGCAGTTCGGTACAATGCACTGGAATACGAAGACAAAATGAATTGCCAATGTAGCTAAAGCCAATTTTGCAGCAAATGGTTCGCATGACTTAACTAGGAAGGCAGATGAATCAAACCTGTAGGTCACCAAGATTCTTTGAGTTTTTCCTATCATAAGTCCACAAACTGACGATGGTAAAAGAGGAGTGGCAACAGTGAGTCAATATCACCACAATGTGTTCTTTTTACCATCTCCTTGCAGGCACAATGATTCAGAGTACTTTAAAATCAAGGGGACAAGTGCACGTCACCTGACTCAGCATCACTGCGAGACACAGCACGTGTCCTCGTTAGTATAGTGGATAGTATCTCCGCCTGTCACGCGGAAGACCGGGGTTCGATTCCCCGACGGGGAGACCCTCTTTTAGCGCAAGGCGGAGCAACCAGTGACCGGCCATGAAAGAATGTGGCACTTTTTCTTTTACCTGAAACAAGACATCACTATGTTGCATGAAGATCTTTGGATGAAGCACCTGTGAGTGCAAGCTCTCCCCACTGGTGGCATAAGGTCTCATCACAAATCACATTAGAGAGGCAAGTTAATCCTCTAAGCTGCAAGAGACCCCACTGCATTTCCATGCCAACACATTGTAACGACGAAGCAGCCATTTGTAACTCAATTCCTGGGACTATTTCAGGATCAGTTAGGACTGCTAAAGTTTGGCAGCACAAAGTTGCAAATGGCATGAGAAGCATATTTAAAACTGGCTAGCAGGAAAAGAGCACACTCTCTCTTTCCACACGCCCAACAAGACACTCACGCTGCAAGCAGGAGTCGAACCTGCGCGGGGAAACCCCATTGGATTTCAAGTCCAACGCCTTAACCTCTCGGCCATCGCAGCTCGGCGGAGCGAGAGTAACATAGAGATCAATTCCTTGGACTTCCTCAAGCTCAATGATGAGTGCACAAGTGTCATTGCTTCTGAGTTGCAAATGGCTTGAGAAGAAAATTCAAATAAATGAATCTCCATAAGTCTACTCACTATTAACTTCAAGCTGGTACCAATTCCAGGTGATCAGGTATTCAAAAGCGTGTCATCAAAAGTGAATCAAAAAGAATCAAAAGTGAAAAGTGTCCGACGTGGTCCATTATTCTGTGTTGGCACCACGACACTGCAGTTTGATCTGGGAGCGAACATGCTCCAAAGAGGCAGCTTGATGTCTCAGTAGAGGTGTCAATACAGACGCCATCAAGGTATTGACTGAACGGTCAGTGGAGAGAATTGAATTGGATGCAACACAACTTGCTGTGTACACGCGAATTTACAAAAGAAAAAGCACAGCTTGAATCAACTAGGGATGACCTGTAAGAGTCATGTGCCAATACTATTTTCAGGTAGGGGGTGTGCTCAGCATGCGAGTGAATAAGGAAAGAGCGTTTGAGCATCTTTTGGGGGCTCGTCAATCTTTTCAAAAAGCTTCTGCTGCCCCGTGTGAGGGTCGAACTCACGACCTTCAGATTATGAGACTGACGCGCTACCTACTGCGCTAACGAGGCTAGGAAAGAAGAAGCGAGGCTGAGGAAGAACTAACAAAGCTGGAGAAAAAATGTATCCGCCCCCAATTCACTCCTTGGAGCATGGCGGCAAGTGCACCTGCAGCAACTAATTACTGCCAACAACAGCTAACAAACAACAAGGTTAGCACAAGAAGCCTGGAATTAACCAGAATCTGAGGCCAACGTAATTAAACTCTAATCCTACCCTAACCAATCACAGGATGTTCCAAGAGTAGACAAACAACGCACACAAACAAAAAAAAAACAAAAATACCACCAAAATACAAGTACAAACGACACCTACCTCATGAAGGTATGAAGTGAAGCTTTCTCTGGAGTGCTTTTAGTAGATGCAAAGCAGTAATGTGTGCCAAGAAATTCAGAACTTGCATGTGGGAAAGAGAGAAATGCAAAATCTCAGTTGATCTAAGATGGATATTGCAGTTCGGTACAATGCACTGGAATACAAAGACAAAATGAATTGCCAATGTAGCTAAAGCCAATTTTGCAGCAAATGGTTTGCATGACTTAACTAGGAAGGCAGATGAATCAAACCTGTAGGTCACCAAGATTCTTTGAGTTTTTCCTATCATAAGTCCACAAACTGACGATGGTAAAAGAGGAGTGGCAACAGTGAGTCAATATCACCACAATGTGTTCTTTTTACCACCTCCTTGCAGGCACAATGATTCAGAGTACTTTAAAATCAAGGGGACAAGTGCACGTCACCTGACTCAGCATCACTGCGAGACACAGCACGTGTCCTCGTTAGTATAGTGGATAGTATCTCCGCCTGTCACGCGGAAGACCGGGGTTCGATTCCCCGACGGGGAGACCCTCTTTTAGCGCAAGGCGGAGCAACCAGTGACCGGCCATGAAAGAATGTGGCACTTTTTCTTTTACCTGAAACAAGACATCGCTATGTTGCATGAAGATCTTTGGATGAAGCACCTGTGAGTGCGAGCTCTCCCCACTGGTGGCATAAGGTCTCATCACAAATCACATTAGAGAGGCAAGTTAATCCTCTACGCTGCAAGAGACCCCACTGCATTTCCATGCCAACACATTGTAACGACGAAGCAGCCATTTGTAACTCAATTCCTGGGACTATTTCAGGATCAGTTAGGACTGCTAAAGTTTGGCAGCACAAAGTTGCAAATGGCATGAGAAGCATATTTAAAACTGGCTAGCAGGAAGAGAGCACACTCTCTCTTTCCACACGCCCAACAAGACACTCACGCTGCAAGCAGGAGTCGAACCTGCGCGGGGAAACCCCATTGGATTTCAAGTCCAACGCCTTAACCTCTCGGCCATCGCAGCTCGGCGGAGCGAGAGTAACATAGAGATCAATTCCTTGGACTTCCTCAAGCTCAATGATGAGTGCACAAGTGTCATTGCTTCTGAGTTGCAAATGGCTTGAGAAGAAAATTCAAATAAATGAATCTCCATAAGTCTACTCACTATTAACTTCAAGCTGGTACCAATTCCAGGTGATCAGGTATTCAAAAGCGTGTCATCAAAAGTGAATCAAAAAGAATCAAAAGTGAAAAGTGTCCGACGTGGTCCATTATTCTGTGTTGGCACCACGACACTGCAGTTTGATCTGGGAGCGAACATGCTCCAAAGAGGCAGCTTGATGTCTCAGTAGAGGTGTCAATACAGACGCCATCAAGGTATTGACTGAACGGTCAGTGGAGAGAATTGAATTGGATGCAACACAACTTGCTGTGTACACGCGAATTTACAAAAGAAAAAGCACAGCTTGAATCAACTAGGGATGACCTGTAAGAGTCATGTGCCAATACTATTTTCAGGTAGGGGGTGTGCTCAGCATGCGAGTGAATAAGGAAAGAGCGTTTGAGCATCTTTTGGGGGCTCGTCAATCTTTTCAAAAAGCTTCTGCTACCCCGTGTGAGGGTCGAACTCACGACCTTCAGATTATGAGACTGACGCGCTACCTACTGCGCTAACGAGGCTAGGAAAGAAGAAGCGAGGCTGAGGAAGAACTAACAAAGCTGGAGAAAAAATGTATCCGTCCCCAATTCACTCCTTGGAGCATGGCGGCAAGTGCACCTGCAGCAACTAATTACTGCCAACAACAGCTAACAAACAACAAGGTTAGCACAAGAAGCCTGGAATTAACCAGAATCTGAGGCCAACATAATTAAACTCTAATCCTACCCTAACCAATCACAGGATGTTCCAAGAGTAGACAAACAACGCACACAAACAAAAAAAAAACAAAAATACCACCAAAATACAAGTACAAACGACAGCTACCTCATGAAGGTATGAAGTGAAGCTTTCTCTGGAGTGCTTTTAGTAGATGCAAAGCAGTAATGTGTGCCAAGAAATTCAGAACTTGCATGTGGGAAAGAGAGAAATGCAAAATCTCAGTTGATCTAAGATGGATATTGCAGTTCGGTACAATGCACTGGAATACGAAGACAAAATGAATTGCCAATGTAGCTAAAGCCAATTTTGCAGCAAATGGTTCGCATGACTTAACTAGGAAGGCAGATGAATCAAACCTGTAGGTCACCAAGATTCTTTGAGTTTTTCCTATCATAAGTCCACAAACTGACGATGGTAAAAGAGGAGTGGCAACAGTGAGTCAATATCACCACAATGTGTTCTTTTTACCATCTCCTTGCAGGCACAATGATTCAGAGTACTTTAAAATCAAGGGGACAAGTGCACGTCACCTGACTCAGCATCACTGCGAGACACAGCACGTGTCCTCGTTAGTATAGTGGATAGTATCTCCGCCTGTCACGCGGAAGACCGGGGTTCGATTCCCCGACGGGGAGACCCTCTTTTAGCGCAAGGCGGAGCAACCAGTGACCGGCCATGAAAGAATGTGGCACTTTTTCTTTTACCTGAAACAAGACATCACTATGTTGCATGAAGATCTTTGGATGAAGCACCTGTGAGTGCAAGCTCTCCCCACTGGTGGCATAAGGTCTCATCACAAATCACATTAGAGAGGCAAGTTAATCCTCTAAGCTGCAAGAGACCCCACTGCATTTCCATGCCAACACATTGTAACGACGAAGCAGCCATTTGTAACTCAATTCCTGGGACTATTTCAGGATCAGTTAGGACTGCTAAAGTTTGGCAGCACAAAGTTGCAAATGGCATGAGAAGCATATTTAAAACTGGCTAACAGGAAGAGAGCACACTCTCTCTTTCCACACGCCCAACAAGACACTCACGCTGCAAGCAGGAGTCGAACCTGCGCGGGGAAACCCCATTGGATTTCAAGTCCAACGCCTTAACCTCTCGGCCATCGCAGCTCGGCGGAGCGAGAGTAACATAGAGATCAATTCCTTGGACTTCCTCAAGCTCAATGATGAGTGCACAAGTGTCATTGCTTCTGAGTTGCAAATGGCTTGAGAAGAAAATTCAAATAAATGAATCTCCATAAGTCTATTCACTATTAACTTCAAGCTGGTACCAATTCCAGGTGATCAGGTATTCAAAAGCGTGTCATCAAAAGTGAATCAAAAAGAATCAAAAGTGAAAAGTGTCCGACGTGGTCCATTATTCTGTGTTGGCACCACGACACTGCAGTTTGATCTGGGAGCGAACATGCTCCAAAGAGGCAGCTTGATGTCTCAGTAGAGGTGTCAATACAGACGCCATCAAGGTATTGACTGAACGGTCAGTGGAGAGAATTGAATTGGATGCAACACAACTTGCTGTGTACACGCGAATTTACAAAAGAAAAAGCACAGCTTGAATCAACTAGGGATGACCTGTAAGAGTCATGTGCCAATACTATTTTCAGGTAGGGGGTGTGCTCAGCATGCGAGTGAATAAGGAAAGAGCGTTTGAGCATCTTTTGGGGGCTCGTCAATCTTTTCAAAAAGCTTCTGCTGCCCCGTGTGAGGGTCAAACTCACGACCTTCAGATTATGAGACTGACGCGCTACCTACTGCACTAACGAGGCTAGGAAAGAAGAAGCGAGGCTGAGGAAGAACTAACAAAGCTGGAGAAAAAATGTATCCGCCCCCAATTCACTCCTTGGAGCATGGCGGCAAGTGCACCTGCAGCAACTAATTACTGCCAACAACAGCTAACAAACAACAAGGTTAGCACAAGAAGCCTGGAATTAACCAGAATCTGAGGCCAACGTAATTAAACTCTAATCCTACCCTAACCAATCACAGGATGTTCCAAGAGTAGACAAACAACGCACACAAACAAAAAAAAAAACAAAAATACCACCAAAATACAAGTACAAACGACACCTACCTCATGAAGGTATGAAGTGAAGCTTTCTCTGGAGTGCTTTTAGTAGATGCAAAGCAGTAATGTGTGCCAAGAAATTCAGAACTTGCATGTGGGAAAGAGAGAAATGCAAAATCTCAGTTGATCTAAGATGGATATTGCAGTTCGGTACAATGCACTGGAATACGAAGACAAAATGAATTGCCAATGTAGCTAAAGCCAATTTTGCAGCAAATGGTTTGCATGACTTAACTAGGAAGGCAGATGAATCAAACTTGTAGGTCACCAAGATTCTTTGAGTTTTTCCTATCATAAGTCCACAAACTGACGATGGTAAAAGAGGAGTGGCAACAGTGAGTCAATATCACCACAATGTGTTCTTTTTACCACCTCCTTGCAGGCACAATGATTCAGAGTACTTTAAAATCAAGGGGACAAGTGCACGTCACCTGACTCAGCATCACTGCGAGACACAGCACGTGTCCTCGTTAGTATAGTGGATAGTATCTCCGCCTGTCACGCGGAAGACCGGGGTTCGATTCCCCGACGGGGAGACCCTCTTTTAGCGCAAGGCGGAGCAACCAGTGACCGGCCATGAAAGAATGTGGCACTTTTTCTTTTACCTGAAACAAGACATCACTATGTTGCATGAAGATCTTTGGATGAAGCACCTGTGAGTGCGAGCTCTCCCCACTGGTGGCATAAGGTCTCATCACAAATCACATTAGAGTGGCAAGTTAATCCTCTACGCTGCAAGAGACCCCACTGCATTTCCATGCCAACACATTGTAACGACGAAGCAGCCATTTGTAACTCAATTCCTGGGACTATTTCAGGATCAGTTAGGACTGCTAAAGTTTGGCAGCACAAAGTTGCAAATGGCATGAGAAGCATATTTAAAACTGGCTAGCAGGAAGAGAGCACACTCTCTCTTTCCACACGCCCAACAAGACACTCACGCTGCAAGCAGGAGTCGAACCTGCGCGGGGAAACCCCATTGGATTTCAAGTCCAACGCCTTAACCTCTCGGCCATCGCAGCTCGGCGGAGCGAGAGTAACATAGAGATCAATTCCTTGGACTTCCTCAAGCTCAATGATGAGTGCACAAGTGTCATTGCTTCTGAGTTGCAAATGGCTTGAGAAGAAAATTCAAATAAATGAATCTCCATAAGTCTACTCACTATTAACTTCAAGCTGGTACCAATTCCAAGTGATCAGGTATTCAAAAGCGTGTCATCAAAAGTGAATCAAAAAGAATCAAAAGTGAAAAGTGTCCGACGTGGTCCATTATTCTGTGTTGGCACCACGACACTGCAGTTTGATCTGGGAGCGAACATGCTCCAAAGAGGCAGCTTGATGTCTCAGTAGAGGTGTCAATACAGACGCCATCAAGGTATTGACTGAACGGTCAGTGGAGAGAATTGAATTGGATGCAACACAACTTGCTGTGTACACGCGAATTTACAAAAGAAAAAGCACAGCTTGAATCAACTAGGGATGACCTGTAAGAGTCATGTGCCAATACTATTTTCAGGTAGGGGGTGTGCTCAGCATGCGAGTGAATAAGGAAAGAGCGTTTGAGCATCTTTTGGGGGCTCGTCAATCTTTTCAAAAAGCTTCTGCTGCCCCGTGTGAGGGTCGAACTCACGACCTTCAGATTATGAGACTGACGCGCTACCTACTGCGCTAACGAGGCTAGGAAAGAAGAAGCGAGGCTGAGGAAGAACTAACAAAGCTGGAGAAAAAATGTATCCGCCCCCAATTCACTCCTTGGAGCATGGCGGCAAGTGCACCTGCAGCAACTAATTACTGCCAACAACAGCTAACAAACAACAAGGTTAGCACAAGAAGCCTGGAATTAACCAGAATCTGAGGCCAACGTAATTAAACTCTAATCCTACCCTAACCAATCACAGGATGTTCCAAGAGTAGACAAACAACGCACACAAACAAAAAAAAAACAAAAATACCACCAAAATACAAGTACAAACGACACCTACCTCATGAAGGTATGAAGTGAAGCTTTCTCTGGAGTGCTTTTAGTAGATGCAAAGCAGTAATGTGTGCCAAGAAATTCAGAACTTGCATGTGGGAAAGAGAGAAATGCAAAATCTCAGTTGATCTAAGATGGATATTGCAGTTCGGTACAATGCACTGGAATACAAAGACAAAATGAATTGCCAATGTAGCTAAAGCCAATTTTGCAGCAAATGGTTTGCATGACTTAACTAGGAAGGCAGATGAATCAAACCTGTAGGTCACCAAGATTCTTTGAGTTTTTCCTATCATAAGTCCACAAACTGACGATGGTAAAAGAGGAGTGGCAACAGTGAGTCAATATCACCACAATGTGTTCTTTTTACCACCTCCTTGCAGGCACAATGATTCAGAGTACTTTAAAATCAAGGGGACAAGTGCACGTCACCTGACTCAGCATCACTGCGAGACACAGCACGTGTCCTCGTTAGTATAGTGGATAGTATCTCCGCCTGTCACGCGGAAGACCGGGGTTCGATTCCCCGACGGGGAGACCCTCTTTTAGCGCAAGGCGGAGCAACCAGTGACCGGCCATGAAAGAATGTGGCACTTTTTCTTTTACCTGAAACAAGACATCACTATGTTGCATGAAGATCTTTGGATGAAGCACCTGTGAGTGCGAGCTCTCCCCACTGGTGGCATAAGGTCTCATCACAAATCACATTAGAGTGGCAAGTTAATCCTCTACGCTGCAAGAGACCCCACTGCATTTCCATGCCAACACATTGTAACGACGAAGCAGCCATTTGTAACTCAATTCCTGGGACTATTTCAGGATCAGTTAGGACTGCTAAAGTTTGGCAGCACAAAGTTGCAAATGGCATGAGAAGCATATTTAAAACTGGCTAGCAGGAAGAGAGCACACTCTCTCTTTCCACACGCCCAACAAGACACTCACGCTGCAAGCAGGAGTCGAACCTGCGCGGGGAAACCCCATTGGATTTCAAGTCCAACGCCTTAACCTCTCGGCCATCGCAGCTCGGCGGAGCGAGAGTAACATAGAGATCAATTCCTTGGACTTCCTCAAGCTCAATGATGAGTGCACAAGTGTCATTGCTTCTGAGTTGCAAATGGCTTGAGAAGAAAATTCAAATAAATGAATCTCCATAAGTCTACTCACTATTAACTTCAAGCTGGTACCAATTCCAAGTGATCAGGTATTCAAAAGCGTGTCATCAAAAGTGAATCAAAAAGAATCAAAAGTGAAAAGTGTCCGACGTGGTCCATTATTCTGTGTTGGCACCACGACACTGCAGTTTGATCTGGGAGCGAACATGCTCCAAAGAGGCAGCTTGATGTCTCAGTAGAGGTGTCAATACAGACGCCATCAAGGTATTGACTGAACGGTCAGTGGAGAGAATTGAATTGGATGCAACACAACTTGCTGTGTACACGCGAATTTACAAAAGAAAAAGCACAGCTTGAATCAACTAGGGATGACCTGTAAGAGTCATGTGCCAATACTATTTTCAGGTAGGGGGTGTGCTCAGCATGCGAGTGAATAAGGAAAGAGCGTTTGAGCATCTTTTGGGGGCTCGTCAATCTTTTCAAAAAGCTTCTGCTGCCCCGTGTGAGGGTCGAACTCACGACCTTCAGATTATGAGACTGACGCGCTACCTACTGCGCTAACGAGGCTAGGAAAGAAGAAGCGAGGCTGAGGAAGAACTAACAAAGCTGGAGAAAAAATGTATCCGCCCCCAATTCACTCCTTGGAGCATGGCGGCAAGTGCACCTGCAGCAACTAATTACTGCCAACAACAGCTAACAAACAACAAGGTTAGCACAAGAAGCCTGGAATTAACCAGAATCTGAGGCCAACGTAATTAAACTCTAATCCTACCCTAACCAATCACAGGATGTTCCAAGAGTAGACAAACAACGCACACAAACAAAAAAAAAACAAAAATACCACCAAAATACAAGTACAAACGACACCTACCTCATGAAGGTATGAAGTGAAGCTTTCTCTGGAGTGCTTTTAGTAGATGCAAAGCAGTAATGTGTGCCAAGAAATTCAGAACTTGCATGTGGGAAAGAGAGAAATGCAAAATCTCAGTTGATCTAAGATGGATATTGCAGTTCGGTACAATGCACTGGAATACAAAGACAAAATGAATTGCCAATGTAGCTAAAGCCAATTTTGCAGCAAATGGTTTGCATGACTTAACTAGGAAGGCAGATGAATCAAACCTGTAGGTCACCAAGATTCTTTGAGTTTTTCCTATCATAAGTCCACAAACTGACGATGGTAAAAGAGGAGTGGCAACAGTGAGTCAATATCACCACAATGTGTTCTTTTTACCACCTCCTTGCAGGCACAATGATTCAGAGTACTTTAAAATCAAGGGGACAAGTGCACGTCACCTGACTCAGCATCACTGCAAGACACAGCACGTGTCCTCGTTAGTATAGTGGATAGTATCTCCGCCTGTCACGCGGAAGACCGGGGTTCGATTCCCCGACGGGGAGACCCTCTTTTAGCGCAAGGCGGAGCAACCAGTGACCGGCCATGAAAGAATGTGGCACTTTTTCTTTTACCTGAAACAAGACATCGCTATGTTGCATGAAGATCTTTGGATGAAGCACCTGTGAGTGCGAGCTCTCCCCACTGGTGGCATAAGGTCTCATCACAAATCACATTAGAGAGGCAAGTTAATCCTCTACGCTGCAAGAGACCCCACTGCATTTCCATGCCAACACATTGTAACGACGAAGCAGCCATTTGTAACTCAATTCCTGGGACTATTTCAGGATCAGTTAGGACTGCTAAAGTTTGGCAGCACAAAGTTGCAAATGGCATGAGAAGCATATTTAAAACTGGCTAGCAGGAAGAGAGCACACTCTCTCTTTCCACACGCCCAACAAGACACTCACGCTGCAAGCAGGAGTCGAACCTGCGCGGGGAAACCCCATTGGATTTCAAGTCCAACGCCTTAACCTCTCGGCCATCGCAGCTCGGCGGAGCGAGAGTAACATAGAGATCAATTCCTTGGACTTCCTCAAGCTCAATGATGAGTGCACAAGTGTCATTGCTTCTGAGTTGCAAATGGCTTGAGAAGAAAATTCAAATAAATGAATCTCCATAAGTCTACTCACTATTAACTTCAAGCTGGTACCAATTCCAGGTGATCAGGTATTCAAAAGCGTGTCATCAAAAGTGAATCAAAAAGAATCAAAAGTGAAAAGTGTCCGACGTGGTCCATTATTCTGTGTTGGCACCACGACACTGCAGTTTGATCTGGGAGCGAACATGCTCCAAAGAGGCAGCTTGATGTCTCAGTAGAGGTGTCAATACAGACGCCATCAAGGTATTGACTGAACGGTCAGTGGAGAGAATTGAATTGGATGCAACACAACTTGCTGTGTACACGCGAATTTACAAAAGAAAAAGCACAGCTTGAATCAACTAGGGATGACCTGTAAGAGTCATGTGCCAATACTATTTTCAGGTAGGGGGTGTGCTCAGCATGCGAGTGAATAAGGAAAGAGCGTTTGAGCATCTTTTGGGGGCTCGTCAATCTTTTCAAAAAGCTTCTGCTGCCCCGTGTGAGGGTCGAACTCACGACCTTCAGATTATGAGACTGACGCGCTACCTACTGTGCTAACGAGGCTAGGAAAGAAGAAGCGAGGCTGAGGAAGAACTAACAAAGCTGGAGAAAAAATGTATCCGCCCCCAATTCACTCCTTGGAGCATGGCGGCAAGTGCACCTGCAGCAACTAATTACTGCCAACAACAGCTAACAAACAACAAGGTTAGCACAAGAAGCCTGGAATTAACCAGAATCTGAGGCCAACGTAATTAAACTCTAATCCTACCCTAACCAATCACAGGATGTTCCAAGAGTAGACAAACAACGCACACAAACAAAAAAAAAAACAAAAATACCACCAAAATACAAGTACAAACGACACCTACCTCATGAAGGTATGAAGTGAAGCTTTCTCTGGAGTGCTTTTAGTAGATGCAAAGCAGTAATGTGTGCCAAGAAATTCAGAACTTGCATGTGGGAAAGAGAGAAATGCAAAATCTCAGTTGATCTAAGATGGATATTGCAGTTCGGTACAATGCACTGGAATACGAAGACAAAATGAATTGCCAATGTAGCTAAAGCCAATTTTGCAGCAAATGGTTCGCATGACTTAACTAGGAAGGCAGATGAATCAAACCTGTAGGTCACCAAGATTCTTTGAGTTTTTCCTATCATAAATCATAATATCTGATCTGCTGACGTCACTGGCTGCTCCTGCTGCTTCCTGCTGCTTCCTGCCGACGCTGCTGCGGAGCGAACTTTGAAATTGTTTTTCTAAAGTGTACTAATCTGTTTACGTGCTAATCTTTATTTTTTGCCTTCCTAGATAATTTTTTACAGATAGTACTTCCACCGTCAAGACGGGCAGCTGAATATTCCGGCCGCTGATCAACTTTCTGCTTCTAAAAATCAGCTAGCGTAAGTTTGTATAAATCGGCTAGACACGGTAAGTGTTTTGATTTATTCATGGCTGGTGTTGGTTTGTTTCCTTGTTCGGAGTGTGGCATGTTTAGTCTAGACCCTTTCGCCACTGATAGTAATAGTGATAGTATTTGTGAGAGGTGCCAGTTAGTTACTTCTCTTGTGGCGAAAGTGGAAAGTTTAGAGCGCCGCGTCCACTCATTATTGAGGGATAGAGAGACAGGGTCTGTAGTAGGTGTGGACGCGCCAGGGAGAACTAGCGCCTCCGCGACTCCGGCGATAGAGCCCTCACAGCGGGGCGAATGGGTGACGTCTCGGCGGCGTAGTCGGAGAGCGAGGGCTGCAGCTACCGCTAACGCCAGCGCTAGCCCACCAGAGCACCACTCCCCGGTTCACGTGTCCAACAGGTTTGCCCCGCTCAGTGCTACACCCTCTGAGGAGACTCTGGTCATAGGAGACTCTATAGTCCGACACGTGAAAGTCGCTATTCCTGTAGGGGCACCAGCGGTTACAGTCAGCTGTTTACCGGGAGCCAGAGCGCCGGACATTAGTGGCAACCTTAGACTGTTAGCCCATAAACGATTCTCTAGGATAGTTATACATGTAGGGGCCAACGATATACGTCTGCGGCAGTCAGAGGTGACTAAGGCTAATGTTAAAGAGGTGGTTAAATTAGCCCAGACGATGTCCGATGCCGTAATCTGCTCTGGCCCCATCCCAATGCGGCGCGGTGATGAGCAGTACAGCAGGCTCACGTCGCTAAACCGCTGGATGTCCAAGTGGTGCTCCGAAAATCAAGTGGGCTTTATTGATAATTGGAAAGATTTCGAGGGCAAGCCTGGTCTTTTAGGCAGGGACGGTGTCCACCCCACCCGGGATGGCGCTGCCCTGTTATCTTGCAGCATAGCCCGTAGTCTTTTAGTTAGTGGGCAGTGTAGTACTAGGAGCTGCTGACTAACCAGAGTCGCGACCAGGCCGCAGACTAACGGGCTAAACCGTCTGTCTGCGAGCTGCTTAGAGGCGTCACCAAGATCCCATAGGATTGAGACTGTGTCTGTGCCCCGGGTTAAATTAAATCATAAGAAAATAGTCCGTCCTAAGTTTTTAACTAATATTCAAACTTCACATCCAATTATTACCTATATGACCGATCTGAAAATTGGATTAATTAATATTCGATCACTCAACTCTAAAGCAGTTTTTATGAATGAACTTATAACTGACCAGAAAATTTATATTTTATGTCTAACTGAAACGTGGATTCAATCTGGTGACTATTTATCTCTAAACGAAGCCACTCCTGTGGGATATAGTTATATACATAAACCTAGATTGTCAGGCAGAGGAGGAGGAATATGTATAATATATCGTGATTGTTTAGAAATTCATCAGAAATACTTGGATATCTTTAATTCATTTGAGATGCTGTCTATTAATGTAACTAGTCCATCTGAAAATAAAAGTTCATTTTCCCTAACAAATGTATATAGACCACCAGGGCCTTACTCAGATTTCTTAAAAGATTTCACAGATTTTACAGCAAATTTAGCAGTTAGTAGTGACAAAATAATAATGGTAGGAGACTTTAACATACATTTTGATAATGCGGAGGATCCACTGACAAGGGCTTTTACTTCTATATTGAACTCTGTTGGCATTACACAAAACGTTGTAGGACCCACACACTATCAAAATCATACCCTAGATTTAATCTTAACGTTGGGTATTGACGTAGATAATATAAATATACTCCCGCAAACCGTAGCTATCTCTGATCACTATTTAGTCAAATTTGAGATTCATCTTAACATAAATACCCGCCCGTCTCCTCGGCAGTGTATGAAGCGCTCGATAAATTCATTAACATCAACACAGTTTATTGAAGCCCTCCCTGATTTAACTGCTCTAGCCCACTCGCCATCCTATCCAGGAGAGTTAGACAGTCTAACCAACTGCATAGAGAATACCTGCAGATCAGCTCTAGATATAGTAGCTCCACTCAAATATAAAAAGACTAGATCTAAAAAACTCGCTCCGTGGTACACTGACCAAACTAGAAACTTAAAACAAATAGCACGTAAATTAGAGCGTAAATGGCGATCTACTAAGTTGGAAGTATTCTACTGTGCCTGGAAGGATAGCATCATTGACTACAAACGGGCACTCGCTAAAGCACGCTCAGCATACCTAGCCTCACTGATAGAGAAAAATAAAAACAATCCTAGATTTCTTTTTAATGCTATTTCCAAACTTACAAAAAATCAAGCAGGCGCAGAACCTCAGATTCCAGTAAACCTCACTAGTAATGTATTTATAGATTTCTTTGATAATAAAATAGAGAATATTAGACAAAATATAAAACCTTTTATTAGTAATACAACTGGTATGTCATCTGGTTTGGTTGACATCGATTTAAATCGCATACTGGGAGAAAAACTTGATGCTTTTCATCCACTCCCACAATCAGAATTAGAGAAAATAATTTCTTCCTTAAATTGTGCTACCTGCACACTAGACTCGGTTCCATCAAAGTTATTAAAAGAGGTATTACCAGCGGTAACTGAACCTCTTCTAACTATAGTTAACTCATCCATTACAATAGGTCACATGCCCAAATCATGTAAATTAGCAGTTATTAAACCTCTGATTAAGAAACCAAATCTTGATCCTACTGTACTATCTAATTATAGACCCATTTCAAACACATCATTTATATCTAAGATCATAGAAAAAGCTGTTGCCCAGCAATTATGCCTATATCTGCATAGGCATCACATATTTGAAAAGTTCCAATCTGGTTTTAGGCCCCATCACAGTACTGAAACAGCATTAGTTAAAGTAACAAATGACCTCCTCCTTGCTTCAGATCAAGGTTATGTATCGCTGTTAGTGCTTCTTGATCTTAGTGCAGCTTTCGACACAATTGATCATAGGATCTTGCTAGAAAGGTTAGAACGCTGGGTTGGAGTCTCTGGCACAGCCCTTTCATGGTTTCATTCTTACTTAACAAATCGCTATCAGTTTGTAGAGCTCAATAATATTCCATCCAAACGTACAAAAGTTAAATATGGGATCCCGCAAGGCTCCATTCTAGGACCACTATTATTTACATTATATATGCTACCATTGGGCACAGTTATAAACAAACATGGTGTCAATTTTCACTGCTATGCAGATGACACTCAACTTTACATATCAGCCAAACCTGATGACAAACTCGGTTTAAGAAAAATTGAGGCCTGTGTAAAAGATATTAAATGCTGGATGTCTCTAAACTTCCTCCAACTTAATGAGGACAAAACAGAAGTTCTTCTTCTGGGCCCTAAGGCCTCAAAACAGAAAATTCCAGATCTAATGCTTAATCTCGCAGGCTACCCCATTACACCTGGCACAGTAGCCAAAAACCTAGGCGTCATACTCGACTCTGACCTATCATTTGATAAATACATAGATAATACTACTAGGATAGCTTTTCTACATCTCCGTAACATTGCTAAATTAAGAAATGCATTATCACAGGATGATGCGGAAAAATTGGTGCACGCCTTTGTTAGCTCTAGATTAGACTACTGCAATGCACTACTGTCAGGATGTTCAAATAGGAATCTAAATAAACTTCAAATAGTTCAAAATGCCGCAGCCAGGGTTCTGACCAGAACTAGAAAATTTCAGCATATCAGTCCAGTCCTATCAGCCCTGCATTGGCTCCCAGTTAAATTCCGTATTGACTTTAAAATTCTTTTATTAACTTATAAAGCATTGCACGGGCTTGCTCCTGAGTACCTTCAGGAACTTATTTCCTATTACGAACCCCCACGCCCACTAAGATCACAGGGTGCTGGTCTTTTATTAGTTCCAAAAATTAATAAGGTAACAGCAGGGGGAAGAGCCTTTTCTTGTAAGGCCCCCCAGCTTTGGAATAATCTTCCTAAATGCGTCCGGGACTCCGACACAGTCACAATCTTTAAGTCTAGGTTGAAAACCCACTTATTTAGTTTAGCGTTTGATAATTAATATCCCCCTTAGATAAAAGTACAGATCCAGGGGTTCATAGACAAAGGGTTTTATGGTAGACTGGGGCGCTGGTGCTGTCGTCCTGTCACTGCTCGTGGTCACTCAAGTTTGTTGACAGTGCAGTGGACGGATGCCCTTGTCTCAGAATACCCCCAAGCCTATGTTACCTTCTGGTTCTGCCTTTTTAGCTAGGCTGTAATAATTTAACTAAATGCCGGAGTTGCTGCCACACTCCGGAAATGTTTATAATTTTACCTGTCCTGTATATGTCCTCATACAGAGCTAATTTTCCCTGTTTCATTTCTCCACATGGCTGCCCGCCTGTTTGAGGAATAATGAGATGAGGAGACCAGCGATCCATCCTGAGCCAGCCACCTCCTGCCTAACCGGATGCATACATCATGATGGACATTATTACATATTTTTCATTTTCTTTCTCTTCTTTCTGTCTAAATTGTTGTTGTTGTTGTCATGGTGACCGGTGTCGGCCAGAGGAGGATGGGTTCCCCCCCTGAGTCTTGGTTCCTCTCAAGGTTTCTTCCTCAAGCAAAAAACTAGGGAGTTTTTCCTTGCCACTGTCGCCCTTGGCTTGCTCACTGGGGGCTAGGACTCGGCACTTGTAAAGCTGCTTTGTGACAACAACTGTTGTAAAAAGCGCTATATAAATAAAATTTGATTGATTGATTGATTGATATCTCAAGTTGTACATATAGGGAAATGATAATTCATGGCTCAAACTGAAGTAGACAGTTGGGGGAACATATTGATTCACTTCAATACCATATTCCTTGGTTTGTTTTATTTTAGAACCTCTATTACAGATGCTAATATGCCAGGAATGTCAGAAATGCACTTGACTTTGAGCATCACAAGCATGTATATTCACATAGCTCCATTCCATTCAGTCTATAAATTTGAAATATATTTCGCTATGGTCTTTTCTAATAACACAGAAAAAATGGAGCAAATCCATGCAAGCATTGCAAAGTTATTCCACTTTGTTCCAAGGAATGTCAAGTTCAACATTCCAATGTATGCCACACCCAGTACACACCCTTAGCCAACCGAGCCAACATGCTAACAAATTCCATACACGAAACCGATGAGCTATTTCAAACAACAACGTTGCACATATTACAGAAAGACCAGAAAATTCCAATGAATAAATTCCATGTCCAATTATGAACGTTATATGATATGACATTTATGTCCAATATAGTCCGACAGGCTATGCAAGCTACCGTAGCCAACTCCGGTAGCATCCGACACGATACAGAGTACTCCAGCACTCAAAAGCTCCAATACTAAACATTAGATTATAGACAGTATTAGAATATATATTTTGTACAATATCGCTTATGAAAAATTATCAATTTTTACTCACGAGTACACCGAGTCGCGTCGTAGCGGGTGTACGGTCTCACTTCCGGGTTGGCGAAAATGCCGAAAATTGCTCATATATTCCATAAAAAGTTATCGGTTTTGTTCAAAAGTATCCACAATCAGAATAAAAAAACGAACAAAATAATCCACGACTGCTTCAGTTTCGCCGAATAGTGTGTTCTGGGGAGCTTGGCTTAGGTTAGCAAAGGTTAGCTTATGTTGCTATGCTAGCGGACCCACATTGGAAATGAAGCGCGACTTTCCGAGGGCTCAATAAAAAAATATAATTGAGCAATCGTGGCAAATGAGGGCTGGTTAGCTTCAGAAGGAAGTAAAGTATTGGTTAGAAGAGGTTCCAATCACTTGTAAGGCTCCAGCTTGTCTCTGTGGACTGATAAGTTGGTGCACTTGCAGTCAACACGAGCGAAGTGTGGCCAGGGTTGGCAGGTCGTACATAAATATTCCGGCCAAAGTCAGTGTAAAATGCGCCCGTCAGAAGCCAAAAGTAGCCCAAAGTGTTAGAGTGTTAAAATTGAGACTATTTAAGTATTATATCGCCATGGATTGTTATTGTTGACTTGTAAGTCCCGCGGTGGGCCAAGTGAAAAGTAGCCCAAAAACGAAAAACTTTGAAGGAGTTTCAAACAAGCCCAATTTGGAGTGAAAACCGCGAATCTGGCAACCAGGTTTAGACCGTATGTGCAGTATATAAAGCGCTGCAAATTCATATATGTTTCGAGGACGGTATGCCAAAAAGTATATTAACCTAAATATATTTTAGGAAACAGAATAGTCCTATATTACATATATTCTAGTTCTACATTAACTCTTCAAACATTATTCCATTTTTCCCTGTGCAAAAATAAGATTTCGCTACCACAATGCATTACTATTTTGCATAAACCAATCAGCTTCAAGTCGGCATATGACGCCCGCTGACGATTCTAGGAAGTAAACAGGAAACTAACGAGCTAACTGAATATCTTTGGACTGGCTTGATCAAATTTGACAATTAAGGCATCTTTTTTTTGTTATATTGTGCTGCATCTAATAAAGTATGGTTAGCAAACGCTTCCTCGTATCCATGTTAACGTTAGTGATTGTATCAATAAATTTACCTTGACAGACCAGAAGCTATTACTTACTATTGAGATGTTTGTTTTAGCTAGCTAACTATGAAGCTGCTGTGTAAGTAGCATATCATTACATTTTTATTTTTATTCATCTTCCCCCCTGCACAGTGTCAATGAAAAACAAGGTGACAGGAGAGGTCCGCGTGAGGGCAGTTTGTCATAGGTCTATGAGGAAAAGTGAAAAGCCACATGACTTGAGAGTAGGATCAATGGTTACACACACACACACAAGTGTTTGTGTATATATGTATGTATGTATGTATGTACAAACATGCACTAATCAGTCATAACAATTACTGTTTTTTCGCAAGATATTTAAATATGGCAGTCTGAACTAAAGAAGCAAAAGCAGCCTTAATCCTGTGGTCTTTGCTGAATAAGACTTCCAGGGACTTCACATACAGTTGTTCCTGTTCTGGCAAAACAAAATATCCTGTTCTCACTCAACAAAATATTGGGCGCAGTGGGGGGCGCAAAATTATTCTCATCTATTAATGGGGGGCACGGCAGAAAACGTTTGGGAACCACTCCTTTAATGTATAAGTGTATAGAAGTGTATAACCACTACATCAGATTACTGCCATAATATAAGCAAAGCTGATTAAATATTGAAGGTGTGGTCATCTCCAATCACACCCTTCACTAATCACATTGACTAAATCTATAGCATCAATAAAACATGGTATTTGGTGCCCAAGCTTTTGCATGTGCCTACATATTTTATCTCTCTACCTTCAGTGAATTAAAGTGGATGTGTACAGTCAACTAATTTGGGAAACTTTACCTGACTTATTTATTTTTGCTCAATTACTGCTGTTCAATAAAATGTTAACAGATATTTTAATATATTTTTTCTCCTTAGATGGTGTTAAAACACTCGAGCCCTGTCATTTTGGTGAGCACCCATTGCTCCTGTGTGGCAGGATGTGCCCTGTGCAATCATTTGGTTGCCCTTCTTTATCAGACTGCACACTATTCTCAGCTAGATATTCCTGCTGTACCCCCAGTCCAAAGCTGCACAGACACTGAGCAGCGAGTTACCTAGCATGTCAGTTTGTATGTCACATGTATGTTCATCCATATGTAGCCACCATTAAAACAGTGCTAAATGTGTCCCTACTTTTAGGGTGTGAAGCCGGGACCCGTTGGAGAAATGGAGGTTCGAAAACCAAGGAATTCAACTGCTGACTGTGTGAGGTTATATATATATATATATATATATATATATATATATATATATATATATATATAAGTTATCTTTTAAACCTTATATTCAACATCTAATTAAAAAGCTTAGACTTTTGTTAGGTTTTTATTATAGAAATAAATCTTGTTTTTCTTTTATTGTAAAAAAGAAGTTAGTTGAAGCAACGTTCATGCCTGTATTAGATTATGGAGATATTTTGTATATGAATGCTCCTGTGCACTGTTTGAGCATACTGGACAGTGTGTATCATAGTGCTTTGCGATTTATAACAAACTGTCGACCTCTTACTCATCATTGTTTGTTATATACAAAAGTGAATTGGACTTCGTTGCAGGCACGACGTTTTGCACATTGGTATGTTTTTATTTACAAAGCACTAATTGGGAATTTGCCTAATTATTTATGTTGTCTTCTGAATAGAAGGCAAAGTCTGCTCAGTCTTCGTTCGAGTGAGTTTTTGCAACTTGCTGTTCCTAGAGCTCGAACAGAGCTAGGAAAGACTGCTTTTAGTTTTGCTGCTCCATACACATGGAACCGGTTACAGGCTGATATAAAAATCAAGGACCTTGTTTCTTTGAACAGATTTAAGACTCTGATAAAATCAGTCAGGTCCAGATCATGTGTGTGTGCGTGTTTTAATAAATTTTATGTGAGATTTTGAATGTATCTTGAATGTTGTAATTTGTGCTGCTGCTCGGTCTCTCTTGGCCAGGTCTCTCTTGTAAAAGAGATCTTGTATCTCAAGGGACTAACCTGGTTAAATAAAGGCAAATAAAAAAATAAAAAAATATTACCTTTGATCCATGTGATGTGTAATGAAGTTTAGATTATATTGTGGCAGTAATTTGATTAAATGGTTATACACGTTTTTGCTTTTAATATTTTTCAGAAGTTGACATTATAAAGCGTTGGATGGAGAAATGCCCAATGTTGCCATGCTAAGAGTGTGAGAGGTCTATAAGAAGTTTTAGTCCTGTAATTGCCCCTCTGGTTGCAACAATGGGCATGTGAACTGCAGTCCCATTAGTTGAATGTGCTTTTGGGCCTGTAGAGGCAGGGAGTGTGGTTTGATTCCATGATAAGCCAGCAGCAGTGAGAGAAATTGTGAACATCCCAGGTGCCCCCAGTGAAGCACCCCTTGCTATGGAAAACTATAGGCTGGGACGATGAGAATGTGCGTATGTTTTGTGAGAAGAGGAAGAAGTGCATGTTAAGTCCCTGGAAGTGTGATTGAGCATGGGGCAGAGGATTGAAGCTGCAAGACAGGAGCAGAGTTGATGTGAAGAATGGCATGGTCTGAGAAAGATGAGAGTAAGATGTAGAGCAGGCATGTGAAAGATAGGGCCCCGCGGGCCGGACCCGGCCCGTTGGATTATTTAATACGGCCCGGCATAAATTTCTGAGTATGTCAAAAAATGAATCAAGTCTCTAGCTCATTTCTATCAAAAGTTGTGATTTTTAAAAAATGAATACAAATCAAAAGCTCTCTCTGGTCGCTAGAGGAAAGTAAATGACAGCATGCAGCACTGACACGAGTTAAAGCTTCAGTCAAAGGATGCAATTCCGCTATGAAGCGATTCTGCTATGAAGGATAAATTTGGGTCCGTGGAAATGAATACGTTTTATCAATATCTCGTGCCAGGTTACCCCAAATTAACAGCCATGGCTGCATAAGTTCTATCCATGTTTGGGACTACTTATCTTTGTGAACAGGTGTTCTCTGTAATGAACAATAATAAAACAAAGCAGCGCTCAAGGTTAACAAATAAACACTTGAATGACATTGTTAAATGTGCTGCTACTCAGGATTTGACACCTAATATCGATGCACTTGTGAAGGCAAAAAGATGCCAAGTTACAGGAGCCAGCAGCAGCAAGTAGACTGCAGGAATGCAGTGAGAGAGAGAGAAAAAAAGTGTGATGACACGAAATTTGTTTGCACTCATGAATACAGATCATTAAAAATAAGATTCATCTGGTTTCATATTAAAGATAATTAATATTGTGCAGTATGTTCTCAGCTTCAGTAGGCCCAGCCTAGTAGTTTGATCTGATGTAGTCTAATTTTATTACCCATGCACTGCTATAACTTTTATTTGTATTTCTTTTTTTATTTATTTCAAAGCAGTATGACTATTAAGGCGAAAATGTTTTTTTCATAGCTCCCACTTGAGTTTGTTAATGTGGTGAGTTGCTTCAGGTATAAAACTGCATTCACTCAACTGTTAAAATAAACCAGTTGTTAACACATTCACCGTCAAACATGAAAATCTTTTTTTTTTCATTGTTTTAATGTGTTGTGCTTAGAAAAGATCCCTTTTCATCCATGATTATAAAATGTAGGCTGAATGATAAAGCATAGTACTGAAAAATAAAGCGAAATATTTGGAGTTGATTTGTAGTTACTGATCCGGCTCACCTAAGAACAGAAGGTCTGGATCCGGCCCCACAGCCAAACTGAGTTTGACATGCCTGATCTACACGTTTCCATGAGGCAAACCATGTTCGAGGACATACTTCTGCAGATAATTTGGCAGAGAGAATCTACAGGGGAACTGTCCAGACCAAGGACATGAGGGGAGGAATTCATATGGAGCCAGTTGCAGTTCAAGAGTACTGCATTCTGAAAAATGTGAATTATTCACCATGTGGGTTTGTCATTCACCCTGATGCTCCATGGCTGGGTTGTTCCCCTGATGGAGTAATCTTCGATCCCTCTGAGAATCCACCATTTGGACTCTTAGAAGTCAAATGCCCCAACATTCAGAGTTATGTGGACTGCCCCTATCTGAAAATGTCAAGCGGTGCTTTGAAACTTCGGAGGCAACACAAGTACTGCTGGCAAGTTCAGGGACAGATCCTCTTGACTGGTTTAGAATGGTGTGATTTTGTTGTGTGTGCTCAGGAGGACACACTAGTTGAGCGAGTTTACAAAAATCAAGAAGTGATGCACACCATTAGAGAAAAAGCGGATCATTTTTTCTTTTACCATTACATACAAAAGTGTTTGCAGTAAAACATAAATACAATGATTACCTGTATAGTGTCAGCTTAATTATCTGTTGTTCATTAAGAAGTGATTTGTTTGTTTTTTCTGTCAATGGATTAATTCCACTGTTTTTATGTCTTCCTTTAAGTGCAGACATAAAAAAAATATGAGAAGGATTTTTGATTCTCCAAGCCAAGGTTTATTACAGCAGGTTATTAAGACCAGTAATATTAAAGCATCAAAACATATTTACATATTTTCGATATTTAAATGCATACATTCTAAAATTTGCTCCATGTCTTTACAAGTGGTCCATTCTGATAGTTCACAAGCAGACAAGATACAGTAAATAGCTGATTTATGCTGCCTGAAATAGACATGGGGATGACGGTGTCAAACAATTTGTGCTCCTTTACTCGTCGGATGCACCGTTCAACATGTACCCTGAGCCTGGCTACGGACTGTGTGTGTTTTACGTCATGTGCAGACATTCGTGTGCACCTTTTCAGGAAAACTGGCCTGTGGATCTTA
This sequence comes from Brachyhypopomus gauderio, assembly GCF_052324685.1. Lineage (NCBI taxonomy): Eukaryota > Metazoa > Chordata > Actinopteri > Gymnotiformes > Hypopomidae > Brachyhypopomus > Brachyhypopomus gauderio. The sequence continues at coordinate 62,411 of NW_027506978.1, read as the reverse complement.
CATGGTACAAGATCGTCTACCAGGAAGCCTTTATCCACCATTATTGCCATGTCAGGGGTAAGTAGAGGAATAATTCCTGACTGTCTGAACATCTCCCTGTCACTAATAGACCCAGCATAGAGTCCAGACACAAAGGTTATGGCACCATGGGATGCCATTCCAATAAGGCCTTGAAGGTACAATGAGACTTATAATTGGAAAAGACTTCACTCTGTAACAGCAGGGATGATGGTGTTTGGCAGCAGAGCTCTGTACAATCCAGGATAACTTGTGTGTCCTGAAAATTCCCAAACTCCTCTGGCAGGTAGGCCTGTACTTTGTCTTTGGGCATCCAAATGCAGACAGACCCTAAAAGAAATGTAGGTTTGGAGTTGGTGACCCGTATCATCTGATGTGTTGCAGGTTCAATCAGTTCCCAGAAGGCCATCAGGTGGTTGTAGGTTGCAAACCTGCAAAGACAGTAGATGGATTATTAAGATACACTGATCAAAAACTAATCAGTCATATCCAGTATTTTTGTTCAGAAGCTCACCTTTTTAGATCATTTTAACTCTATTGTGCACACATTCCAGGCGGCCATTTTTAAAATTCCTCAGATTCCCGACATAGTCCACTATAAAACTAGATATCTCAAGTTGTACATATAGGGAAATGATAATTCATGGCTCAAACTGAAGTAGACAGTTGGGGGAACATATTGATTCACTTCAATACCATATTCCTTGGTTTGTTTTATTTTAGAACCTCTATTACAGATGCTAATATGCCAGGAATGTCAGAAATGCACTTGACCTTGAGCATCACAAGCATGTATGTTCACATAGCTCCATTCCATTCAGTCTATAAATTTGAAATATATTTCGCTATGGTCTTTTCTAATAACACAGAAAAAATGGAGCAAATCCATGCAAGCATTGCAAAGTTATTCCACTTTGTTCCAAGGAATGTCAAGTTCAACATTCCAATGTATGCCACAGCCAGTACACACCCTTAGCCAACCAAGCCAACATGCTAACAAATTCCATACACGAAACCGATGAGCTATTTCAAACAACAACGTTGCACATATTACAGAAAGACCAGAAAATTCCAATGAATAAATTCCATGTCCAATTATGAACGTTATATGATATGACATTTATGTCCAATATAGTCCGACAGGCTATGCAAGCTACCGTAGCCAACTCCGGTAGCATCCGACACGATACAGAGTACTCCAGCACTCAAAAGCTCCAATACTAAACATTAGATTATAGACAGTATTAGAATATATATTTTGTACAATATCGCTTATGAAAAATTATCAATTTTTACTCACGAGTACACCGAGTCGCGTCGTAGCGGGTGTACGGTCTCACTTCCGGGTTGGCGAAAATGCCGAAAATTGCTCATATATTCCATAAAAAGTTATCGGTTTATGTTCAAAAGTATCCACAATCAGAATAAAAACGAACAAAATAATCCACGACTGCTTCAGTTTCGCCGAATAGTGTGTTCTGGGGAGCTTGGCTTAGGTTAGCAAAGGTTAGCTTATGTTGCTATGCTAGCGGACCCACATTGGAAATGAAGCGCGACTTTCCGAGGGCTCAATAAAAAAATATAATTGAGCAATCGTGGCAAATGAGGGCTGGTTAGCTTCAGAAGGAAGTAAAGTATTGGTTAGAAGAGCTTCCAATCACTTGTAAGGCTCCAGCTTGTCTCTGTGGACTGATAAGTTGGTGCACTTGCAGTCAACACGAGCGAAGTGTGGCCAGGGTTGGCAGGTCGTACATAAATATTCCGGCCAAAGTCAGTGTAAAATGCGCCCGTCAGTAGCCAAAAGTAGCCCAAAGTGTTAGAGTGTTAAAATTGAGACTATTTAAGTATTATATCGCCATGGATTGTTATTGTTGACTTGTAAGTCCCGCGGTGGGCCAAGTGAAAAGTAGCCCAAAAACGAAAAACTTTGAAGGAGTTTCAAACAAGCCCAATTTGGAGTGAAAACCGCGAATCTGGCAACCGGGTTTAGACCGTATGTGCAGTATATAAAGCGCTGCAAATTCATATATGTTTCGAGGACGGTATGCCAAAAAGTATATTAACCTAAATATATTTTAGGAAACAGAATAGTCCTATATTACATATATTCTAGTTCTACATTAACTCTTCAAACATTATTCCATTTTTCCCTGTGCAAAAATAAGATTTCGCTACCACAATGCATTACTATTTTGCATAAACCAATCAGCTTCAAGTCGGCATATGACGCCCGCTGACGATTCTAGGAAGTAAACAGGAAACTAACGAGCTAACTGAATATCTTTGGACTGGCTTGATCAAATTTGACAATTAAGGCATCTTTTTTTTGTTATATTGTGCTGCATCTAATAAAGTATGGTTAGCAAACGCTTCCTCGTATCCATGTTAACGTTAGTGATTGTATCAATAAATTTACCTTGACAGACCAGAAGCTATTACTTACTATTGAGATGTTTGTTTTAGCTAGCTAACTATGAAGCTGCTGTGTAAGTAGCATATCATTACATTTTTATTTTTATTCATCTTCCCCCCTGCACAGTGTCAATGAAAAACAAGGTGACAGGAGAGGTCCGCGTGAGGGCAGTTTGTCATAGGTCTATGAGGAAAAGTGAAAAGCCACATGACTTGAGAGTAGGATCAATGGTTACACACACACACAAGTGTTTGTGTATATATGTATGTATGTATGTATGTACAAACATGCACTAATCAGTCATAACAATTACTGTTTTTTCGCAAGATATTTAAATATGGCAGTCTGAACTAAAGAAGCAAAAGCAGCCTTAATCCTGTGGTCTTTGCTGAATAAGACTTCCAGGGACTTCACATACAGTTGTTCCTGTTCTGGCAAAACAAAATATCCTGTTCTCACTCAACAAAATATTGGGCGCAGTGGGGGGCGCAAAATTATTCTCATCTATTAATGGGGGGCACGGCAGAAAACGTTTGGGAACCACTCCTTTAATGTATAAGTGTATAGAAGTGTATAACCACTACATCAGATTACTGCCATAATATAAGCAAAGCTGATTAAATATTGAAGGTGTGGTCATCTCCAATCACACCCTTCACTAATCACATTGACTAAATCTATAGCATCAATAAAACATGGTATTTGGTGCCCAAGCTTTTGCATGTGCCTACATATTTTATCTCTCTACCTTCAGTGAATTAAAGTGGATGTGTACAGTCAACTAATTTGGGAAACTTTACCTGACTTATTTATTTTTGCTCAATTACTGCTGTTCAATAAAATGTTAACAGATATTTTAATATATTTTTTCTCCTTAGATGGTGTTAAAACACTCGAGCCCTGTCATTTTGGTGAGCACCCATTGCTCCTGTGTGGCAGGATGTGCCCTGTGCAATCATTTGGTTGCCCTTCTTTATCAGACTGCACACTATTCTCAGCTAGATATTCCTGCTGTACCCCCAGTCCAAAGCTGCACAGACACCGAGCAGCGAGTTACCTAGCATGTCAGTTTGTATGTCACATGTATGTTCATCCATATGTAGCCACCATTAAAACAGTGCTAAATGTGTCCCTACTTTTAGGGTGTGAAGCCGGGACCCGTTGGAGAAATGGAGGTTCGAAAACCAAGGAATTCAACTGCTGACTGTGTGAGGTTAGATTATATATATATATATATATATATATATATATATATATATATATATATATATATATATATATATATATAAGTTATCTTTTAAACCTTATATTCAACATCTAATTAAAAAGCTTAGACTTTTGTTAGGTTTTTATTATAGAAATAAATCTTGTTTTTCTTTTATTGTAAAAAAGAAGTTAGTTGAAGCAACGTTCATGCCTGTATTAGATTATGGAGATATTTTGTATATGAATGCTCCTGTGCACTGTTTGAGCATACTGGACAGTGTGTATCATAGTGCTTTGCGATTTATAACAAACTGTCGACCTCTTACTCATCATTGTTTGTTATATACAAAAGTGAATTGGACTTCGTTGCAGGCACGACGTTTTGCACATTGGTATGTTTTTATTTACAAAGCACTAATTGGGAATTTGCCTAATTATTTATGTTGTCTTCTGAATAGAAGGCAAAGTCTGCTCAGTCTTCGTTCGAGTGAGTTTTTGCAACTTGCTGTTCCTAGAGCTCGAACAGAGCTAGGAAAGACTGCTTTTAGTTTTGCTGCTCCATACACATGGAACCGGTTACAGGCTGATATAAAAATCAAGGACCTTGTTTCTTTGAACAGATTTAAGACTCTGATAAAATCAGTCAGGTCCAGATCATGTGTGTGTGCGTGTTTTAATAAATTTTATGTGAGATTTTGAATGTATCTTGAATGTTGTAATTTGTGCTGCTGCTCGGTCTCTCTTGGCCAGGTCTCTCTTGTAAAAGAGATCTTGTATCTCAAGGGACTAACCTGGTTAAATAAAGGCAAATAAAAAAATAAAAAAATATTACCTTTGATCCATGTGATGTGTAATGAAGTTTAGATTATATTGTGGCAGTAATTTGATTAAATGGTTATACACGTTTTTGCTTTTAATATTTTTCAGAAGTTGACATTATAAAGCGTTGGATGGAGAAATGCCCAATGTTGCCATGCTAAGAGTGTGAGAGGTCTATAAGAAGTTTTAGTCCTGTAATTGCCCCTCTGGTTGCAACAATGGGCATGTGAACTGCAGTCCCATTAGTTGAATGTGCTTTTGGGCCTGTAGAGGCAGGGAGTGTGGTTTGATTCCATGATAAGCCAGCAGCAGTGAGAGAAATTGTGAACATCCCAGGTGCCCCCAGTGAAGCACCCCTTGCTATGGAAAACTATAGGCTGGGACGATGAGAATGTGCGTATGTTTTGTGAGAAGAGGAAGAAGTGCATGTTAAGTCCCTGGAAGTGTGATTGAGCATGGGGCAGAGGATTGAAGCTGCAAGACAGGAGCAGAGTTGATGTGAAGAATGGCATGGTCTGAGAAAGATGAGAGTAAGATGTAGAGCAGGCATGTGAAAGATAGGGCCCCGCGGGCCGGACCCGGCCCGTTGGATTATTTAATACGGCCCGGCATAAATTTCTGAGTATGTCAAAAAATGAATCAAGTCTCTAGCTCATTTCTATCAAAAGTTGTGATTTTTAAAAAATGAATACAAATCAAAAGCTCTCTCTGGTCGCTAGAGGAAAGTAAATGACAGCATGCAGCACTGACACGAGTTAAAGCTTCAGTCAAAGGATGCAATTCCGCTATGAAGCGATTCTGCTATGAAGGATAAATTTGGGTCCGTGGAAATGAATACGTTTTATCAATATCTCGTGCCAGGTTACCCCAAATTAACAGCCATGGCTGCATAAGTTCTATCCATGTTTGGGACTACTTATCTTTGTGAACAGGTGTTCTCTGTAATGAACAATAATAAAACAAAGCAGCGCTCAAGGTTAACAAATAAACACTTGAATGACATTGTTAAATGTGCTGCTACTCAGGATTTGACACCTAATATCGATGCACTTGTGAAGGCAAAAAGATGCCAAGTTACAGGAGCCAGCAGCAGCAAGTAGACTGCAGGAATGCAGTGAGAGAGAGAGAAAAAAAGTGTGATGACACGAAATTTGTTTGCACTCATGAATACAGATCATTAAAAATAAGATTCATCTGGTTTCATATTAAAGATAATTAATATTGTGCAGTATGTTCTCAGCTTCAGTAGGCCCAGCCTAGTAGTTTGATCTGATGTAGTCTAATTTTATTACCCATGCACTGCTATAACTTTTATTTGTATTTCTTTTTTTATTTATTTCAAAGCAGTATGACTATTAAGGCGAAAATGTTTTTTTCATAGCTCCCACTTGAGTTTGTTAATGTGGTGAGTTGCTTCAGGTATAAAACTGCATTCACTCAACTGTTAAAATAAACCAGTTGTTAACACATTCACCGTCAAACATGAAAATCTTTTTTTTTTCATTGTTTTAATGTGTTGTGCTTAGAAAAGATCCCTTTTCATCCATGATTATAAAATGTAGGCTGAATGATAAAGCATAGTACTGAAAAATAAAGCGAAATATTTGGAGTTGATTTGTAGTTACTGATCCGGCTCACCTAAGAACAGAAGGTCTGGATCCGGCCCCACAGCCAAACTGAGTTTGACATGCCTGATCTACACGTTTCCATGAGGCAAACCATGTTCGAGGACATACTTCTGCAGATAATTTGGCAGAGAGAATCTACAGGGGAACTGTCCAGACCAAGGACATGAGGGGAGGAATTCATATGGAGCCAGTTGCAGTTCAAGAGTACTGCATTCTGAAAAATGTGAATTATTCACCATGTGGGTTTGTCATTCACCCTGATGCTCCATGGCTGGGTTGTTCCCCTGATGGAGTAATCTTCGATCCCTCTGAGAATCCACCATTTGGACTCTTAGAAGTCAAATGCCCCAACATTCAGAGTTATGTGGACTGCCCCTATCTGAAAATGTCAAGCGGTGCTTTGAAACTTCGGAGGCAACACAAGTACTGCTGGCAAGTTCAGGGACAGATCCTCTTGACTGGTTTAGAATGGTGTGATTTTGTTGTGTGTGCTCAGGAGGACACACTAGTTGAGCGAGTTTACAAAAATCAAGAAGTGATGCACACCATTAGAGAAAAAGCGGATCATTTTTTCTTTTACCATTACATACAAAAGTGTTTGCAGTAAAACATAAATACAATGATTACCTGTATAGTGTCAGCTTAATTATCTGTTGTTCATTAAGAAGTGATTTGTTTGTTTTTTCTGTCAATGGATTAATTCCACTGTTTTTATGTCTTCCTTTAAGTGCAGACATAAAAAAAATATGAGAAGGATTTTTGATTCTCCAAGCCAAGGTTTATTACAGCAGGTTATTAAGACCAGTAATATTAAAGCATCAAAACATATTTACATATTTTCGATATTTAAATGCATACATTCTAAAATTTGCTCCATGTCTTTACAAGTGGTCCATTCTGATAGTTCACAAGCAGACAAGATACAGTAAATAGCTGATTTATGCTGCCTGAAATAGACATGGGGATGACGGTGTCAAACAATTTGTGCTCCTTTACTCGTCGGATGCACCGTTCAACATGTACCCTGAGCCTGGCTACGGACTGTGTGTGTTTTACGTCATGTGCAGACATTCGTGTGCACCTTTTCAGGAAAACTGGCCTGTGGATCTTACATGGTACAAGATCGTCTACCAGGAAGCCTTTATCCACCATTATTGCCATGTCAGGGGTAAGTAGAGGAATAATTCCTGACTGTCTGAACATCTCCCTGTCACTAATAGACCCAGCATAGAGTCCAGACACAAAGGTTATGGCACCATGGGATGCCATTCCAATAAGGCCTTGAAGGTACAATGAGACTTATAATTGGAAAAGACTTCACTCTGTAACAGCAGGGATGATGGTGTTTGGCAGCAGAGCTCTGTACAATCCAGGATAACTTGTGTGTCCTGAAAATTCCCAAACTCCTCTGGCAGGTAGGCCTGTACTTTGTCTTTGGGCATCCAAATGCAGACAGACCCTAAAAGAAATGTAGGTTTGGAGTTGGTGACCCGTATCATCTGATGTGTTGCAGGTTCAATCAGTTCCCAGAAGGCCATCAGGTGGTTGTAGGTTGCAAACCTGCAAAGACAGTAGATGGATTATTAAGATACACTGATCAAAAACTAATCAGTCATATCCAGTATTTTTGTTCAGAAGCTCACCTTTTTAGATCATTTTAACTCTATTGTGCACACATTCCAGGCGGCCATTTTTAAAATTCCTCAGATTCCCGACATAGTCCACTATAAAACTAGATATCTCAAGTTGTACATATAGGGAAATGATAATTCATGGCTCAAACTGAAGTAGACAGTTGGGGGAACATATTGATTCACTTCAATACCATATTCCTTGGTTTGTTTTATTTTAGAACCTCTATTACAGATGCTAATATGCCAGGAATGTCAGAAATGCACTTGACCTTGAGCATCACAAGCATGTATGTTCACATAGCTCCATTCCATTCAGTCTATAAATTTGAAATATATTTCGCTATGGTCTTTTCTAATAACACAGAAAAAATGGAGCAAATCCATGCAAGCATTGCAAAGTTATTCCACTTTGTTCCAAGGAATGTCAAGTTCAACATTCCAATGTATGCCACAGCCAGTACACACCCTTAGCCAACCAAGCCAACATGCTAACAAATTCCATACACGAAACCGATGAGCTATTTCAAACAACAACGTTGCACATATTACAGAAAGACCAGAAAATTCCAATGAATAAATTCCATGTCCAATTATGAACGTTATATGATATGACATTTATGTCCAATATAGTCCGACAGGCTATGCAAGCTACCGTAGCCAACTCCGGTAGCATCCGACACGATACAGAGTACTCCAGCACTCAAAAGCTCCAATACTAAACATTAGATTATAGACAGTATTAGAATATATATTTTGTACAATATCGCTTATGAAAAATTATCAATTTTTACTCACGAGTACACCGAGTCGCGTCGTAGCGGGTGTACGGTCTCACTTCCGGGTTGGCGAAAATGCCGAAAATTGCTCATATATTCCATAAAAAGTTATCGGTTTATGTTCAAAAGTATCCACAATCAGAATAAAAACGAACAAAATAATCCACGACTGCTTCAGTTTCGCCGAATAGTGTGTTCTGGGGAGCTTGGCTTAGGTTAGCAAAGGTTAGCTTATGTTGCTATGCTAGCGGACCCACATTGGAAATGAAGCGCGACTTTCCGAGGGCTCAATAAAAAAATATAATTGAGCAATCGTGGCAAATGAGGGCTGGTTAGCTTCAGAAGGAAGTAAAGTATTGGTTAGAAGAGCTTCCAATCACTTGTAAGGCTCCAGCTTGTCTCTGTGGACTGATAAGTTGGTGCACTTGCAGTCAACACGAGCGAAGTGTGGCCAGGGTTGGCAGGTCGTACATAAATATTCCGGCCAAAGTCAGTGTAAAATGCGCCCGTCAGTAGCCAAAAGTAGCCCAAAGTGTTAGAGTGTTAAAATTGAGACTATTTAAGTATTATATCGCCATGGATTGTTATTGTTGACTTGTAAGTCCCGCGGTGGGCCAAGTGAAAAGTAGCCCAAAAACGAAAAACTTTGAAGGAGTTTCAAACAAGCCCAATTTGGAGTGAAAACCGCGAATCTGGCAACCGGGTTTAGACCGTATGTGCAGTATATAAAGCGCTGCAAATTCATATATGTTTCGAGGACGGTATGCCAAAAAGTATATTAACCTAAATATATTTTAGGAAACAGAATAGTCCTATATTACATATATTCTAGTTCTACATTAACTCTTCAAACATTATTCCATTTTTCCCTGTGCAAAAATAAGATTTCGCTACCACAATGCATTACTATTTTGCATAAACCAATCAGCTTCAAGTCGGCATATGACGCCCGCTGACGATTCTAGGAAGTAAACAGGAAACTAACGAGCTAACTGAATATCTTTGGACTGGCTTGATCAAATTTGACAATTAAGGCATCTTTTTTTTGTTATATTGTGCTGCATCTAATAAAGTATGGTTAGCAAACGCTTCCTCGTATCCATGTTAACGTTAGTGATTGTATCAATAAATTTACCTTGACAGACCAGAAGCTATTACTTACTATTGAGATGTTTGTTTTAGCTAGCTAACTATGAAGCTGCTGTGTAAGTAGCATATCATTACATTTTTATTTTTATTCATCTTCCCCCCTGCACAGTGTCAATGAAAAACAAGGTGACAGGAGAGGTCCGCGTGAGGGCAGTTTGTCATAGGTCTATGAGGAAAAGTGAAAAGCCACATGACTTGAGAGTAGGATCAATGGTTACACACACACACACAAGTGTTTGTGTATATATGTATGTATGTATGTATGTACAAACATGCACTAATCAGTCATAACAATTACTGTTTTTTCGCAAGATATTTAAATATGGCAGTCTGAACTAAAGAAGCAAAAGCAGCCTTAATCCTGTGGTCTTTGCTGAATAAGACTTCCAGGGACTTCACATACAGTTGTTCCTGTTCTGGCAAAACAAAATATCCTGTTCTCACTCAACAAAATATTGGGCGCAGTGGGGGGCGCAAAATTATTCTCATCTATTAATGGGGGGCACGGCAGAAAACGTTTGGGAACCACTCCTTTAATGTATAAGTGTATAGAAGTGTATAACCACTACATCAGATTACTGCCATAATATAAGCAAAGCTGATTAAATATTGAAGGTGTGGTCATCTCCAATCACACCCTTCACTAATCACATTGACTAAATCTATAGCATCAATAAAACATGGTATTTGGTGCCCAAGCTTTTGCATGTGCCTACATATTTTATCTCTCTACCTTCAGTGAATTAAAGTGGATGTGTACAGTCAACTAATTTGGGAAACTTTACCTGACTTATTTATTTTTGCTCAATTACTGCTGTTCAATAAAATGTTAACAGATATTTTAATATATTTTTTCTCCTTAGATGGTGTTAAAACACTCGAGCCCTGTCATTTTGGTGAGCACCCATTGCTCCTGTGTGGCAGGATGTGCCCTGTGCAATCATTTGGTTGCCCTTCTTTATCAGACTGCACACTATTCTCAGCTAGATATTCCTGCTGTACCCCCAGTCCAAAGCTGCACAGACACCGAGCAGCGAGTTACCTAGCATGTCAGTTTGTATGTCACATGTATGTTCATCCATATGTAGCCACCATTAAAACAGTGCTAAATGTGTCCCTACTTTTAGGGTGTGAAGCCGGGACCCGTTGGAGAAATGGAGGTTCGAAAACCAAGGAATTCAACTGCTGACTGTGTGAGGTTAGATTATATATATATATATATATATATATATATATATATATATATATATATATATATATATAAGTTATCTTTTAAACCTTATATTCAACATCTAATTAAAAAGCTTAGACTTTTGTTAGGTTTTTATTATAGAAATAAATCTTGTTTTTCTTTTATTGTAAAAAAGAAGTTAGTTGAAGCAACGTTCATGCCTGTATTAGATTATGGAGATATTTTGTATATGAATGCTCCTGTGCACTGTTTGAGCATACTGGACAGTGTGTATCATAGTGCTTTGCGATTTATAACAAACTGTCGACCTCTTACTCATCATTGTTTGTTATATACAAAAGTGAATTGGACTTCGTTGCAGGCACGACGTTTTGCACATTGGTATGTTTTTATTTACAAAGCACTAATTGGGAATTTGCCTAATTATTTATGTTGTCTTCTGAATAGAAGGCAAAGTCTGCTCAGTCTTCGTTCGAGTGAGTTTTTGCAACTTGCTGTTCCTAGAGCTCGAACAGAGCTAGGAAAGACTGCTTTTAGTTTTGCTGCTCCATACACATGGAACCGGTTACAGGCTGATATAAAAATCAAGGACCTTGTTTCTTTGAACAGATTTAAGACTCTGATAAAATCAGTCAGGTCCAGATCATGTGTGTGTGCGTGTTTTAATAAATTTTATGTGAGATTTTGAATGTATCTTGAATGTTGTAATTTGTGCTGCTGCTCGGTCTCTCTTGGCCAGGTCTCTCTTGTAAAAGAGATCTTGTATCTCAAGGGACTAACCTGGTTAAATAAAGGTAAATAAAAAAATAAAAAAATATTACCTTTGATCCATGTGATGTGTAATGAAGTTTAGATTATATTGTGGCAGTAATTTGATTAAATGGTTATACACGTTTTTGCTTTTAATATTTTTCAGAAGTTGACATTATAAAGCGTTGGATGGAGAAATGCCCAATGTTGCCATGCTAAGAGTGTGAGAGGTCTATAAGAAGTTTTAGTCCTGTAATTGCCCCTCTGGTTGCAACAATGGGCATGTGAACTGCAGTCCCATTAGTTGAATGTGCTTTTGGGCCTGTAGAGGCAGGGAGTGTGGTTTGATTCCATGATAAGCCAGCAGCAGTGAGAGAAATTGTGAACATCCCAGGTGCCCCCAGTGAAGCACCCCTTGCTATGGAAAACTATAGGCTGGGACGATGAGAATGTGCGTATGTTTTGTGAGAAGAGGAAGAAGTGCATGTTAAGTCCCTGGAAGTGTGATTGAGCATGGGGCAGAGGATTGAAGCTGCAAGACAGGAGCAGAGTTGATGTGAAGAATGGCATGGTCTGAGAAAGATGAGAGTAAGATGTAGAGCAGGCATGTGAAAGATAGGGCCCCACGGGCCGGACCCGGCCCGTTGGATTATTTAATACGGCCCGGCATAAATTTCTGAGTATGTCAAAAAATGAATCAAGTCTCTAGCTCATTTCTATCAAAAGTTGTGATTTTTAAAAAATGAATACAAATCAAAAGCTCTCTCTGGTCGCTAGAGGAAAGTAAATGACAGCATGCAGCACTGACACGAGTTAAAGCTTCAGTCAAAGGATGCAATTCCGCTATGAAGCGATTCTGCTATGAAGGATAAATTTGGGTCCGTGGAATTGAATACGTTTTATCAATATCTCGTGCCAGGTTACCCCAAATTAACAGCCATGGCTGCATAAGTTCTATCCATGTTTGGGACTACTTATCTTTGTGAACAGGTGTTCTCTGTAATGAACAATAATAAAACAAAGCAGCGCTCAAGGTTAACAAATAAACACTTGAATGACATTGTTAAATGTGCTGCTACTCAGGATTTGACACCTAATATCAATGCACTTGTGAAGGCAAAAAGATGCCAAGTTACAGGAGCCAGCAGCAGCAAGTAGACTGCAGGAATGCAGTGAGAGAGAGAGAAAAAAAGTGTGATGACACGAAATTTGTTTGCACTCATGAATACAGATCATTAAAAATAAGATTCATCTGGTTTCATATTAAAGATAATTAATATTGTGCAGTATGTTCTCAGCTTCAGTAGGCCCAGCCTAGTAGTTTGATCTGATGTAGTCTAATTTTATTACCCATGCACTGCTATAACTTTTATTTGTATTTCTTTTTTTATTTATTTCAAAGCAGTATGACTATTAAGGCGAAAATGTTTTTTTCATAGCTCCCACTTGAGTTTGTTAATGTGGTGAGTTGCTTCAGGTATAAAACTGCATTCACTCAACTGTTAAAATAAACCAGTTGTTAACACATTCACCGTCAAACATGAAAATCTTTTTTTTTTTCATTGTTTTAATGTGTTGTGCTTAGAAAAGATCCCTTTTCATCCATGATTATAAAATGTAGGCTGAATGATAAAGCATAGTACTGAAAAATAAAGCGAAATATTTGGAGTTGATTTGTAGTTACTGATCCGGCTCACCTAAGAACAGAAGGTCTGGATCCGGCCCCACAGCCAAACTGAGTTTGACATGCCTGATCTACACGTTTCCATGAGGCAAACCATGTTCGAGGACATACTTCTGCAGATAATTTGGCAGAGAGAATCTACAGGGGAACTGTCCAGACCAAGGACATGAGGGGAGGAATTCATATGGAGCCAGTTGCAGTTCAAGAGTACTGCATTCTGAAAAATGTGAATTATTCACCATGTGGATTTGTCATTCACCCTGATGCTCCATGGCTGGGTTGTTCCCCTGATGGAGTAATCTTCGATCCCTCTGAGAATCCACCATTTGGACTCTTAGAAGTCAAATGCCCCAACATTCAGAGTTATGTGGACTGCCCCTATCTGAAAATGTCAAGCGGTGCTTTGAAACTTCGGAGGCAACACAAGTACTGCTGGCAAGTTCAGAGACAGATCCTCTTGACTGGTTTAGAATGGTGTGATTTTGTTGTGTGTGCTCAGGAGGACACACTAGTTGAGCGAGTTTACAAAAATCAAGAAATGATGCACACCATTAGAGAAAAAGCGGATAATTTTTTCTTTTACCATTACATACAAAAGTGTTTGCAGTAAAACATAAATACAATGATTACCTGTATAGTGTCAGATTAATTATCTGTTGTTCATTAAGAAGTGATTTGTTTGTTTTTTCTGTCAATGTATTAATTCCACTGTTTTTATGTCTTCCTTTAAGTGCAGACATAAAAAAAATATGAGAAGGATTTTTGATTCTCCAAGCCAAGGTTTATTACAGCAGGTTATTAAGACCAGTAATATTAAAGCATCAAAACATATTTACATATTTTCGATATTTAAATGCATACATTCTAAAATTTGCTCCATGTCTTTACAAGTGGTCCATTCTGATAGTTCACAAGCAGACAAGATACAGTAAATAGCTGATTTATGCTGCCTGAAATAGACATGGGGATGACGGTGTCAAACAATTTGTGCTCCTTTACTCGTCGGATGCACCGTTCAACATGTACCCTGAGCCTGGCTACAGACTGTGTGTGTTTTACGTCATGTGCAGACATTCGTGTGCACCTTTTCAGGAAAACTGGCCTGTGGATCTTACATGGTACAATATCGTCTACCAGGAAGCCTTTATCCACCATTATTGCCATGTCAGGGGTAAGTAGAGGAATAATTCCTGACTGTCTGAACATCTCCCTGTCACTAATAGACCCAGCATAGAGTCCAGACACAAAGGTTATGGCACCATGGGATGCCATTCCAATAAGGCCTTGAAGGTACAATGAGACTTATAATTGGAAAAGACTTCACTCTGTAACAGCAGGGATGATGGTGTTTGGCAGCAGAGCTCTGTACAATCCAGGATAACTTGTGTGTCCTGAAAATTCCCAAACTCCTCTGGCAGGTAGGCCTGTACTTTGTCTTTGGGCATCCAAATGCAGACAGACCCTAAAAGAAATGTAGGTTTGGAGTTGGTGACCCGTATCATCTGATGTGTTGCAGGTTCAATCAGTTCCCAGAAGGCCATCAGGTGGTTGTAGGTTGCAAACCTGCAAAGACAGTAGATGGATTATTAAGATACACTGATCAAAAACTAATCAGTCATATCCAGTATTTTTGTTCAGAAGCTCACCTTTTTAGATCATTTTAACTCTATTGTGCACACATTCCAGGCGGCCATTTTTAAAATTCCTCAGATTCCCGACATAGTCCACTATAAAACTAGATATCTCAAGTTGTACATATAGGGAAATGATAATTCATGGCTCAAACTGAAGTAGACAGTTGGGGGAACATATTGATTCACTTCAATACCATATTCCTTGGTTTGTTTTATTTTAGAACCTCTATTACAGATGCTAATATGCCAGGAATGTCAGAAATGCACTTGACCTTGAGCATCACAAGCATGTATGTTCACATAGCTCCATTCCATTCAGTCTATAAATTTGAAATATATTTCGCTATGGTCTTTTCTAATAACACAGAAAAAATGGAGCAAATCCATGCAAGCATTGCAAAGTTATTCCACTTTGTTCCAAGGAATGTCAAGTTCAACATTCCAATGTATGCCACAGCCAGTACACACCCTTAGCCAACCAAGCCAACATGCTAACAAATTCCATACACGAAACCGATGAGCTATTTCAAACAACAACGTTGCACATATTACAGAAAGACCAGAAAATTCCAATGAATAAATTCCATGTCCAATTATGAACGTTATATGATATGACATTTATGTCCAATATAGTCCGACAGGCTATGCAAGCTACCGTAGCCAACTCCGGTAGCATCCGACACGATACAGAGTACTCCAGCACTCAAAAGCTCCAATACTAAACATTAGATTATAGACAGTATTAGAATATATATTTTGTACAATATCGCTTATGAAAAATTATCAATTTTTACTCACGAGTACACCGAGTCGCGTCGTAGCGGGTGTACGGTCTCACTTCCGGGTTGGCGAAAATGCCGAAAATTGCTCATATATTCCATAAAAAGTTATCGGTTTATGTTCAAAAGTATCCACAATCAGAATAAAAACGAACAAAATAATCCACGACTGCTTCAGTTTCGCCGAATAGTGTGTTCTGGGGAGCTTGGCTTAGGTTAGCAAAGGTTAGCTTATGTTGCTATGCTAGCGGACCCACATTGGAAATGAAGCGCGACTTTCCGAGGGCTCAATAAAAAAATATAATTGAGCAATCGTGGCAAATGAGGGCTGGTTAGCTTCAGAAGGAAGTAAAGTATTGGTTAGAAGAGCTTCCAATCACTTGTAAGGCTCCAGCTTGTCTCTGTGGACTGATAAGTTGGTGCACTTGCAGTCAACACGAGCGAAGTGTGGCCAGGGTTGGCAGGTCGTACATAAATATTCCGGCCAAAGTCAGTGTAAAATGCGCCCGTCAGAAGCCAAAAGTAGCCCAAAGTGTTAGAGTGTTAAAATTGAGACTATTTAAGTATTATATCGCCATGGATTGTTATTGTTGACTTGTAAGTCCCGCGGTGAGCCAAGTGAAAAGTAGCCCAAAAACGAAAAACTTTGAAGGAGTTTCAAACAAGCCCAATTTGGAGTGAAAACGGCGAATCTGGCAACCGGGTTTAGACCGTATGTGCAGGATATAAAGCGCTGCAAATTCATATATGTTTCGAGGACGGTATGCCAAAAAGTATATTAACCTAAATATATTTTAGGAAACAGAGTAGTCCGATATTACATATATTCTAGTTCTACATTAACTGTTCAAACATTATTCCATTTTTCCCTGTGCAAAAATAAGATTTCGCTACCACAATGCATTACTATTTTGCATAAACCAATCAGCTTCAAGTCGGCATATGACGCCCGCTGACGATTCTAGGAAGTAAACAGGAAACTAACGAGCTAACTGAATATCTTTGGACTGGCTTGATCAAATTTGACAATTAAGGCATCTTTTTTTAGTTATATTGTGCTGCATCTAATAAAGTATGGTTAGCAAACGCTTCCTCGTATCCATGTTAACGTTAGTGATTGTATCAATAAATTTACCTTGACAGACCAGAAGCTATTACTTACTATTGAGATGTTTGTTTTAGCTAGCTAACTATGAAGCTGCTGTGTAAGTAGCATATCATTAAATTTTTATTTTTATTCATCTTCCCCCCTGCACAGTGTCAATGAAAAACAAGGTGACAGGAGAGGTCCGCGTGAGGGCAGTTTGTCATAGATCTATGAGGAAAAGTGAAAAGCCACATGACTTGAGAGTAGGATCAATGGTTACACACACACACAAGTGTTTGTGTATATATGTATGTATGTATGTATGTACAAACATGCACTAATCAGTCATAACAATTACTGTTTTTTCGCAAGATATTTAAATATGGCAGTCTGAACTAAAGAAGCAAAAGCAGCCTTAATCCTGTGGTCTTTGCTGAATAAGACTTCCAGGGACTTCACATACAGTTGTTCCTGTTCTGGCAAAACAAAATATCCTGTTCTCACTCAACAAAATATTGGGCGCAGTGGGGGGCGCAAAATTATTCTCATCTATTAATGGGGGGCACGGCAGAAAACGTTTGGGAACCACTCCTTTAATGTATAAGTGTATAGAAGTGTATAACCACTACATCAGATTACTGCCATAATATAAGCAAAGCTGATTAAATATTGAAGGTGTGGTCATCTCCAATCACACCCTTCACTAATCACATTGACTAAATCTATAGCATCAATAAAACATGGTATTTGGTGCCCAAGCTTTTGCATGTGCCTACATATTTTATCTCTCTACCTTCAGTGAATTAAAGTGGATGTGTACAGTCAACTAATTTGGGAAACTTTACCTGACTTATTTATTTTTGCTCAATTACTGCTGTTCAATAAAATGTTAACAGATATTTTAATATATTTTTTCTCCTTAGATGGTGTTAAAACACTCGAGCCCTGTCATTTTGGTGAGCACCCATTGCTCCTGTGTGGCAGGATGTGCCCTGTGCAATCATTTGGTTGCCCTTCTTTATCAGACTGCACACTATTCTCAGCTAGATATTCCTGCTGTACCCCCAGTCCAAAGCTGCACAGACACCGAGCAGCGAGTTACCTAGCATGTCAGTTTGTATGTCACATGTATGTTCATCCATATGTAGCCACCATTAAAACAGTGCTAAATGTGTCCCTAATAAATCTTGTTTTTCTTTTATTGTAAAAAAGAAGTTAGTTGAAGCAACGTTCATGCCTGTATTAGATTATGGAGATATTTTGTATATGAATGCTCCTGTGCACTGTTTGAGCATACTGGACAGTGTGTATCATAGTGCTTTGCGATTTATAACAAACTGTCGACCTCTTACTCATCATTGTTTGTTATATACAAAAGTGAATTGGACTTCGTTGCAGGCACGACGTTTTGCACATTGGTATGTTTTTATTTACAAAGCACTAATTGGGAATTTGCCTAATTATTTATGTTGTCTTCTGAATAGAAGGCAAAGTCTGCTCAGTCTTCGTTCGAGTGAGTTTTTGCAACTTGCTGTTCCTAGAGCTCGAACAGAGCTAGGAAAGACTGCTTTTAGTTTTGCTGCTCCATACACATGGAACCGGTTACAGGCTGATATAAAAATCAAGGACCTTGTTTCTTTGAACAGATTTAAGACTCTGATAAAATCAGTCAGGTCCAGATCATGTGTGTGTGCGTGTTTTAATAAATTTTATGTGAGATTTTGAATGTATCTTGAATGTTGTAATTTGTGCTGCTGCTCGGTCTCTCTTGGCCAGGTCTCTCTTGTAAAAGAGATCTTGTATCTCAAGGGACTAACCTGGTTAAATAAAGGCAAATAAAAAAATAAAAAAATATTACCTTTGATCCATGTGATGTGTAATGAAGTTTAGATTATATTGTGGCAGTAATTTGATTAAATGGTTATACACGTTTTTGCTTTTAATATTTTTCAGAAGTTGACATTATAAAGCGTTGGATGGAGAAATGCGCAATGTTGCCATGCTAAGAGTGTGAGAGGTCTATAAGAAGTTTTAGTCCTGTAATTGCCCCTCTGGTTGCAACAATGGGCATGTGAACTGCAGTCCCATTAGTTGAATGTGCTTTTGGGCCTGTAGAGGCAGGGAGTGTGGTTTGATTCCATGATAAGCCAGCAGCAGTGAGAGAAATTGTGAACATCCCAGGTGCCCCCAGTGAAGCACCCCTTGCTATGGAAAACTATAGGCTGGGACGATGAGAATGTGCGTATGTTTTGTGAGAAGAGGAAGAAGTGCATGTTAAGTCCCTGGAAGTGTGATTGAGCATGGGGCAGAGGATTGAAGCTGCAAGACAGGAGCAGAGTTGATGTGAAGAATGGCATGGTCTGAGAAAGATGAGAGTAAGATGTAGAGCAGGCATGTGAAAGATAGGGCCCCGCGGGCCGGACCCGGCCCGTTGGATTATTTAATACGGCCCGGCATAAATTTCTGAGTATGTCAAAAAATGAATAAAGTCTCTAGCTCATTTCTATCAAAAGTTGTGATTTTTAAAAAATGAATACAAATCAAAAGCTCTCTCTGGTCGCTAGAGGAAAGTAAATGACAGCATGCAGCACTGACACGAGTTAAAGCTTCAGTCAAAGGATGCAATTCCGCTATGAAGCGATTCTGCTATGAAGGATAAATTTGGGTCCGTGGAATTGAATACGTTTTATCAATATCTCGTGCCAGGTTACCCCAAATTAACAGCCATGGCTGCATAAGTTCTATCCATGTTTGGGACTACTTATCTTTGTGAACAGGTGTTCTCTGTAATGAACAATAATAAAACAAAGCAGCGCTCAAGGTTAACAAATAAACACTTGAATGACATTGTTAAATGTGCTGCTACTCAGGATTTGACACCTAATATCGATGCACTTGTGAAGGCAAAAAGATGCCAAGTTACAGGAGCCAGCAGCAGCAAGTAGACTGCAGGAATGCAGTGAGAGAGAGAGAAAAAAAGTGTGATGACACGAAATTTGTTTGCACTCATGAATACAGATCATTAAAAATAAGATTCATCTGGTTTCATATTAAAGATAATTAATATTGTGCAGTATGTTCTCAGCTTCAGTAGGCCCAGCCTAGTAGTTTGATCTGATGTAGTCTAATTTTATTACCCATGCACTGCTATAACTTTTATTTGTATTTCTTTTTTTATTTATTTCAAAGCAGTATGACTATTAAGGCGAAAATGTTTTTTTCATAGCTCCCACTTGAGTTTGTTAATGTGGTGAGTTGCTTCAGGTATAAAACTGCATTCACTCAACTGTTAAAATAAACCAGTTGTTAACACATTCACCGTCAAACATGAAAATCTTTTTTTTTTTCATTGTTTTAATGTGTTGTGCTTAGAAAAGATCCCTTTTCATCCATGATTATAAAATGTAGGCTGAATGATAAAGCATAGTACTGAAAAATAAAGCGAAATATTTGGAGTTGATTTGTAGTTACTGATCCGGCTCACCTAAGAACAGAAGGTCTGGATCCGGCCCCACAGCCAAACTGAGTTTGACATGCCTGATCTACACGTTTCCATGAGGCAAACCATGTTCGAGGACATACTTCTGCAGAGAATTTGGCAGAGAGAATCTACAGGGGAACTGTCCAGACCAAGGACATGAGGGGAGGAATTCATATGGAGCCAGTTGCAGTTCAAGAGTACTGCATTCTGAAAAATGTGAATTATTCACCATGTGGGTTTGTCATTCACCCTGATGCTCCATGGCTGGGTTGTTCCCCTGATGGAGTAATCTTCGATCCCTCTGAGAATCCACCATTTGGACTCTTAGAAGTCAAATGCCCCAACATTCAGAGTTATGTGGACTGCCCCTATCTGAAAATGTCAAGCGGTGCTTTGAAACTTCGGAGGCAACACAAGTACTGCTGGCAAGTTCAGGGACAGATCCTCTTGACTGGTTTAGAATGGTGTGATTTTGTTGTGTGTGCTCAGGAGGACACACTAGTTGAGCGAGTTTACAAAAATCAAGAAGTGATGCACACCATTAGAGAAAAAGCGGATCATTTTTTCTTTTACCATTACATACAAAAGTGTTTGCAGTAAAACATAAATACAATGATTACCTGTATAGTGTCAGATTAATTATCTGTTGTTCATTAAGAAGTGATTTGTTTGTTTTTTCTGTCAATGCATTAATTCCACTGTTTTTATGTCTTCCTTTAAGTGCAGACATAAAAAAAATATGAGAAGGATTTTTGATTCTCCAAGCCAAGGTTTATTACAGCAGGTTATTAAGACCAGTAATATTAAAGCATCAAAACATATTTACATATTTTCGATATTTAAATGCATACATTCTAAAATTTGCTCCATGTCTTTACAAGTGGTCCATTCTGATAGTTCACAAGCAGACAAGATACAGTAAATAGCTGATTTATGCTGCCTGAAATAGACATGGGGATGACGGTGTCAAACAATTTGTGCTCCTTTACTCGTCGGATGCACCGTTCAACATGTACCCTGAGCCTGGCTACGGACTGTGTGTGTTTTACGTCATGTGCAGACATTCGTGTGCACCTTTTCAGGAAAACTGGCCTGTGGATCTTACATGGTACAAGATCGTCTACCAGGAAGCCCTTATCCACCATTATTGCCATGTCAGGGGTAAGTAGAGGAATAATTCCTGACTGTCTGAACATCTCCCTGTCACTAATAGACCCAGCATAGAGTCCAGACACAAAGGTTATGGCACCATGGGGTGCCATTCCAATTAAGGCCTTGAAGGTACAATGAGACTTATAATTGGAAAAGACTTCACTCTGTAACAGCAGGGATGATGGTGTTTGGCAGCAGAGCTCTGTACAATCCAGGATAACTTGTGTGTCCTGAAAATTCCCAAACTCCTCTGGCAGGTAGGCCTGTACTTTGTCTTTGGGCATCCAAATGCAGACAGACCCTAAAAGAAACTGTAGGTTTGGAGTTGGTGACCCGTATCATCTGATGTGTTGCAGGTTCAATCAGTTCCCAGAAGGCCATCAGGTGGTTGTAGGTTGCAAACCTGCAAAGACAGTAGATGGATTATTAAGATACACTGATCAAAAACTAATCAGTCATATCCAGTATTTTTGTTCAGAAGCTCACCTTTTTAGATCATTTTAACTCTATTGTGCACACATTCCAGGCGGCCATTTTTAAAATTCCTCAGATTCCCGACATAGTCCACTATAAAACTAGATATCTCAAGTTGTACATATAGGGAAATGATAATTCATGGCTCAAACTGAAGTAGACAGTTGGGGGAACATATTGATTCACTTCAATACCATATTCCTTGGTTTGTTTTATTTTAGAACCTCTATTACAGATGCTAATATGCCAGGAATGTCAGAAATGCACTTGACCTTGAGCATCACAAGCATGTATATTCACATAGCTCCATTCCATTCAGTCTATAAATTTGAAATATATTTCGCTATGGTCTTTTCTAATAACACAGAAAAAATGGAGCAAATCCATGCAAGCATTGCAAAGTTATTCCACTTTGTTCCAAGGAATGTCAAGTTCAACATTCCAATGTATGCCACAGCCAGTACACACCCTTGGCCAACCAAGCCAACATGCTAACAAATTCCATACACGAAACCGATGAGCTATTTCAAACAACAACGTTGCACATATTACAGAAAGACCAGAAAATTC
This sequence comes from Brachyhypopomus gauderio, assembly GCF_052324685.1. Classification (NCBI taxonomy): domain Eukaryota; kingdom Metazoa; phylum Chordata; class Actinopteri; order Gymnotiformes; family Hypopomidae; genus Brachyhypopomus; species Brachyhypopomus gauderio. The sequence goes on along the minus strand of NW_027506978.1, from coordinate 39,965 downwards.
CAATGAATAAATTCCATGTCCAATTATGAACGTTATATGATATGACATTTATGTCCAATATAGTCCGACAGGCTATGCAAGCTACCGTAGCCAACTCCGGTAGCATCCGACACGATACAGAGTACTCCAGCACTCAAAAGCTCCAATACTAAACATTAGATTATAGACAGTATTAGAATATATATTTTGTACAATATCGCTTATGAAAAATTATCAATTTTTACTCACGAGTACACCGAGTCGCGTCGTAGCGGGTGTACGGTCTCACTTCCGGGTTGGCGAAAATGCCGAAAATTGCTCATATATTCCATAAAAAGTTATCGGTTTATGTTCAAAAGTATCCACAATCAGAATAAAAACGAACAAAATAATCCACGACTGCTTCAGTTTCGCCGAATAGTGTGTTCTGGGGAGCTTGGCTTAGGTTAGCAAAGGTTAGCTTATGTTGCTATGCTAGCGGACCCACATTGGAAATGAAGCGCGACTTTCCGAGGGCTCAATAAAAAAATATAATTGAGCAATCGTGGCAAATGAGGGCTGGTTAGCTTCAGAAGGAAGTAAAGTATTGGTTAGAAGAGCTTCCAATCACTTGTAAGGCTCCAGCTTGTCTCTGTGGACTGATAAGTTGGTGCACTTGCAGTCAACACGAGCGAAGTGTGGCCAGGGTTGGCAGGTCGTACATAAATATTCCGGCCAAAGTCAGTGTAAAATGCGCCCGTCAGAAGCCAAAAGTAGCCCAAAGTGTTAGAGTGTTAAAATTGAGACTATTTAAGTATTATATCGCCATGGATTGTTATTGTTGACTTGTAAGTCCCGCGGTGAGCCAAGTGAAAAGTAGCCCAAAAACGAAAAACTTTGAAGGAGTTTCAAACAAGCCCAATTTGGAGTGAAAACGGCGAATCTGGCAACCGAGTTAAGACCGTATGTGCAGGATATAAAGCGCTGCAAATTCATATATGTTTCGAGGACGGTATGCCAAAAAGTATATTAACCTAAATATATTTTAGGAAACAGAGTAGTCCGATATTACATATATTCTAGTTCTACATTAACTGTTCAAACATTATTCCATTTTTCCCTGTGCAAAAATAAGATTTCGCTACCACAATGCATTACTATTTTGCATAAACCAATCAGCTTCAAGTCGGCATATGACGCCCGCTGACGATTCTAGGAAGTAAACAGGAAACTAACGAGCTAACTGAATATCTTTGGACTGGCTTGATCAAATTTGACAATTAAGGCATCTTTTTTTAGTTATATTGTGCTGCATCTAATAAAGTATGGTTAGCAAACGCTTCCTCGTATCCATGTTAACGTTAGTGATTGTATCAATAAATTTACCTTGACAGACCAGAAGCTATTACTTACTATTGAGATGTTTGTTTTAGCTAGCTAACTATGAAGCTGCTGTGTAAGTAGCATCTCATTAAATTTTTATTTTTATTCATCTTCCCCCCTGCACAGTGTCAATGAAAAACAAGGTGACAGGAGAGGTCCGCGTGAGGGCAGTTTGTCATAGGTCTATGAGGAAAAGTGAAAAGCCACATGACTTGAGAGTAGGATCAATGGTTACACACACACACAAGTGTTTGTGTATATATGTATGTATGTATGTATGTACAAACATGCACTAATCAGTCATAACAATTACTGTTTTTTCGCAAGATATTTAAATATGGCAGTCTGAACTAAAGAAGCAAAAGCAGCCTTAATCCTGTGGTCTTTGCTGAATAAGACTTCCAGGGACTTCACATACAGTTGTTCCTGTTCTGGCAAAACAAAATATCCTGTTCTCACTCAACAAAATATTGGGCGCAGTGGGGGGCGCAAAATTATTCTCATCTATTAATGGGGGGCACGGCAGAAAACGTTTGGGAACCACTCCTTTAATGTATAAGTGTATAGAAGTGTATAACCACTACATCAGATTACTGCCATAATATAAGCAAAGCTGATTAAATATTGAAGGTGTGGTCATCTCCAATCACACCCTTCACTAATCACATTGACTAAATCTATAGCATCAATAAAACATGGTATTTGGTGCCCAAGCTTTTGCATGTGCCTACATATTTTATCTCTCTACCTTCAGTGAATTAAAGTGGATGTGTACAGTCAACTAATTTGGGAAACTTTACCTGACTTATTTATTTTTGCTCAATTACTGCTGTTCAATAAAATGTTAACAGATATTTTAATATATTTTTTCTCCTTAGATGGTGTTAAAACACTCGAGCCCTGTCATTTTGGTGAGCACCCATTGCTCCTGTGTGGCAGGATGTGCCCTGTGCAATCATTGGGTTGCCCTTCTTTATCAGACTGCACACTATTCTCAGCTAGATATTCCTGCTGTACCCCCAGTCCAAAGCTGCACAGACACCGAGCAGCGAGTTACCTAGCATGTCAGTTTGTATGTCACATGTATGTTCATCCATATGTAGCCACCATTAAAACAGTGCTAAATGTGTCCCTACTTTTAGGGTGTGAAGCCGGGACCCGTTGGAGAAATGGAGGTTCGAAAACCAAGGAATTCAACTGCTGACTGTGTGAGGTTATATATATATATATATATATATATATATATATATATATATAAGTTATCTTTTAAACCTTATATTCAACATCTAATTAAAAAGCTTAGACTTTTGTTAGGTTTTTATTATAGAAATAAATCTTGTTTTTCTTTTATTGTAAAAAAGAAGTTAGTTGAAGCAACGTTCATGCCTGTATTAGATTATGGAGATATTTTGTATATGAATGCTCCTGTGCACTGTTTGAGCATACTGGACAGTGTGTATCATAGTGCTTTGCGATTTATAACAAACTGTCGACCTCTTACTCATCATTGTTTGTTATATACAAAAGTGAATTGGACTTCGTTGCAGGCACGACGTTTTGCACATTGGTATGTTTTTATTTACAAAGCACTAATTGGGAATTTGCCTAATTATTTATGTTGTCTTCTGAATAGAAGGCAAAGTCTGCTCAGTCTTCGTTCGAGTGAGTTTTTGCAACTTGCTGTTCCTAGAGCTCGAACAGAGCTAGGAAAGACTGCTTTTAGTTTTGCTGCTCCATACACATGGAACCGGTTACAGGCTGATATAAAAATCAAGGACCTTGTTTCTTTGAACAGATTTAAGACTCTGATAAAATCAGTCAGGTCCAGATCATGTGTGTGTGCGTGTTTTAATAAATTTTATGTGAGATTTTGAATGTATCTTGAATGTTGTAATTTGTGCTGCTGCTCGGTCTCTCTTGGCCAGGTCTCTCTTGTAAAAGAGATCTTGTATCTCAAGGGACTAACCTGGTTAAATAAAGGCAAATAAAAAAATAAAAAAATATTACCTTTGATCCATGTGATGTGTAATGAAGTTTAGATTATATTGTGGCAGTAATTTGATTAAATGGTTATACACGTTTTTGCTTTTAATATTTTTCAGAAGTTGACATTATAAAGCGTTGGATGGAGAAATGCGCAATGTTGCCATGCTAAGAGTGTGAGAGGTCTATAAGAAGTTTTAGTCCTGTAATTGCCCCTCTGGTTGCAACAATGGGCATGTGAACTGCAGTCCCATTAGTTGAATGTGCTTTTGGGCCTGTAGAGGCAGGGAGTGTGGTTTGATTCCATGATAAGCCAGCAGCAGTGAGAGAAATTGTGAACATCCCAGGTGCCCCCAGTGAAGCACCCCTTGCTATGGAAAACTATAGGCTGGGACGATGAGAATGTGCATATGTTTTGTGAGAAGAGGAAGAAGTGCATGTTAAGTCCCTGGAAGTGTGATTGAGCATGGGGCAGAGGATTGAAGCTGCAAGACAGGAGCAGAGTTGATGTGAAGAATGGCATGGTCTGAGAAAGATGAGAGTAAGATGTAGAGCAGGCATGTGAAAGATAGGGCCCCGCGGGCCGGACCCGGCCCGTTGGATTATTTAATACGGCCCGGCATAAATTTCTGAGTATGTCAAAAAATGAATCAAGTCTCTAGCTCATTTCTATCAAAAGTTGTGATTTTTAAAAAATGAATACAAATCAAAAGCTCTCTCTGGTCGCTAGAGGAAAGTAAATGACAGCATGCAGCACTGACACGAGTTAAAGCTTCAGTCAAAGGATGCAATTCCGCTATGAAGCGATTCTGCTATGAAGGATAAATTTGGGTCCGTGGAATTGAATACGTTTTATCAATATCTCGTGCCAGGTTACCCCAAATTAACAGCCATGGCTGCATAAGTTCTATCCATGTTTGGGACTACTTATCTTTGTGAACAGGTGTTCTCTGTAATGAACAATAATAAAACAAAGCAGCGCTCAAGGTTAACAAATAAACACTTGAATGACATTGTTAAATGTGCTGCTACTCAGGATTTGACACCTAATATCGATGCACTTGTGAAGGCAAAAAGATGCCAAGTTACAGGAGCCAGCAGCAGCAAGTAGACTGCAGGAATGCAGTGAGAGAGAGAGAAAAAAAGTGTGATGACACGAAATTTGTTTGCACTCATGAATACAGATCATTAAAAATAAGATTCATCTGGTTTCATATTAAAGATAATTAATATTGTGCAGTATGTTCTCAGCTTCAGTAGGCCCAGCCTAGTAGTTTGATCTGATGTAGTCTAATTTTATTACCCATGCACTGCTATAACTTTTATTTGTATTTCTTTTTTTATTTATTTCAAAGCAGTATGACTATTAAGGCGAAAATGTTTTTTTCATAGCTCCCACTTGAGTTTGTTAATGTGGTGAGTTGCTTCAGGTATAAAACTGCATTCACTCAACTGTTAAAATAAACCAGTTGTTAACACATTCACCGTCAAACATGAAAATCTTTTTTTTTTTCATTGTTTTAATGTGTTGTGCTTAGAAAAGATCCCTTTTCATCCATGATTATAAAATGTAGGCTGAATGATAAAGCATAGTACTGAAAAATAAAGCGAAATATTTGGAGTTGATTTGTAGTTACTGATCCGGCTCACCTAAGAACAGAAGGTCTGGATCCGGCCCCACAGCCAAACTGAGTTTGACATGCCTGATCTACACGTTTCCATGAGGCAAACCATGTTCGAGGACATACTTCTGCAGAGAATTTGGCAGAGAGAATCTACAGGGGAACTGTCCAGACCAAGGACATGAGGGGAGGAATTCATATGGAGCCAGTTGCAGTTCAAGAGTACTGCATTCTGAAAAATGTGAATTATTCACCATGTGGGTTTGTCATTCACCCTGATGCTCCATGGCTGGGTTGTTCCCCTGATGGAGTAATCTTCGATCCCTCTGAGAATCCACCATTTGGACTCTTAGAAGTCAAATGCCCCAACATTCAGAGTTATGTGGACTGCCCCTATCTGAAAATGTCAAGCGGTGCTTTGAAACTTCGGAGGCAACACAAGTACTGCTGGCAAGTTCAGGGACAGATCCTCTTGACTGGTTTAGAATGGTGTGATTTTGTTGTGTGTGCTCAGGAGGACACACTAGTTGAGCGAGTTTACAAAAATCAAGAAGTGATGCACACCATTAGAGAAAAAGCGGATCATTTTTTCTTTTACCATTACATACAAAAGTGTTTGCAGTAAAACATAAATACAATGATTACCTGTATAGTGTCAGATTAATTATCTGTTGTTCATTAAGAAGTGATTTGTTTGTTTTTTCTGTCAATGCATTAATTCCACTGTTTTTATGTCTTCCTTTAAGTGCAGACATAAAAAAAATATGAGAAGGATTTTTGATTCTCCAAGCCAAGGTTTATTACAGCAGGTTATTAAGACCAGTAATATTAAAGCATCAAAACATATTTACATATTTTCGATATTTAAATGCATACATTCTAAAATTTGCTCCATGTCTTTACAAGTGGTCCATTCTGATAGTTCACAAGCAGACAAGATACAGTAAATAGCTGATTTATGCTGCCTGAAATAGACATGGGGATGACGGTGTCAAACAATTTGTGCTCCTTTACTCGTCGGATGCACCGTTCAACATGTACCCTGAGCCTGGCTACGGACTGTGTGTGTTTTACGTCATGTGCAGACATTCGTGTGCACCTTTTCAGGAAAACTGGCCTGTGGATCTTACATGGTACAAGATCGTCTACCAGGAAGCCCTTGTCCACCATTATTGCCATGTCAGGGGTAAGTAGAGGAATAATTCCTGACTGTCTGAACATCTCCCTGTCACTAATAGACCCAGCATAGAGTCCAGACACAAAGGTTATGGCACCATGGGGTGCCATTCCAATTAAGGCCTTGAAGGTACAATGAGACTTATAATTGGAAAAGACTTCACTCTGTAACAGCAGGGATGATGGTGTTTGGCAGCAGAGCTCTGTACAATCCAGGATAACTTGTGTGTCCTGAAAATTCCCAAACTCCTCTGGCAGGTAGGCCTGTACTTTGTCTTTGGGCATCCAAATGCAGACAGACCCTAAAAGAAATGTAGGTTTGGAGTTGGTGACCCGTATCATCTGATGTGTTGCAGGTTCAATCAGTTCCCAGAAGGCCATCAGGTGGTTGTAGGTTGCAAACCTGCAAAGACAGTAGATGGATTATTAAGATACACTGATCAAAAACTAATCAGTCATATCCAGTATTTTTGTTCAGAAGCTCACCTTTTTAGATCATTTTAACTCTATTGTGCACACATTCCAGGCGGCCATTTTTAAAATTCCTCAGATTCCCGACATAGTCCACTATAAAACTAGATATCTCAAGTTGTACATATAGGGAAATGATAATTCATGGCTCAAACTGAAGTAGACAGTTGGGGGAACATATTGATTCACTTCAATACCATATTCCTTGGTTTGTTTTATTTTAGAACCTCTATTACAGATGCTAATATGCCAGGAATGTCAGAAATGCACTTGACCTTGAGCATCACAAGCATGTATATTCACATAGCTCCATTCCATTCAGTCTATAAATTTGAAATATATTTCGCTATGGTCTTTTCTAATAACACAGAAAAAATGGAGCAAATCCATGCAAGCATTGCAAAGTTATTCCACTTTGTTCCAAGGAATGTCAAGTTCAACATTCCAATGTATGCCACAGCCAGTACACACCCTTGGCCAACCAAGCCAACATGCTAACAAATTCCATACACGAAACCGATGAGCTATTTCAAACAACAACGTTGCACATATTACAGAAAGACCAGAAAATTCCAATGAATAAATTCCATGTCCAATTATGAACGTTATATGATATGACATTTATGTCCAATATAGTCCGACAGGCTATGCAAGCTACCGTAGCCAACTCCGGTAGCATCCGACATGATACAGAGTACTCCAGCACTCAAAAGCTCCAATACTAAACATTAGATTATAGACAGTATTAGAATATATATTTTGTACAATATCGCTTATGAAAAATTATCAATTTTTACTCACGAGTACACCGAGTCGCGTCGTAGCGGGTGTACGGTCTCACTTCCGGGTTGGCGAAAATGCCGAAAATTGCTCATATATTCCATAAAAAGTTATCGGTTTATGTTCAAAAGTATCCACAATCAGAATAAAAACGAACAAAATAATCCACGACTGCTTCAGTTTCGCCGAATAGTGTGTTCTGGGGAGCTTGGCTTAGGTTAGCAAAGGTTAGCTTATGTTGCTATGCTAGCGGACCCACATTGGAAATGAAGCGCGACTTTCCGAGGGCTCAATAAAAAAATATAATTGAGCAATCGTGGCAAATGAGGGCTGGTTAGCTTCAGAAGGAAGTAAAGTATTGGTTAGAAGAGCTTCCAATCACTTGTAAGGCTCCAGCTTGTCTCTGTGGACTGATAAGTTGGTGCACTTGCAGTCAACACGAGCGAAGTGTGGCCAGGGTTGGCAGGTCGTACATAAATATTCCGGCCAAAGTCAGTGTAAAATGCGCCCGTCAGAAGCCAAAAGTAGCCCAAAGTGTTAGAGTGTTAAAATTGAGACTATTTAAGTATTATATCGCCATGGATTGTTATTGTTGACTTGTAAGTCCCGCGGTGAGCCAAGTGAAAAGTAGCCCAAAAACGAAAAACTTTGAAGGAGTTTCAAACAAGCCCAATTTGGAGTGAAAACGGCGAATCTGGCAACCGGGTTTAGACCGTATGTGCACGATATAAAGCGCTGCAAATTCATATATGTTTCGAGGACGGTATGCCAAAAAGTATATTAACCTAAATATATTTTAGGAAACAGAGTAGTCCGATATTACATATATTCTAGTTCTACATTAACTGTTCAAACATTATTCCATTTTTCCCTGTGCAAAAATAAGATTTCGCTACCACAATGCATTACTATTTTGCATAAACCAATCAGCTTCAAGTCGGCATATGACGCCCGCTGACGATTCTAGGAAGTAAACAGGAAACTAACGAGCTAACTGAATATCTTTGGACTGGCTTGATCAAATTTGACAATTAAGGCATCTTTTTTTAGTTATATTGTGCTGCATCTAATAAAGTATGGTTAGCAAACGCTTCCTCGTATCCATGTTAACGTTAGTGATTGTATCAATAAATTTACCTTGACAGACCAGAAGCTATTACTTACTATTGAGATGTTTGTTTTAGCTAGCTAACTATGAAGCTGCTGTGTAAGTAGCATATCATTCAATTTTTATTTTTATTCATCTTCCCCCCTGCACAGTGTCAATGAAAAACAAGGTGACAGGAGAGGTCCGCGTGAGGGCAGTTTGTCATAGGTCTATGAGGAAAAGTGAAAAGCCACATGACTTGAGAGTAGGATCAATGGTTACACACACACACAAGTGTTTGTGTATATATGTATGCATGTATGTATGTACAAACATGCACTAATCAGTCATAACAATTACTGTTTTTTCGCAAGATATTTAAATATGGCAGTCTGAACTAAAGAAGCAAAAGCAGCCTTAATCCTGTGGTCTTTGCTGAATAAGACTTCCAGGGACTTCACATACAGTTGTTCCTGTTCTGGCAAAACAAAATATCCTGTTCTCACTCAACAAAATATTGGGCGCAGTGGGGGGCGCAAAATTATTCTCATCTATTAATGGGGGGCACGGCAGAAAACGTTTGGGAACCACTCCTTTAATGTATAAGTGTATAGAAGTGTATAACCACTACATCAGATTACTGCCATAATATAAGCAAAGCTGATTAAATATTGAAGGTGTGGTCATCTCCAATCACACCCTTCACTAATCACATTGACTAAATCTATAGCATCAATAAAACATGGTATTTGGTGCCCAAGCTTTTGCATGTGCCTACATATTTTATCTCTCTACCTTCAGTGAATTAAAGTGGATGTGTACAGTCAACTAATTTGGGAAACTTTACCTGACTTATTTATTTTTGCTCAATTACTGCTGTTCAATAAAATGTTAACAGATATTTTAATATATTTTTTCTCCTTAGATGGTGTTAAAACACTCGAGCCCTGTCATTTTGGTGAGCACCCATTGCTCCTGTGTGGCAGGATGTGCCCTGTGCAATCATTTGGTTGCCCTTCTTTATCAGACTGCACACTATTCTCAGCTAGATATTCCTGCTGTACCCCCAGTCCAAAGCTGCACAGACACCGAGCAGCGAGTTACCTAGCATGTCAGTTTGTATGTCACATGTATGTTCATCCATATGTAGCCACCATTAAAACAGTGCTAAATGTGTCCCTACTTTTAGGGTGTGAAGCCGGGACCCGTTGGAGAAATGGAGGTTCGAAAACCAAGGAATTCAACTGCTGACTGTGTGAGGTTATATATATATATATATATATATATATATATATATATATTAGTGGTGGGACTTTAACGCGTTAATTTCGATTAATTAATTACAGGAAAATTAACGCACTAAAAAAATTAACGCATTTTAACGCATTTAACGGACGAGACACTTTTGCACCGTGGAATGTTTCTCAGTGCGCGAGTTCCGGGCATACAGATTATGGACACACAATAAGATGATCATGATGGAGATGACTGAAGAGGCTACGCTGGTGGATGGGAAATTTAAATATAGGAAACTTTCAGATGGAAGTACAAACAAAAATAGTGTTATTTACACTTTATGTAGGAAGGAGTTCGCTTATCACAGGAGCACTTCCACCCTTCGTTACCACCTCAACGCAAAACATGTTGCGGCTAAAGCTGGCCGTACACTGCGATATTTTAAATCGTGTACTCAGCTCCAGCTCAAACTGTACGACTAAATCGCAGGGAGAGTCGGCTCGTGGAGCTGCTTCAACAGTGCGATACTCTCACGAGGAGCGATTTGAATTTCAAACATGTTTGATGTTCTTGCGACGCTGCGATTTCTGATCGGGAGTTGTGAATCGTTCCTCGTTTACCTGTGTAAACTATACGATGCACGACACGCGATTGAGCCGAAACGAGTGAAAAATCAGCTGAAAATGGGCCAAAAATCGCACAGTGTACGCCCAGCTTAACGCGCAGGTCAGTAATGATAACTTAGCTGCTAAATGTATTCCTAGTACGATAGGGTGACCAAACGTCCGTAATTCACATCCTGTGAGGAAACGTCCTGGTTTTTAAATGACCTTCATTTGACCATTAAGACTGGATTAAACTTTCGCGAATGGCCGTAGCGCGCGACTCCGCACGCGTTTATACATGATGCGTCACATTATTTGTGTTGTCCGCTCTCTGTGGTCGAAGATAAATGCTTACAAGAAGCGCTGCGAATTGCGTCAACTGATGCAAGTTACGAACTACCGTCCAGGGGTGAGTTTCCCAAAACGTTCTTAGCGCCAAGTACTTCTTAACCTCGTACGTAAGAACGAGGTGACAAAGTACTTGGCACTAAGAACGTTTTGGGAAACTCACCCCAGAAAGACAATGTCGAAGAAAATCCAGCAGCTGTATGATGAGGAAAGAATTAAAACAGGTTATTGTGAAGAGTGCCACAAATGTGGCTCTGACTGGGGATCACTGGACCTCTGTTAGCAACAAGAATGATCTTGGTGTGACAGCTCATATTATAGATGATGAAGATCCAGTCATTTGCTTTGAGCATGCAGAAGACCACTTCTAGGCACTATGAAGATGCCTATGGCAGAGGCCTGGGAAATTAAAGAAAGTCTACCATCTAAAATGGTATTAAAAAACATCTTCTGATTTACTTCAATTCTTCCAATATCCTGAGCAAAACTCCCTAAATTAAACATTTTTGGTCAGAATTTCCAATGTTCTGAACTGTTTTCTGCACACTACACATATATTGGTCTTCGTAGTAGACTGGTGGAAAAATAAACAAGATGTTGAAGTTTATGATTATGTTCATTGATTCATTCATCATTCAAACTTAAATTAATATTTCTCATGTTAAATACTGAAATGCGATTAAAATGCGATTAATTTCGATTAATTAATTACAAAGCTTCCGATTAATTCGATTAATTTTTTTAATCGCGTCCCACCCCTAATATATATATATATATATATATATATATAAGTTATCTTTTAAACCTTATATTCAACATCTAATTAAAAAGCTTAGACTTTTGTTAGGTTTTTATTATAGAAATAAATCTTGTTTTTCTTTTATTGTAAAAAAGAAGTTAGTTGAAGCAACGTTCATGCCTGTATTAGATTATGGAGATATTTTGTATATGAATGCTCCTGTGCACTGTTTGAGCATACTGGACAGTGTGTATCATAGTGCTTTGCGATTTATAACAAACTGTCGACCTCTTACTCATCATTGTTTGTTATATACAAAAGTGAATTGGACTTCGTTGCAGGCACGACGTTTTGCACATTGTTATGTTTTTATTTACAAAGCACTAATTGGGAATTTGCCTAATTATTTATGTTGTCTTCTGAATAGAAGGCAAAGTCTGCTCAGTCTTCGTTCGAGTGAGTTTTTGCAACTTGCTGTTCCTAGAGCTCGAACAGAGCTAGGAAAGACTGCTTTTAGTTTTGCTGCTCCATACACATGGAACCGGTTACAGGCTGATATAAAAATCAAGGACCTTGTTTCTTTGAACAGATTTAAGACTCTGATAAAATCAGTCAGGTCCAGATCATCTGTGTGTGCGTGTTTTAATAAATTTTATGTGAGATTTTGAATGTATCTTGAATGTTGTAATTTGTGCTGCTGCTCGGTCTCTCTTGGCCAGGTCTCTCTTGTAAAAGAGATCTTGTATCTCAAGGGACTAACCTGGTTAAATAAAGGCAAATAAAAAAATAAAAAAATATTACCTTTGATCCATGTGATGTGTAATGAAGTTTAGATTATATTGTGGCAGTAATTTGATTAAATGGTTATGCACGTTTTTGCTTTTAATATTTTTCAGAAGTTGACATTATAAAGCGTTGGATGGAGAAATGCCCAATGTTGCCATGCTAAGAGTGTGAGAGGTCTATAAGAAGTTTTAGTCCTGTAATTGCCCCTCTGGTTGCAACAATGGGCATGTGAACTGCAGTCCCATTAGTTGAATGTGCTTTTGGGCCTGTAGAGGCAGGGAGTGTGGTTTGATTCCATGATAAGCCAGCAGCAGTGAGAGAAATTGTGAACATCCCAGGTGCCCCCAGTGAAGCACCCCTTGCTATGGAAAACTATAGGCTGGGACGATGAGAATGTGCGTATGTTTTGTGAGAAGAGGAAGAAGTGCATGTTAAGTCCCTGGAAGTGTGATTGAGCATGGGGCAGAGGATTGAAGCTGCAAGACAGGAGCAGAGTTGATGTGAAGAATGGCATGGTCTGAGAAAGATGAGAGTAAGATGTAGAGCAGGCATGTGAAAGATAGGGCCCCGCGGGCCGGACCCGGCCCGTTGGATTATTTAATACGGCCCGGCATAAATTTCTGAGTATGTCAAAAAATGAATCAAGTCTCTAGCTCATTTCTATCAAAAGTTGTGATTTTTAAAAAATGAATACAAATCAAAAGCTCTCTCTGGTCGCTAGAGGAAAGTAAATGACAGCATGCAGCACTGACACGAGTTAAAGCTTCAGTCAAAGGATGCAATTCCGCTATGAAGCGATTCTGCTATGAAGGATAAATTTGGGTCTGTGGAATTGAATACGTTTTATCAATATCTCGTGCCAGGTTACCCCAAATTAACAGCCATGGCTGCATAAGTTCTATCCATGTTTGGGACTACTTATCTTTGTGAACAGGTGTTCTCTGTAATGAACAATAATAAAACAAAGCAGCGCTCAAGGTTAACAAATAAACACTTGAATGACATTGTTAAATGTGCTGCTACTCAGGATTTGACACCTAATATCGATGCACTTGTGAAGGCAAAAAGATGCCAAGTTACAGGAGCCAGCAGCAGCAAGTAGACTGCAGGAATGCAGTGAGAGAGAGAGAAAAAAAGTGTGATGACACGAAATTTGTTTGCACTCATGAATACAGATCATTAAAAATAAGATTCATCTGGTTTCATATTAAAGATAATTAATATTGTGCAGTATGTTCTCAGCTTCAGTAGGCCCAGCCTAGTAGTTTGATCTGATGTAGTCTAATTTTATTACCCATGCACTGCTATAACTTTTATTTGTATTTCTTTTTTTATTTATTTCAAAGCAGTATGACTATTAAGGCGAAAATGTTTTTTTCATAGCTCCCACTTGAGTTTGTTAATGTGGTGAGTTGCTTCAGGTATAAAACTGCATTCACTCAACTGTTAAAATAAACCAGTTGTTAACACATTCACCGTCAAACATGAAAATCTTTTTTTTTTTCATTGTTTTAATGTGTTGTGCTTAGAAAAGATCCCTTTTCATCCATGATTATAAAATGTAGGCTGAATGATAAAGCATAGTACTGAAAAATAAAGCGAAATATTTGGAGTTGATTTGTAGTTACTGATCCGGCTCACCTAAGAACAGAAGGTCTGGATCCGGCCCCACAGCCAAACTGAGTTTGACATGCCTGATCTACACGTTTCCATGAGGCAAACCATGTTCGAGGACATACTTCTGCAGAGAATTTGGCAGAGAGAATCTACAGGGGAACTGTCCAGACCAAGGACATGAGGGGAGGAATTCATATGGAGCCAGTTGCAGTTCAAGAGTACTGCATTCTGAAAAATGTGAATTATTCACCATGTGGGTTTGTCATTCACCCTGATGCTCCATGGCTGGGTTGTTCCCCTGATGGAGTAATCTTCGATCCCTCTGAGAATCCACCATTTGGACTCTTAGAAGTCAAATGCCCCAACATTCAGAGTTATGTGGACTGCCCCTATCTGAAAATGTCAAGCGGTGCTTTGAAACTTCGGAGGCAACACAAGTACTGCTGGCAAGTTCAGGGACAGATCCTCTTGACTGGTTTAGAATGGTGTGATTTTGTTGTGTGTGCTCAGGAGGACACACTAGTTGAGCGAGTTTACAAAAATCAAGAAGTGATGCACACCATTAGAGAAAAAGCGGATCATTTTTTCTTTTACCATTACATACAAAAGTGTTTGCAGTAAAACATAAATACAATGATTACCTGTATAGTGTCAGATTAATTATCTGTTGTTCATTAAGAAGTGATTTGTTTGTTTTTTCTGTCAATGCATTAATTCCACTGTTTTTATGTCTTCCTTTAAGTGCAGACATAAAAAAAATATGAGAAGGATTTTTGATTCTCCAAGCCAAGGTTTATTACAGCAGGTTATTAAGACCAGTAATATTAAAGCATCAAAACATATTTACATATTTTCGATATTTAAATGCATACATTCTAAAATTTGCTCCATGTCTTTACAAGTGGTCCATTCTGATAGTTCACAAGCAGACAAGATACAGTAAATAGCTGATTTATGCTGCCTGAAATAGACATGGGGATGACGGTGTCAAACAATTTGTGCTCCTTTACTCGTCGGATGCACCGTTCAACATGTACCCTGAGCCTGGCTACGGACTGTGTGTGTTTTACGTCATGTGCAGACATTCGTGTGCACCTTTTCAGGAAAACTGGCCTGTGGATCTTACATGGTACAAGATCGTCTACCAGGAAGCCCTTATCCACCATTATTGCCATGTCAGGGGTAAGTAGAGGAATAATTCCTGACTGTCTGAACATCTCCCTGTCACTAATAGACCCAGCATAGAGTCCAGACACAAAGGTTATGGCACCATGGGGTGCCATTCCAATTAAGGCCTTGAAGGTACAATGAGACTTATAATTGGAAAAGACTTCACTCTGTAACAGCAGGGATGATGGTGTTTGGCAGCAGAGCTCTGTACAATCCAGGATAACTTGTGTGTCCTGAAAATTCCCAAACTCCTCTGGCAGGTAGGCCTGTACTTTGTCTTTGGGCATCCAAATGCAGACAGACCCTAAAAGAAACTGTAGGTTTGGAGTTGGTGACCCGTATCATCTGATGTGTTGCAGGTTCAATCAGTTCCCAGAAGGCCATCAGGTGGTTGTAGGTTGCAAACCTGCAAAGACAGTAGATGGATTATTAAGATACACTGATCAAAAACTAATCAGTCATATCCAGTATTTTTGTTCAGAAGCTCACCTTTTTAGATCATTTTAACTCTATTGTGCACACATTCCAGGCGGCCATTTTTAAAATTCCTCAGATTCCCGACATAGTCCACTATAAAACTAGATATCTCAAGTTGTACATATAGGGAAATGATAATTCATGGCTCAAACTGAAGTAGACAGTTGGGGGAACATATTGATTCACTTCAATACCATATTCCTTGGTTTGTTTTATTTTAGAACCTCTATTACAGATGCTAATATGCCAGGAATGTCAGAAATGCACTTGACCTTGAGCATCACAAGCATGTATATTCACATAGCTCCATTCCATTCAGTCTATAAATTTGAAATATATTTCGCTATGGTCTTTTCTAATAACACAGAAAAAATGGAGCAAATCCATGCAAGCATTGCAAAGTTATTCCACTTTGTTCCAAGGAATGTCAAGTTCAACATTCCAATGTATGCCACAGCCAGTACACACCCTTGGCCAACCAAGCCAACATGCTAACAAATTCCATACACGAAACCGATGAGCTATTTCAAACAACAACGTTGCACATATTACAGAAAGACCAGAAAATTCCAATGAATAAATTCCATGTCCAATTATGAACGTTATATGATATGACATTTATGTCCAATATAGTCCGACAGGCTATGCAAGCTACCGTAGCCAACTCCGGTAGCATCCGACACGATACAGAGTACTCCAGCACTCAAAAGCTCCAATACTAAACATTAGATTATAGACAGTATTAAAATATATATTTTGTACAATATCGCTTATGAAAAATTATCAATTTTTACTCACGAGTACACCGAGTCGCGTCGTAGCGGGTGTACGGTCTCACTTCCGGGTTGGCGAAAATGCCGAAAATTGCTCATATATTCCATAAAAAGTTATCGGTTTATGTTCAAAAGTATCCACAATCAGAATAAAAACGAACAAAATAATCCACGACTGCTTCAGTTTCGCCGAATAGTGTGTTCTGGGGAGCTTGGCTTAGGTTAGCAAAGGTTAGCTTATGTTGCTATGCTAGCGGACCCACATTGGAAATGAAGCGCGACTTTCCGAGGGCTCAATAAAAAAATATAATTGAGCAATCGTGGCAAATGAGGGCTGGTTAGCTTCAGAAGGAAGTAAAGTATTGGTTAGAAGAGCTTCCAATCACTTGTAAGGCTCCAGCTTGTCTCTGTGGACTGATAAGTTGGTGCACTTGCAGTCAACACGAGCGAAGTGTGGCCAGGGTTGGCAGGTCCTACATAAATATTCCGTCCAAAGTCAGTGTAAAATGCGCCCGTCAGAAGCCAAAAGTAGCCCAAAGTGTTAGAGTGTTAAAATTGAGACTATTTAAGTATTATATCGCCATGGATTGTTATTGTTGACTTGTAAGTCCCGCGGTGAGCCAAGTGAAAAGTAGCCCAAAAACGAAAAACTTTGAAGGAGTTTCAAACAAGCCCAATTTGGAGTGAAAACGGCGAATCTGGCAACCGGGTTTAGACCGTATGTGCAGGATATAAAGCGCTGCAAATTCATATATGTTTCGAGGACGGTATGCCAAAAAGTATATTAACCTAAATATATTTTAGGAAACAGAGTAGTCCGATATTACATATATTCTAGTTCTACATTAACTGTTCAAACATTATTCCATTTTTCCCTGTGCAAAAATAAGATTTCGCTACCACAATGCATTACTATTTTGCATAAACCAATCAGCTTCAAGTCGGCATATGACGCCCGCTGACGATTCTAGGAAGTAAACAGGAAACTAACGAGCTAACTGAATATCTTTGGACTGGCTTGATCAAATTTGACAATTAAGGCATCTTTTTTTAGTTATATTGTGCTGCATCTAATAAAGTATGGTTAGCAAACGCTTCCTCGTATCCATGTTAACGTTAGTGATTGTATCAATAAATTTACCTTGACAGACCAGAAGCTATTACTTACTATTGAGATGTTTGTTTTAGCTAGCTAACTATGAAGCTGCTGTGTAAGTAGCATATCATTCAATTTTTATTTTT
Source organism: Brachyhypopomus gauderio (assembly GCF_052324685.1). Taxonomy (NCBI): domain Eukaryota; kingdom Metazoa; phylum Chordata; class Actinopteri; order Gymnotiformes; family Hypopomidae; genus Brachyhypopomus; species Brachyhypopomus gauderio. The sequence goes on along the minus strand of NW_027506978.1, from coordinate 22,512 downwards.
ATTCATCTTCCCCCCTGCACAGTGTCAATGAAAAACAAGGTGACAGGAGAGGTCCGCGTGAGGGCAGTTTGTCATAGGTCTATGAGGAAAAGTGAAAAGCCACATGACTTGAGAGTAGGATCAATGGTTACACACACACACAAGTGTTTGTGTATATATGTATGTATGTATGTATGTACAAACATGCACTAATCAGTCATAACAATTACTGTTTTTTCGCAAGATATTTAAATATGGCAGTCTGAACTAAAGAAGCAAAAGCAGCCTTAATCCTGTGGTCTTTGCTGAATAAGACTTCCAGGGACTTCACATACAGTTGTTCCTGTTCTGGCAAAACAAAATATCCTGTTCTCACTCAACAAAATATTGGGCGCAGTGGGGGGCGCAAAATTATTCTCATCTATTAATGGGGGGCACGGCAGAAAACGTTTGGGAACCACTCCTTTAACACTGGGAAGGCCAACGCTACGAAAAAAGTCGCAAGGAAAATCAGCCGCCGAGTAGCCCACTTCCCCGCTGTGAAGAGATTAGTGCCCTTTGTCTTGCTAAAGATATGTGCGTGTTTGAAGCGCCGACCCCCGCTCTCCTTTGCAAGGAAATTCAGCCCGGCCAGGGCATCTGTATATCACAGCTCCAAGAAGCAATTCAAAAGTTACAATCTATCTTTCTTTATAGCGCGAAGATAATTATTCATATGCTGAATAGGAATGAATCCTTTGGTTTGAATCGCGCTAAACATTCTAAGTGAAATAAATCCTCGCGTTGTTTTTGTATTAGGCGTACGTGCTGTGCAATTTTCTCAAGGCAAACCAGACACAGACTAGCCAGTTTTATATGTTTCATTCGCATTTTATGCTTACTTCATCGCACTAAAGAATAAACTACAATAATGTGCTCGTTGTAGGCATACGTGTTGTGCGATTTTCACAAGGCAAACCAGACAATGACTAGCCCATTTTATGAGTGTCAAGCGCCGACCACCGCTCTCCTTTCCAAGGAAATTCAGCCTGGGCAGTTCATCTGTATATCACAGCTTCAAGAAGCAATTCAAACGTTACAATCTATATTTCTTTATAGCGCGAAGATAATTATTCATATGCTGAATAGGAATGAATCCTTTGGTTTGAATCGCGCTAAACATTCTAAGTGAAATAAATCCTCGCGTTGTTTTTGTATTAGGCATACGTGCTGTGCAATTTTCTCAAAGCACACCAGACACAGACTAGCCAGTTTTATATGTTTCATTCGCATTTTATGCTTACTTCATCGCACTAAAGAATAAACTACAATAATGTGCTCGTTGTAGGCATACGTGTTGTGCGATTTTCACAAGGCAAACCAGACAATGACTAGCCCATTTTATGAGTGTCAAGCGCCGACCACCGCTCTCCTTTCCAAGGAAATTCAGCCTGGGCAGTTCATCTGTATATCACAGCTTCAAGAAGCAATTCAAACGTTACAATCTATGATACAATACAATATATGACATAAAAATTCAATAATGTGACATTATTTATCATCATATACGCATACCTTCATGCTGTTGTAGTCCGTGATTGTGTTTGGTTTCTTTTTGCGGCCTTCGGAGATCGTGACTTGTTTGTGCATTGTGCTGAGAATGCAGACTGCCTTGTTTTTTTTTGGAGCATACGCTGTCAGTATGGCACTTCCTGATGTGTACACATGTGTGGAGAATTCCTCACGTCCCTTGGTGTTTTTTGCTGGAGGAGGAATTTCTCTTCTGATCTTGTTGATTGTCCCAAGCAGAGCTGTGTTGCATGCAAGCAGTCTGTTGGCCAGAGACAGGGATGTGAAGTAGTTGTCAGTGGTGACGGTTCTGCCCTTGTCCAGATATGGTTCCATGAGTTTCATGACGACATTCTCTGACAGTCTTTCTCCCTTGGGACGACTGGGGTCCTTTCCCAAATATGGAAGAGCATTGCACATATACTTGGTCTTCAAATCAGCAGCAATCCAAAACTTTATGCCAAACTTGTCAGGTTTTGTAGCGATGTATTGCAGGAAAGGACAGCGGACCTTGGTTGGAAAGAGCTGCTCATCAACGGTGATGTGTTGTCCTGGCGTGTAACACAGAGTGCAGTTACGTACAAAACATTGCCAGATGTCCGAGATTGCAGCAAATCTGTCGCTCTTTACACGTTCCGCACGGGTGTCCTTGTCATCGAAGCGCAAGTACCGCATGATTTCTTTGTAGCGGTCACGCGACATCGTGTCCTTGATTGCAGGCACAGCGTATTTCTTAGACCAACAATCGGCCACCGCTCCAACCGGGCAGAGTATTGCCCGCAGAAAAAGCACTGCGATGAAAGCCATCAACTCGCTGACAGACAGGTTCCAGCTCTGATCCGCTCTGTGGGCTTCATGGACCGTGCAGTGTGTGATTGTCCTCAGCATCTCTATGTCGATCAAACACAGAAAGCTCTGCAACCTGCTTGTGATTCTGCGCTGTAGAAGTAAAATAAAAATCATATCACTTGTATGTAAAAAAATAGGAAATATAAAATAATTGTTTTTTTCATCTTTACATCTACAAAAGAGGAAATATAGTTGGCCATCCGTGATAACATTACTTATATGTAAAAAAAAGAAGAGGAAATATAATATAAATATATTTATAAAATATAACAAAGAGGAAATATAGCTGGCCAAATTCAGTTCAATGCTTTTTCCTATGTACATCCGTGATAACATTACTTATATGTAAAAAAAAAGAGGAAATATAATATAAATATATTTATAAAATATAACAAAGAGGAAATATAGCTGGCCAAATTCAATTCAATGTTTTTTCCTATGCACTACACTACAACATGCACTACAGTTTCATCTATACAAAAGAGGAAATATAGCTGGCAAAATTCACCTCTGTACTTTTCTTGTATACATCTACGAAAAGAGTTTTTTACATTACCTTGGCATGCTCTGTAGGTCCTGCGGTCTCACTGAACGTAAAAGTGGTGCTGCCGTGTCCAAGACTTCTTACAACATCAGTCTTTTCCCAAGCGGTTCCATCTTTTGCGTTTATGTTCGTTGCAGGCTTACTGACATCCTTAGCAACAGAACGCTTCTTTCGTGGAGGGCTACGGTTTTCTTCATCCGATTGTCCACTCGTATCTGCGCCAGTTGAAAGTGCCAGATCGGAGTCTTCAGCACTAAAACAAAGTTCCTCTCCTCCGTCGGAATCATAGTCATCCATTGCGTTCAGAAGAGCCAAAGCTTGCAAAGGAGTGTAAATCCTCTTGTGTGCCATCGTAGTGTCCGTGTCTTCCTCGCAGAACAAGAAAAATATATGAAATGACTCACCTGTGTTTGTGTGTCCGTTTTTATCCCAGCTTGGAGAAGACCACACCCCACCCATCTTCAACAAGTGTAAATTGTGAACCTTCACGGCGGCTGATGCAAAGGCGCTAATGACATGCGTATCGATACCCGCTAATCACTAACCGATACTTGCGCATTTCCATTTCTTTATATCTGATGGATGAATAGATGTATAGATGAATGGATAATCAGTCAGTCTCTGAGTTAAAATTTAATTTAATTGTTCTGTAATTATCTGGAATTAGGTGGAAAAACAAAATTGATATGGCTAGAATTTTTATATAAGTAGTGCTGTTTCATAAAAGCAGAACAACATAAATAACATATAGGCTACAATGCCTATATTTGACTTTCTCTAAATATCTATATACAGATAGAATATATATAATTTTTATGATATTTCAGAGATTATTTTGTGGCATTTCCTGTCTATGTAGCAGTGCAAATTATATATATTCTCTACCTGTAAATTAGTGCTGTTTCGTAACGGACGAATTGCAGAAATAACATGCATACAATGTTTGATTCTGTCTAAATATCTAGATACGGATAGAATATATATAATTTGTACTGATTGATTTCGATTTTTACTTAATTTTAGATAATACTTGGATAGTATAAAACAAATAACTTCTAGCACATACGCCTACTACAAGTACAACGTTTATTCTTTAGCGCGAAGATTTATTTCAGTTAGAATGTTCAGCGCGGGGTCGGCGCTTCAAAGGAAGCGTAAAATACGTATGAAACACATATAAAATGGGCTAGTCATTGTCTGGTTTGCCTTGTGAAAATCACACAACACGTATGCCTACTACAAATACAACGTTTATTCTTTAGTGCGAAGAAGTAAGCATGAAATGTTTTTGAAACACATAAAATGGGCTAGTCAGTGTCTGGTTTGCCTTGTGAAAATCGCACAACACGTATGCCTACAACGAGCACATTATTGTAGTTTATTCTTTAGTGCGATGAAGTAAGCATACAATGCGTATGAAACACATAAAATTGGCTAGTCAGTGTCTGGTTTGCCTTGTGAAAATCGCACAGCACGTACGCCTACTACAAATACAACGTTTATTCTTTATCGCGAAGATTTTTTTCAGTTAGAATGTTTAGCGAGATTCAAACCAAAAGATTAATTCCTATTCATCATAGGAATAATTACCTTCGCGCTATAAAAAAAAGATAGTTTCACGGGTTGTAACTTTTACTTTCGAATTGCTTCTTGAAGCTGTGATATACAGATAAGCTGGTTTTCTGTGGAAAGGAGAGCGGGGGTCTGCGCGGTTTGCCTGCGAAACTCCTCGTACTTTTAGCCATATTAGTGTTTGACCTGCTGCCTCAGTGCTCCGCATTTGCATAATAAAAGGATGGCTAATTGCTAGCAAGAAGGAGGGGTGATGTCCTGGAGATCCTGAAATTTCAGTCTTGCTAGTGTTAAGGCGTTCAAAACAGCGTTTGCTGGCGCTGTAAGCGCTCTAAACAGTGTTTCTGAGCATAACTTGGAGCAAAAGTGCAACTTTTGAAGAATGAACTGAAAACTCATATTTTGTTCTAAAACAGTGTTTGGATGTGATAACAAGCTGTTTTATCATGTTTGTAATGTTACACATGCATTTCCTAACAAGTAGGTAAGGCTTGCATTAAGGCGTTCAAAACAGCGTTTGCTGGCGTTGTAAGAGCTCTAAACAGTGTTTCTGAGCATAACTTGGAGCAAAAGTGCAACTTTTGAAGAATGAACTGAAAACTCATATTTTGTTCTAAAACAGTGTTTGGATGTGATAACAAGCTGTTTTATCATGTTTGTAATGTTACACATGCATTTCCATACAAGTAGTAAGGCTTGCATTAAGGCGTTCAAAACAGCATTTGCTGGCGCTGTAAGCGCTCTAAACAGTGTTTCTGAGCATAACTTGGAGCAAAAGTGCAACTTTTGAAGAATGAACTGAAAACTCATATTTTGTTCCAAAACAGTGTTTGGATGTGATAACAAGCTGTTTTATCATGTTTGTAATGTTACACATGCATTTCCTAACAAGTAGTAAGTCTTGTATTAAGGCGTTCAAAACAGCGTTTGCTGGCGCTGTAAGCGCTCTAAACAGTGTTTCTGAGCATAACTTGGAGCAAAAGTGCAACTTTTGAAGAATGAACTGAAAACTCATATTTTGTTCCAAAACAGTGTTTGGATGTGATAACAAGCTGTTTTATCATGTTTGTAATGTTACACATGCATTTCCTAACAAGTAGTAAGGCTTGCATTAAGGCGTTCAAAACAGCGTTTGCTGGCGTTGTAAGAGCTCTAAACAGTGTTTCTGAGCATAACTTGTGGCAAAAGTGCAACTTTTGAAGAATGAAAAGAAAACTCATATTTTGAATGAAAACAGTGTTTGGATGTGATAACAAGCTGTTTTATCATGTTTGTAATGTTACACATCCATTTTCTAACAAGTAGTAAGTCTTGCATTAAGGCGTTCAAAACAGCAATTGCTGGCGCTGTAAGCGCTCTAAACAGTGTTTCTGAGCATAACTTGGAGCAAAAGTGCAACTTTTGAAGAATGAACTGAAAACTCATATTTTGTTCTAAAACAGTGTTTGGATGTGATAACAAGCTGTTTTATCATGTTTGTAATGTTACACATGCATTTCCTAACAAGTAGTAAGTCTTGCATTAAGGCGTTCAAAACAGCGTTTGCTGGCGCTGTAAGCGCTCTAAACAGTGTTTCTGAGCATAACTTGGAGCAAAAGTGCAACTTTTGAAGAATGAACTGAAAACTCATATTTTGTTTTAAAACAGTGTTTGGATGTGATAACAAGCTGTTTTATCATGTTTGTAATGTTACACATGCATTTCCTAACAAGTAGGTAAGGCTTGCATTAAGGCGTTCAAAACAGCGTTTGCTGGCGTTGTAAGAGCTCTAAACAGTGTTTCTGAGCATAACTTGTGGCAAAAGTGCAACTTTTGAAGAATGAACTGAAAACTCATATTTTGTTCCAAAACAGTGTTTGGATGTGATAACAAGCTGTTTTATCATGTTTGTAATGTTACACATGCATTTCCTAACAAGTAGTAAGTCTTGCATTAAGGCGTTCAAAACAGCGTTTGCTGGCGCTGTAAGCGCTCTAAACAGTGTTTCTGAGCATAACTTGGAGCAAAAGTGCAACTTTTGAAGAATGAACTGAAAACTCATATTTTGTTTTAAAACAGTGTTTGGATGTGATAACAAGCTGTTTTATCATGTTTGTAATGTTACACATGCATTTCCTAACAAGTAGGTAAGGCTTGCATTAAGGCGTTCAAAACAGCGTTTGCTGGCGTTGTAAGAGCTCTAAACAGTGTTTCTGAGCATAACTTGTGGCAAAAGTGCAACTTTTGAAGAATGAACTGAAAACTCATATTTTGTTCCAAAACAGTGTTTGGATGTGATAACAAGCTGTTTTATCATGTTTGTAATGTTACACATGCATTTCCTAACAAGTAGTAAGTCTTGCATTAAGGCGTTCAAAACAGCGTTTGCTGGCGCTGTAAGCGCTCTAAACAGTGTTTCTGAGCATAACTTGGAGCAAAAGTGCAACTTTTGAAGAATTAACTGAAAACTCATATTTTGTTCTAAAACAGTGTTTGGATGTGATAACAAGCTGTTTTATCATGTTTGTAATGTTACACATGCATTTCCAAACAAGTAGTAAGTCTTGTATTAAGGCGTTCAAAACAGCGTTTGCTGGCGCTGTAAGCCCTCTAAACAGTGTTTCTGAGCATAACTTGGAGCAAAAGTGCAACTTTTGAAGAATGAACTGAAAACTCATATTTTGTTTTAAAACAGTGTTTGGATGTGATAACAAGCTGTTTTATCATGTTTGTAATGTTACACATGCATTTCCTAACAAGTAGGTAAGGCTTGCATTAAGGCGTTCAAAACAGCGTTTGCTGGCGTTGTAAGAGCTCTAAACAGTGTTTCTGAGCATAACTTGTGGCAAAAGTGCAACTTTTGAAGAATGAACTGAAAACTCATATTTTGTTCCAAAACAGTGTTTGGATGTGATAACAAGCTGTTTTATCATGTTTGTAATGTTACACATGCATTACCTAACAAGTAGTAAGGCTTGCATTAAGGCGTTCAAAACAGCGTTTGCTGGCGTTGTAAGAGCTCTAAACAGTGTTTCTGAGCATAACTTGTGGCAAAAGTGCAACTTTTGAAGAATGAAAAGAAAACTCATATTTTGTTCCAAAACAGTGTTTGGATGTGATAACAAGCTGTTTTATCATGTTTGTAATGTTACACATCCATTTTCTAACAAGTAGTAAGTCTTGCATTAAGGCGTTCAAAACAGCGTTTGCTGGCGCTGTAAGCGCTCTAAACAGTGTTTCTGAGCATAACTTGGAGCAAAAGTGCAACTTTTGAAGAATGAACTGAAAACTCATATTTTGTTTTAAAACAGTGTTTGGATGTGATAACAAGCTGTTTTATCATGTTTGTAATGTTACACATGCATTTCCTAACAAGTAGGTAAGGCTTGCATTAAGGCGTTCAAAACAGCGTTTGCTGGCGTTGTAAGAGCTCTAAACAGTGTTTCTGAGCATAACTTGTGGCAAAAGTGCAACTTTTGAAGAATGAACTGAAAACTCATATTTTGTTCCAAAACAGTGTTTGGATGTGATAACAAGCTGTTTTATCATGTTTGTAATGTTACACATGCATTTCCTAACAAGTAGTAAGTCTTGCATTAAGGCGTTCAAAACAGCGTTTGCTGGCGCTGTAAGCGCTCTAAACAGTGTTTCTGAGCATAACTTGGAGCAAAAGTGCAACTTTTGAAGAATGAACTGAAAACTCATATTTTGTTTTAAAACAGTGTTTGGATGTGATAACAAGCTGTTTTATCATGTTTGTAATGTTACACATGCATTTCCTAACAAGTAGGTAAGGCTTGCATTAAGGCGTTCAAAACAGCGTTTGCTGGCGTTGTAAGAGCTCTAAACAGTGTTTCTGAGCATAACTTGTGGCAAAAGTGCAACTTTTGAAGAATGAACTGAAAACTCATATTTTGTTCCAAAACAGTGTTTGGATGTGATAACAAGCTGTTTTATCATGTTTGTAATGTTACACATGCATTTCCTAACAAGTAGTAAGTCTTGCATTAAGGCGTTCAAAACAGCGTTTGCTGGCGCTGTAAGCGCTCTAAACAGTGTTTCTGAGCATAACTTGGAGCAAAAGTGCAACTTTTGAAGAATGAACTGAAAACTCATATTTTGTTTTAAAACAGTGTTTGGATGTGATAACAAGCTGTTTTATCATGTTTGTAATGTTACACATGCATTTCCTAACAAGTAGGTAAGGCTTGCATTAAGGCGTTCAAAACAGCGTTTGCTGGCGTTGTAAGAGCTCTAAACAGTGTTTCTGAGCATAACTTGTGGCAAAAGTGCAACTTTTGAAGAATGAACTGAAAACTCATATTTTGTTCCAAAACAGTGTTTGGATGTGATAACAAGCTGTTTTATCATGTTTGTAATGTTACACATGCATTTCCTAACAAGTAGTAAGTCTTGCATTAAGGCGTTCAAAACAGCGTTTGCTGGCGCTGTAAGCGCTCTAAACAGTGTTTCTGAGCATAACTTGGAGCAAAAGTGCAACTTTTGAAGAATTAACTGAAAACTCATATTTTGTTCTAAAACAGTGTTTGGATGTGATAACAAGCTGTTTTATCATGTTTGTAATGTTACACATGCATTTCCAAACAAGTAGTAAGTCTTGTATTAAGGCGTTCAAAACAGCGTTTGCTGGCGCTGTAAGCCCTCTAAACAGTGTTTCTGAGCATAACTTGGAGCAAAAGTGCAACTTTTGAAGAATGAACTGAAAACTCATATTTTGTTTTAAAACAGTGTTTGGATGTGATAACAAGCTGTTTTATCATGTTTGTAATGTTACACATGCATTTCCTAACAAGTAGGTAAGGCTTGCATTAAGGCGTTCAAAACAGCGTTTGCTGGCGTTGTAAGAGCTCTAAACAGTGTTTCTGAGCATAACTTGTGGCAAAAGTGCAACTTTTGAAGAATGAACTGAAAACTCATATTTTGTTCCAAAACAGTGTTTGGATGTGATAACAAGCTGTTTTATCATGTTTGTAATGTTACACATGCATTACCTAACAAGTAGTAAGGCTTGCATTAAGGCGTTCAAAACAGCGTTTGCTGGCGTTGTAAGAGCTCTAAACAGTGTTTCTGAGCATAACTTGTGGCAAAAGTGCAACTTTTGAAGAATGAAAAGAAAACTCATATTTTGTTCCAAAACAGTGTTTGGATGTGATAACAAGCTGTTTTATCATGTTTGTAATGTTACACATCCATTTTCTAACAAGTAGTAAGTCTTGCATTAAGGCGTTCAAAACAGCGTTTGCTGGCGCTGTAAGCGCTCTAAACAGTGTTTCTGAGCATAACTTGGAGCAAAAGTGCAACTTTTGAAGAATGAACTGAAAACTCATATTTTGTTTTAAAACAGTGTTTGGATGTGATAACAAGCTGTTTTATCATGTTTGTAATGTTACACATGCATTTCCTAACAAGTAGGTAAGGCTTGCATTAAGGCGTTCAAAACAGCGTTTGCTGGCGTTGTAAGAGCTCTAAACAGTGTTTCTGAGCATAACTTGTGGCAAAAGTGCAACTTTTGAAGAATGAACTGAAAACTCATATTTTGTTCCAAAACAGTGTTTGGATGTGATAACAAGCTGTTTTATCATGTTTGTAATGTTACACATGCATTTCCTAACAAGTAGTAAGTCTTGCATTAAGGCGTTCAAAACAGCGTTTGCTGGCGCTGTAAGCGCTCTAAACAGTGTTTCTGAGCATAACTTGGAGCAAAAGTGCAACTTTTGAAGAATGAACTGAAAACTCATATTTTGTTTTAAAACAGTGTTTGGATGTGATAACAAGCTGTTTTATCATGTTTGTAATGTTACACATCCATTTTCTAACAAGTAGTAAGTCTTGCATTAAGGCGTTCAAAACAGCAATTGCTGGCGCTGTAAGCGCTCTAAACAGTGTTTCTGAGCATAACTTGGAGCAAAAGTGCAACTTTTGAAGAATGAACTGAAAACTCATATTTTGTTCTAAAACAGTGTTTGGATGTGATAACAAGCTGTTTTATCATGTTTGTAATGTTACACATGCATTTCCTAACAAGTAGTAAGTCTTGCATTAAGGCGTTCAAAACAGCGTTTGCTGGCACTGTAAGCGCTCTAAACAGTGTTTCTGAGCATAACTTGGAGCAAAAGTGCAACTTTTGAAGAATGAACTGAAAACTCATATTTTGTTTTAAAACAGTGTTTGGATGTGATAACAAGCTGTTTTATCATGTTTGTAATGTTACACATGCATTTCCTAACAAGTAGGTAAGGCTTGCATTAAGGCGTTCAAAACAGCGTTTGCTGGCGTTGTAAGAGCTCTAAACAGTGTTTCTGAGCATAACTTGTGGCAAAAGTGCAACTTTTGAAGAATGAACTGAAAACTCATATTTTGTTCCAAAACAGTGTTTGGATGTGATAACAAGCTGTTTTATCATGTTTGTAATGTTACACATGCATTTCCTAACAAGTAGTAAGTCTTGCATTAAGGCGTTCAAAACAGCGTTTGCTGGCGCTGTAAGCGCTCTAAACAGTGTTTCTGAGCATAACTTGGAGCAAAAGTGCAACTTTTGAAGAATGAACTGAAAACTCATATTTTGTTTTAAAACAGTGTTTGGATGTGATAACAAGCTGTTTTATCATGTTTGTAATGTTACACATGCATTTCCTAACAAGTAGGTAAGGCTTGCATTAAGGCGTTCAAAACAGCGTTTGCTGGCGTTGTAAGAGCTCTAAACAGTGTTTCTGAGCATAACTTGTGGCAAAAGTGCAACTTTTGAAGAATGAACTGAAAACTCATATTTTGTTCCAAAACAGTGTTTGGATGTGATAACAAGCTGTTTTATCATGTTTGTAATGTTACACATGCATTTCCTAACAAGTAGTAAGTCTTGCATTAAGGCGTTCAAAACAGCGTTTGCTGGCGCTGTAAGCGCTCTAAACAGTGTTTCTGAGCATAACTTGGAGCAAAAGTGCAACTTTTGAAGAATTAACTGAAAACTCATATTTTGTTCTAAAACAGTGTTTGGATGTGATAACAAGCTGTTTTATCATGTTTGTAATGTTACACATGCATTTCCTAACAAGTAGTAAGTCTTGCATTAAGGCGTTCAAAACAGCGTTTGCTGGCGCTGTAAGCGCTCTAAACAGTGTTTCTGAGCATAACTTGGAGCAAAAGTGCAACTTTTGAAGAATGAACTGAAAACTCATATTTTGTTTTAAAACAGTGTTTGGATGTGATAACAAGCTGTTTTATCATGTTTGTAATGTTACACATGCATTTCCTAACAAGTAGGTAAGGCTTGCATTAAGGCGTTCAAAAACAGCGTTTGCTGGCGTTGTAAGAGCTCTAAACAGTGTTTCTGAGCATAACTTGTGGCAAAAGTGCAACTTTTGAAGAATGAACTGAAAACTCATATTTTGTTCCAAAACAGTGTTTGGATGTGATAACAAGCTGTTTTATCATGTTTGTAATGTTACACATGCATTTCCTAACAAGTAGTAAGTCTTGCATTAAGGCGTTCAAAACAGCGTTTGCTGGCGCTGTAAGCGCTCTAAACAGTGTTTCTGAGCATAACTTGGAGCAAAAGTGCAACTTTTGAAGAATGAACTGAAAACTCATATTTTGTTCTAAAACAGTGTTTGGATGTGATAACAAGCTGTTTTATCATGTTTGTAATGTTACACATGCATTTCCTAACAAGTAGTAAGTCTTGCATTAAGGCGTTCAAAACAGCGTTTGCTGGCGCTGTAAGCGCTCTAAACAGTGTTTCTGAGCATAACTTGGAGCAAAAGTGCAACTTTTGAAGAATGAACTGAAAACTCATATTTTGTTTTAAAACAGTGTTTGGATGTGATAACAAGCTGTTTTATCATGTTTGTAATGTTACACATGCATTTCCTAACAAGTAGGTAAGGCTTGCATTAAGGCGTTCAAAACAGCGTTTGCTGGCGTTGTAAGAGCTCTAAACAGTGTTTCTGAGCATAACTTGTGGCAAAAGTGCAACTTTTGAAGAATGAACTGAAAACTCATATTTTGTTCCAAAACAGTGTTTGGATGTGATAACAAGCTGTTTTATCATGTTTGTAATGTTACACATGCATTTCCTAACAAGTAGTAAGTCTTGCATTAAGGCGTTCAAAACAGCGTTTGCTGGCGCTGTAAGCGCTCTAAACAGTGTTTCTGAGCATAACTTGGAGCAAAAGTGCAACTTTTGAAGAATTAACTGAAAACTCATATTTTGTTCTAAAACAGTGTTTGGATGTGATAACAAGCTGTTTTATCATGTTTGTAATGTTACACATGCATTTCCAAACAAGTAGTAAGTCTTGTATTAAGGCGTTCAAAACAGCGTTTGCTGGCGCTGTAAGCCCTCTAAACAGTGTTTCTGAGCATAACTTGGAGCAAAAGTGCAACTTTTGAAGAATGAACTGAAAACTCATATTTTGTTTTAAAACAGTGTTTGGATGTGATAACAAGCTGTTTTATCATGTTTGTAATGTTACACATGCATTTCCTAACAAGTAGGTAAGGCTTGCATTAAGGCGTTCAAAACAGCGTTTGCTGGCGTTGTAAGAGCTCTAAACAGTGTTTCTGAGCATAACTTGTGGCAAAAGTGCAACTTTTGAAGAATGAACTGAAAACTCATATTTTGTTCCAAAACAGTGTTTGGATGTGATAACAAGCTGTTTTATCATGTTTGTAATGTTACACATGCATTACCTAACAAGTAGTAAGGCTTGCATTAAGGCGTTCAAAACAGCGTTTGCTGGCGTTGTAAGAGCTCTAAACAGTGTTTCTGAGCATAACTTGTGGCAAAAGTGCAACTTTTGAAGAATGAAAAGAAAACTCATATTTTGTTCCAAAACAGTGTTTGGATGTGATAACAAGCTGTTTTATCATGTTTGTAATGTTACACATCCATTTTCTAACAAGTAGTAAGTCTTGCATTAAGGCGTTCAAAACAGCGTTTGCTGGCGCTGTAAGCGCTCTAAACAGTGTTTCTGAGCATAACTTGGAGCAAAAGTGCAACTTTTGAAGAATGAACTGAAAACTCATATTTTGTTTTAAAACAGTGTTTGGATGTGATAACAAGCTGTTTTATCATGTTTGTAATGTTACACATGCATTTCCTAACAAGTAGGTAAGGCTTGCATTAAGGCGTTCAAAACAGCGTTTGCTGGCGTTGTAAGAGCTCTAAACAGTGTTTCTGAGCATAACTTGTGGCAAAAGTGCAACTTTTGAAGAATGAACTGAAAACTCATATTTTGTTCCAAAACAGTGTTTGGATGTGATAACAAGCTGTTTTATCATGTTTGTAATGTTACACATGCATTTCCTAACAAGTAGTAAGTCTTGCATTAAGGCGTTCAAAACAGCGTTTGCTGGCGCTGTAAGCGCTCTAAACAGTGTTTCTGAGCATAACTTGGAGCAAAAGTGCAACTTTTGAAGAATGAACTGAAAACTCATATTTTGTTTTAAAACAGTGTTTGGATGTGATAACAAGCTGTTTTATCATGTTTGTAATGTTACACATCCATTTTCTAACAAGTAGTAAGTCTTGCATTAAGGCGTTCAAAACAGCAATTGCTGGCGCTGTAAGCGCTCTAAACAGTGTTTCTGAGCATAACTTGGAGCAAAAGTGCAACTTTTGAAGAATGAACTGAAAACTCATATTTTGTTCTAAAACAGTGTTTGGATGTGATAACAAGCTGTTTTATCATGTTTGTAATGTTACACATGCATTTCCTAACAAGTAGTAAGTCTTGCATTAAGGCGTTCAAAACAGCGTTTGCTGGCGCTGTAAGCGCTCTAAACAGTGTTTCTGAGCATAACTTGGAGCAAAAGTGCAACTTTTGAAGAATGAACTGAAAACTCATATTTTGTTTTAAAACAGTGTTTGGATGTGATAACAAGCTGTTTTATCATGTTTGTAATGTTACACATGCATTTCCTAACAAGTAGGTAAGGCTTGCATTAAGGCGTTCAAAACAGCGTTTGCTGGCGTTGTAAGAGCTCTAAACAGTGTTTCTGAGCATAACTTGTGGCAAAAGTGCAACTTTTGAAGAATGAACTGAAAACTCATATTTTGTTCCAAAACAGTGTTTGGATGTGATAACAAGCTGTTTTATCATGTTTGTAATGTTACACATGCATTTCCTAACAAGTAGTAAGTCTTGCATTAAGGCGTTCAAAACAGCGTTTGCTGGCGCTGTAAGCGCTCTAAACAGTGTTTCTGAGCATAACTTGGAGCAAAAGTGCAACTTTTGAAGAATGAACTGAAAACTCATATTTTGTTTTAAAACAGTGTTTGGATGTGATAACAAGCTGTTTTATCATGTTTGTAATGTTACACATGCATTTCCTAACAAGTAGGTAAGGCTTGCATTAAGGCGTTCAAAACAGCGTTTGCTGGCGTTGTAAGAGCTCTAAACAGTGTTTCTGAGCATAACTTGTGGCAAAAGTGCAACTTTTGAAGAATGAACTGAAAACTCATATTTTGTTCCAAAACAGTGTTTGGATGTGATAACAAGCTGTTTTATCATGTTTGTAATGTTACACATGCATTTCCTAACAAGTAGTAAGTCTTGCATTAAGGCGTTCAAAACAGCGTTTGCTGGCGCTGTAAGCGCTCTAAACAGTGTTTCTGAGCATAACTTGGAGCAAAAGTGCAACTTTTGAAGAATTAACTGAAAACTCATATTTTGTTCTAAAACAGTGTTTGGATGTGATAACAAGCTGTTTTATCATGTTTGTAATGTTACACATGCATTTCCAAACAAGTAGTAAGTCTTGTATTAAGGCGTTCAAAACAGCGTTTGCTGGCGCTGTAAGCCCTCTAAACAGTGTTTCTGAGCATAACTTGGAGCAAAAGTGCAACTTTTGAAGAATGAACTGAAAACTCATATTTTGTTTTAAAACAGTGTTTGGATGTGATAACAAGCTGTTTTATCATGTTTGTAATGTTACACATGCATTTCCTAACAAGTAGGTAAGGCTTGCATTAAGGCGTTCAAAACAGCGTTTGCTGGCGTTGTAAGAGCTCTAAACAGTGTTTCTGAGCATAACTTGTGGCAAAAGTGCAACTTTTGAAGAATGAACTGAAAACTCATATTTTGTTCCAAAACAGTGTTTGGATGTGATAACAAGCTGTTTTATCATGTTTGTAATGTTACACATGCATTACCTAACAAGTAGTAAGGCTTGCATTAAGGCGTTCAAAACAGCGTTTGCTGGCGTTGTAAGAGCTCTAAACAGTGTTTCTGAGCATAACTTGTGGCAAAAGTGCAACTTTTGAAGAATGAAAAGAAAACTCATATTTTGTTCCAAAACAGTGTTTGGATGTGATAACAAGCTGTTTTATCATGTTTGTAATGTTACACATCCATTTTCTAACAAGTAGTAAGTCTTGCATTAAGGCGTTCAAAACAGCGTTTGCTGGCGCTGTAAGCGCTCTAAACAGTGTTTCTGAGCATAACTTGGAGCAAAAGTGCAACTTTTGAAGAATGAACTGAAAACTCATATTTTGTTTTAAAACAGTGTTTGGATGTGATAACAAGCTGTTTTATCATGTTTGTAATGTTACACATGCATTTCCTAACAAGTAGGTAAGGCTTGCATTAAGGCGTTCAAAACAGCGTTTGCTGGCGTTGTAAGAGCTCTAAACAGTGTTTCTGAGCATAACTTGTGGCAAAAGTGCAACTTTTGAAGAATGAACTGAAAACTCATATTTTGTTCCAAAACAGTGTTTGGATGTGATAACAAGCTGTTTTATCATGTTTGTAATGTTACACATGCATTTCCTAACAAGTAGTAAGTCTTGCATTAAGGCGTTCAAAACAGCGTTTGCTGGCGCTGTAAGCGCTCTAAACAGTGTTTCTGAGCATAACTTGGAGCAAAAGTGCAACTTTTGAAGAATGAACTGAAAACTCATATTTTGTTTTAAAACAGTGTTTGGATGTGATAACAAGCTGTTTTATCATGTTTGTAATGTTACACATCCATTTTCTAACAAGTAGTAAGTCTTGCATTAAGGCGTTCAAAACAGCAATTGCTGGCGCTGTAAGCGCTCTAAACAGTGTTTCTGAGCATAACTTGGAGCAAAAGTGCAACTTTTGAAGAATGAACTGAAAACTCATATTTTGTTCTAAAACAGTGTTTGGATGTGATAACAAGCTGTTTTATCATGTTTGTAATGTTACACATGCATTTCCTAACAAGTAGTAAGTCTTGCATTAAGGCGTTCAAAACAGCGTTTGCTGGCGCTGTAAGCGCTCTAAACAGTGTTTCTGAGCATAACTTGGAGCAAAAGTGCAACTTTTGAAGAATGAACTGAAAACTCATATTTTGTTTTAAAACAGTGTTTGGATGTGATAACAAGCTGTTTTATCATGTTTGTAATGTTACACATGCATTTCCTAACAAGTAGGTAAGGCTTGCATTAAGGCGTTCAAAACAGCGTTTGCTGGCGTTGTAAGAGCTCTAAACAGTGTTTCTGAGCATAACTTGTGGCAAAAGTGCAACTTTTGAAGAATGAACTGAAAACTCATATTTTGTTCCAAAACAGTGTTTGGATGTGATAACAAGCTGTTTTATCATGTTTGTAATGTTACACATGCATTTCCTAACAAGTAGTAAGTCTTGCATTAAGGCGTTCAAAACAGCGTTGCTGGCGCTGTAAGCGCTCTAAACAGTGTTTCTGAGCATAACTTGGAGCAAAAGTGCAACTTTTGAAGAATGAACTGAAAACTCATATTTTGTTTTAAAACAGTGTTTGGATGTGATAACAAGCTGTTTTATCATGTTTGTAATGTTACACATGCATTTCCTAACAAGTAGGTAAGGCTTGCATTAAGGCGTTCAAAACAGCGTTTGCTGGCGTTGTAAGAGCTCTAAACAGTGTTTCTGAGCATAACTTGTGGCAAAAGTGCAACTTTTGAAGAATGAACTGAAAACTCATATTTTGTTCCAAAACAGTGTTTGGATGTGATAACAAGCTGTTTTATCATGTTTGTAATGTTACACATGCATTTCCTAACAAGTAGTAAGTCTTGCATTAAGGCGTTCAAAACAGCGTTTGCTGGCGCTGTAAGCGCTCTAAACAGTGTTTCTGAGCATAACTTGGAGCAAAAGTGCAACTTTTGAAGAATGAACTGAAAACTCATATTTTGTTCTAAAACAGTGTTTGGATGTGATAACAAGCTGTTTTATCATGTTTGTAATGTTACACATGCATTTCCTAACAAGTAGTAAGTCTTGCATTAAGGCGTTCAAAACAGCGTTTGCTGGCGCTGTAAGCGCTCTAAACAGTGTTTCTGAGCATAACTTGGAGCAAAAGTGCAACTTTTGAAGAATGAACTGAAAACTCATATTTTGTTTTAAAACAGTGTTTGGATGTGATAACAAGCTGTTTTATCATGTTTGTAATGTTACACATGCATTTCCTAACAAGTAGGTAAGGCTTGCATTAAGGCGTTCAAAACAGCGTTTGCTGGCGTTGTAAGAGCTCTAAACAGTGTTTCTGAGCATAACTTGTGGCAAAAGTGCAACTTTTGAAGAATGAACTGAAAACTCATATTTTGTTCCAAAACAGTGTTTGGATGTGATAACAAGCTGTTTTATCATGTTTGTAATGTTACACATGCATTTCCTAACAAGTAGTAAGTCTTGCATTAAGGCGTTCAAAACAGCGTTTGCTGGCGCTGTAAGCGCTCTAAACAGTGTTTCTGAGCATAACTTGGAGCAAAAGTGCAACTTTTGAAGAATGAACTGAAAACTCATATTTTGTTCTAAAACAGTGTTTGGATGTGATAACAAGCTGTTTTATCATGTTTGTAATGTTACACATGCATTTCCTAACAAGTAGTAAGTCTTGCATTAAGGCGTTCAAAACAGCGTTTGCTGGCGCTGTAAGCGCTCTAAACAGTGTTTCTGAGCATAACTTGGAGCAAAAGTGCAACTTTTGAAGAATGAACTGAAAACTCATATTTTGTTTTAAAACAGTGTTTGGATGTGATAACAAGCTGTTTTATCATGTTTGTAATGTTACACATGCATTTCCTAACAAGTAGGTAAGGCTTGCATTAAGGCGTTCAAAACAGCGTTTGCTGGCGTTGTAAGAGCTCTAAACAGTGTTTCTGAGCATAACTTGTGGCAAAAGTGCAACTTTTGAAGAATGAACTGAAAACTCATATTTTGTTCCAAAACAGTGTTTGGATGTGATAACAAGCTGTTTTATCATGTTTGTAATGTTACACATGCATTTCCTAACAAGTAGTAAGTCTTGCATTAAGGCGTTCAAAACAGCGTTTGCTGGCGCTGTAAGCGCTCTAAACAGTGTTTCTGAGCATAACTTGGAGCAAAAGTGCAACTTTTGAAGAATTAACTGAAAACTCATATTTTGTTCTAAAACAGTGTTTGGATGTGATAACAAGCTGTTTTATCATGTTTGTAATGTTACACATGCATTTCCAAACAAGTAGTAAGTCTTGTATTAAGGCGTTCAAAACAGCGTTTGCTGGCGCTGTAAGCCCTCTAAACAGTGTTTCTGAGCATAACTTGGAGCAAAAGTGCAACTTTTGAAGAATGAACTGAAAACTCATATTTTGTTTTAAAACAGTGTTTGGATGTGATAACAAGCTGTTTTATCATGTTTGTAATGTTACACATGCATTTCCTAACAAGTAGGTAAGGCTTGCATTAAGGCGTTCAAAACAGCGTTTGCTGGCGTTGTAAGAGCTCTAAACAGTGTTTCTGAGCATAACTTGTGGCAAAAGTGCAACTTTTGAAGAATGAACTGAAAACTCATATTTTGTTCCAAAACAGTGTTTGGATGTGATAACAAGCTGTTTTATCATGTTTGTAATGTTACACATGCATTACCTAACAAGTAGTAAGGCTTGCATTAAGGCGTTCAAAACAGCGTTTGCTGGCGTTGTAAGAGCTCTAAACAGTGTTTCTGAGCATAACTTGTGGCAAAAGTGCAACTTTTGAAGAATGAACTGAAAACTCATATTTTGTTCCAAAACAGTGTTTGGATGTGATAACAAGCTGTTTTATCATGTTTGTAATGTTACACATGCATTTCCTAACAAGTAGTAAGTCTTGCATTAAGGCGTTCAAAACAGCGTTTGCTGGCGCTGTAAGCGCTCTAAACAGTGTTTCTGAGCATAACTTGGAGCAAAAGTGCAACTTTTGAAGAATGAACTGAAAACTCATATTTTGTTTTAAAACAGTGTTTGGATGTGATAACAAGCTGTTTTATCATGTTTGTAATGTTACACATCCATTTTCTAACAAGTAGTAAGTCTTGCATTAAGGCGTTCAAAACAGCAATTGCTGGCGCTGTAAGCGCTCTAAACAGTGTTTCTGAGCATAACTTGGAGCAAAAGTGCAACTTTTGAAGAATGAACTGAAAACTCATATTTTGTTCTAAAACAGTGTTTGGATGTGATAACAAGCTGTTTTATCATGTTTGTAATGTTACACATGCATTTCCTAACAAGTAGTAAGTCTTGCATTAAGGCGTTCAAAACAGCGTTTGCTGGCGCTGTAAGCGCTCTAAACAGTGTTTCTGAGCATAACTTGGAGCAAAAGTGCAACTTTTGAAGAATGAACTGAAAACTCATATTTTGTTTTAAAACAGTGTTTGGATGTGATAACAAGCTGTTTTATCATGTTTGTAATGTTACACATGCATTTCCTAACAAGTAGGTAAGGCTTGCATTAAGGCGTTCAAAACAGCGTTTGCTGGCGTTGTAAGAGCTCTAAACAGTGTTTCTGAGCATAACTTGTGGCAAAAGTGCAACTTTTGAAGAATGAACTGAAAACTCATATTTTGTTCCAAAACAGTGTTTGGATGTGATAACAAGCTGTTTTATCATGTTTGTAATGTTACACATGCATTTCCTAACAAGTAGTAAGTCTTGCATTAAGGCGTTCAAAACAGCGTTTGCTGGCGCTGTAAGCGCTCTAAACAGTGTTTCTGAGCATAACTTGGAGCAAAAGTGCAACTTTTGAAGAATGAACTGAAAACTCATATTTTGTTTTAAAACAGTGTTTGGATGTGATAACAAGCTGTTTTATCATGTTTGTAATGTTACACATGCATTTCCTAACAAGTAGGTAAGGCTTGCATTAAGGCGTTCAAAACAGCGTTTGCTGGCGTTGTAAGAGCTCTAAACAGTGTTTCTGAGCATAACTTGTGGCAAAAGTGCAACTTTTGAAGAATGAACTGAAAACTCATATTTTGTTCCAAAACAGTGTTTGGATGTGATAACAAGCTGTTTTATCATGTTTGTAATGTTACACATGCATTTCCTAACAAGTAGTAAGTCTTGCATTAAGGCGTTCAAAACAGCGTTTGCTGGCGCTGTAAGCGCTCTAAACAGTGTTTCTGAGCATAACTTGGAGCAAAAGTGCAACTTTTGAAGAATTAACTGAAAACTCATATTTTGTTCTAAAACAGTGTTTGGATGTGATAACAAGCTGTTTTATCATGTTTGTAATGTTACACATGCATTTCCAAACAAGTAGTAAGTCTTGTATTAAGGCGTTCAAAACAGCGTTTGCTGGCGCTGTAAGCCCTCTAAACAGTGTTTCTGAGCATAACTTGGAGCAAAAGTGCAACTTTTGAAGAATGAACTGAAAACTCATATTTTGTTTTAAAACAGTGTTTGGATGTGATAACAAGCTGTTTTATCATGTTTGTAATGTTACACATGCATTTCCTAACAAGTAGGTAAGGCTTGCATTAAGGCGTTCAAAACAGCGTTTGCTGGCGTTGTAAGAGCTCTAAACAGTGTTTCTGAGCATAACTTGTGGCAAAAGTGCAACTTTTGAAGAATGAACTGAAAACTCATATTTTGTTCCAAAACAGTGTTTGGATGTGATAACAAGCTGTTTTATCATGTTTGTAATGTTACACATGCATTACCTAACAAGTAGTAAGGCTTGCATTAAGGCGTTCAAAACAGCGTTTGCTGGCGTTGTAAGAGCTCTAAACAGTGTTTCTGAGCATAACTTGTGGCAAAAGTGCAACTTTTGAAGAATGAAAAGAAAACTCATATTTTGTTCCAAAACAGTGTTTGGATGTGATAACAAGCTGTTTTATCATGTTTGTAATGTTACACATCCATTTTCTAACAAGTAGTAAGTCTTGCATTAAGGCGTTCAAAACAGCGTTTGCTGGCGCTGTAAGCGCTCTAAACAGTGTTTCTGAGCATAACTTGGAGCAAAAGTGCAACTTTTGAAGAATGAACTGAAAACTCATATTTTGTTTTAAAACAGTGTTTGGATGTGATAACAAGCTGTTTTATCATGTTTGTAATGTTACACATGCATTTCCTAACAAGTAGGTAAGGCTTGCATTAAGGCGTTCAAAACAGCGTTTGCTGGCGTTGTAAGAGCTCTAAACAGTGTTTCTGAGCATAACTTGTGGCAAAAGTGCAACTTTTGAAGAATGAACTGAAAACTCATATTTTGTTCCAAAACAGTGTTTGGATGTGATAACAAGCTGTTTTATCATGTTTGTAATGTTACACATGCATTTCCTAACAAGTAGTAAGTCTTGCATTAAGGCGTTCAAAACAGCGTTTGCTGGCGCTGTAAGCACTCTAAACAGTGTTTCTGAGCATAACTTGGAGCAAAAGTGCAACTTTTGAAGAATGAACTGAAAACTCATATTTTGTTTTAAAACAGTGTTTGGATGTGATAACAAGCTGTTTTATCATGTTTGTAATGTTACACATCCATTTTCTAACAAGTAGTAAGTCTTGCATTAAGGCGTTCAAAACAGCAATTGCTGGCGCTGTAAGCGCTCTAAACAGTGTTTCTGAGCATAACTTGGAGCAAAAGTGCAACTTTTGAAGAATGAACTGAAAACTCATATTTTGTTCTAAAACAGTGTTTGGATGTGATAACAAGCTGTTTTATCATGTTTGTAATGTTACACATGCATTTCCTAACAAGTAGTAAGTCTTGCATTAAGGCGTTCAAAACAGCGTTTGCTGGCGCTGTAAGCGCTCTAAACAGTGTTTCTGAGCATAACTTGGAGC